>NC_092779.1:27533568-27839249 GCF_047496795.1 Chiloscyllium punctatum
TGTTTTTGTATTTTAGTTTGAGTTTTTGTATTTTAGTTTGAGTTTTTCTCACCCCTAAATGACCCCCTAAATGAGTGGGAGCTCATGCACCCCCCACACCTCCTTTCTAACACTCACTGGCAACATGAATTGATGAACCTCTGCCCATTTCTCATCTGCCTGAATATGTAAAGATCTCCATTTCCACATTAAGACATCATTTTTAAGATAATAACATTCAGGGATACATTCAGATTCTCTTTCTGTGTATGCCTTTTAAGACAATTGGTTTAAATTTTCATCTTTCTGCTGTAACTCAGTTAATTTATCTGAGCTAAAGATGTCTGCTGTGTCATCTATCTGCTCCTGGCTTGTATCAAACAGGGTCTCTGCTGATTCCACTTTAACTTTTTTACCTGTACTCTTTGATTGCTCCTGTTTCAATGGATGATTTTGTGACCTTGTTACCACACAGACTGGAAAAATCCCAGGATAAGTGTCCTGCAATAGTTTAGTTGCCTGAGTTTCCACTGGTTTCTCAACCACAGTCGGCAGCACTCCTACCTGTGAACCAGCTATATCATTAGCAAGGGCAAACTGTATTCCTGGAGCTGAGCGTTTGTTGAGTACTCCGACCACGTCTTCTCCACTGGGCACTCTCACTCAATTTATATAACTGAGCGCTTCTCGTCACACAATGAATTCCCGTTACTAGCAACTTTTCTGGCAGTAGTTCTTCAGAGGTACATCTCTCCGTATCTTTCAGCATCACAGATTGAGAGTATCCTTTATCTCATAATACTGTAACCTCTTTACCTGCTGCTTTAATTGTAATTCAACTGTTTCAGTTCTATAGCCCTTTCCTTGTCTTTTGGTTCTAACTCAAGCTGCTTGAATTTTAAATTGAATTCTAGCCATCTCTAAAGATTCTGATGGCATTTCCCGTTAATTTAAATGCTGACTAATTGCTGTAATTATCTCTCCTTTCCTCACAGAAGGAGGCAGCTCCAGCTTGTCTGCTAATTCCAGCAGCTTGACCTTAATCACCTTTTGTAAAACTCCCAAGGTCTCTTCTTCAACTCCCAGAAAACACCTGGTAACTTGAAAGCCTATTTTTCTGAGGCAGTATCTGTTAGCTGTCATAAAATTGGCCCCAAAACTCATCCGAGCCCAGACTTTTCATAACCTGTGTTTTACAACCTTCAGGAAAATATAAACCAAGGACAACATAACCTTGTTAAAGGAGCAGCACCATCACAATATACAGAGGGATCTTGGAGTGCACATCCCTAACTTCCTGAAACTGGCAACACAAGGGGATAAGGTAGTAAAGAAGGTGTCCGACATGCTTGCCTACATCAGTTGGGGCATTGAACATAAGAGTTGGCAAGTCATGTTACCGCTGCATAAAAGTTCAGTTAGGCCACTTTTGGAGTATTGTGCTCAGTTCTCTTCGCCACATTGTAGGAAAGCTGTGGAGCCTTTGGAGAGGGTGTAACAGAGGTTTACCACGATATTGCCTGGAGCATACTAGCTGTAAGGAGAGGTTGGACAGACTTTGATTGGTTTATTTGGAAAATCGGAGGCTGAGGGGGTGTCCCTGTCGAAGTACATATAGTTAAGAGAGGCATGGATAGGGTGGTTAGTTGGAGTCTTTTTTTCAGAGTAGCGATATCAAATACTAGAGGCATAGGATTAGGTTGAGAGAGGAAAACATTAAAACTGATGTGCGAGGTAAGGTTTATACACACAGGGTGGGAAGTCCGAGAATGCACTGGCAGGGGAGGTGATAGAAGCAGATACAATAGCCATGTCTAAGAGGTATTTAGACAGAAACATGAACAGGCAGAGAATAGAGAGATACAAACATCTGCAGGCAATGGTATTAGTTTAGAATGGTATCCTGGTTGGCTCAGGCATGATGGGCCAAAGGTCCTGTTCCTGTGCTGTATTGTTCTATGTTCTATAAGTAATTTTTGTTAAAGGACCAAGGCTCTAGCTATATCTTTACATTGCAGCAAGACCCAACCTCAACAACGACAGAATTTTCTTTAAACAAACCTGACTCCAGTTCTGGAAAAGAGTCATGATCAGACTCAAAATATTGACTTTGCTTTCTCTCCATAGATGCTGTCAGACCTGCTGAGTTTCTCCTGCATTCTCCGTGTTTGTTTCAGATTTCCAGATGTCTGTGATATTTTGACTTTATTCCAGTGACAACTTTTTCTCCAAACCAAATGCCACCATCTCCCAAAGAAAAGAGCTCCCCCACCTAATTTTGGCTATAAATCCTTATGAATTCCCTTGAATTCAATAGCGATGCTTTTGAGTGGTCTTAAAAACATCTAAGGACACTGGCTTTGGACAAACGATCTGAACAGTAATGACAAATATTTGCTGTCTTGTGAATTTAGTCTCCTTAAAGAAAGCTTCAACTGAAAAATGTTTTAAGTGGACGATCCCATGGTCCAAGCATTCAAAAAGTGTGACAGTAATGAAGGATCCATCACCTTGAAACAAAACCAAAGAGAGCAGGGGGACATGGTGGCTCAGTGGTTTATGCTGCTGCCTCACAGCACCAGGAACCTGGGTTCAACTTTACCCTTAGGCGACTGTCTGTATGGAGTTTGCATGTTCTCCCCATGGCTGTGTGGGTTTCGTCTAGGTGCTCTGTTGTGCTACATATTCCAAAGATGTGCAGGTTAGACACATTGACCATGCTGAATTGCCCACAGTGTGCAGGTTAGATGGGTTAGCTATCAGAAATGTGGGGTTACAGGGAATGGGTGAGATGGCCAATGAGGCCTTGGTGGGCCAAATGGCCTTTTCCACACTGTAGGGATTCTACTTCTATAAAGCAACATTGAACTTCAGAAAACTTTGAAGTTTAAATTTGCCTAAGAAATCTTGGAAGTGCTTTAAATATGAATCTGGTTCTTGTGTATCTGAAAATGAAAATACAAGTGAATTTCCCATTCAGACGCAATACATCATGGAAGATTCTGAAAGATTCGACCTGAGATAGTAGCCAATCTTTTCTTTGTTCAGGTGCAGACAATTTGTTGTGTTTACTGGCATGTTTTGTTTTTATTTTATAATTCCAGTACTTTTAGTGTTTTATTTTCATGTGTAGAGGCCAGCAATGCTTTCAAGAATTTAGATGTTTCCTGTCTGGTTTGAATCAGTTGCCAAAATGTCTCCCTTCCAGAGAATACATCGAATAAATGAATTTATCACTCACATTCCCATTTATTTCACCTCAGTGCTGATAACTTGGGAGTGAAAGAATCTTCAGAATAAACAGAAGTACCAATTGTGACAATTTATTCTGAACATATTTTTTGAATGCTATCAGTAGAGGCTGACATTCAGTGCAGTACACAGGGGTACCATTTTGGATGAGATGTTCTTTCCTTCAGGCTTCTTTAGCCACTGAATGAGTAAGGTCACTTTTCTAAAATGTTCAGTATGCGTCAGATAGTTTTTTGGTTGAAATAAGCTATTTAAAAATAACTTATACAAAATAAAATTACTATATAGCAGATTTGTACTTCAAAAGCAGTCCATTAAGAGCAGCAAGTACAAAGTTAAGTAATGGAAATATTCATTGTGACTTCTGGTATTATAACATTGTTTAATTTATTTATGAGAGAAATATCACATTGTATCTAATCTCAGAACATGGTATTTTGCTAAGCAATAGCAAGAATTTGGATGAATTAGCTCCAGAAAGAAAGGTTGTGTGATAGACTAACAGAGGTTTTAAGATAAGAATGTAGATGTAGAAAAGATGTGGAATAGACCAAAACTGAAGTACACAATTATCAGTAAATTACTAATAATTCCATAGTGGAAGTCATGAGAAACATGTTTACCTCAAGGGTAATGTAAACACGGACCATTCTACCATAAAGCATAATCTATTTTCATTATTTGTGCAGTCTATCAGGACAAAGGATAACTATCTACAACTGAGTTGTGGATGTTGAGGTGACAAAACAGTCCGTTGTTGGACCTGAGCACAGCTGGATCAGGTGGTGTTTAATGGGTGGGTGGGAGCTTGGGTTTTCACATATACCTTGTCCTGTTTGCGCTTGACGTCCTCAAAATGGTTGCCACTTTCACAAATGCTTCCTCTCATGAGCAATTGATTCCCATTATTCTGTGTGCAAACTGGAGTCATGTGTCTGTGCAGAACATTCTACAAAACATGTTAAATGCTTAAGCTCAATAAAACTATCTGACAAGAGGGGACAGACTACTTGGCTGAACAATATAACTGCAGATTAAAACATCAATGTAAAATCAGAAGAAATCTAATATTACAATATCTTGTTACCAGTATGATTTCAAGGCCCACATTAGTGAGGTCCTTTTCCAAGGGTAGGGGAATCCATACCTAGGGGGCATGGCTTTAAGGTGAAAGGGGAGCGATTTAAAGGGATCTGAAGGATAACTTTTTCACACAGAGGATGGGACATATATGGAATGAACTGCCAGAGAAATTGGTAGAAATGGGTCCAATTACAATATCTAAAAGACATTTAGACTGATACATAAATAAAAAGGTTTAGAGTAACATGGGCCAAATGCAGGCAAATGGAACTAGTTCAGTTGAGGAAGCCTGGTTGGCATTGATGAATTGAACCGAAGGGTCTGTTTCCATGATGTATGGACTCAATGAAGACAAAACTGTTCAGTCTTTCACCAATAATGTATTCATTGTAGCAAAAGAGGTCACTTTTGGATGATGTGCTGCAGTTTGAAGAATATACAAAGCAACAAATTAAATCATTCTCAATCCAATATGGACATTCATGCCATTGAATAGAAACTTGAAGAATTAGCCAATAATGCAAGGGAACATGTGCTAAACCAACTAACTAATTTGTAAATGTGTACAAATATCAATCAATGTTTATAATGATGTGGAGGTGACAGTGTTGGACTGAGGTCGACAGAGTCAAAAGTAACATGACACCAAGTTATAGTCCAACAGGTTTATTTGAAACCATAAGTTTTCAGAGCCCCCACTTTTTCCTCAGGCAGATATAACTGGACCATAATCTGGTGTTGTGTGATTTTTGACAATGTTTATAATGAGGAGGTAAAGGCTTGAAGAAGGTTGTTGTTTCCGGGTTTCAGGATCCTGGAACAAACTTGTGATGATATTGTAGAGATACACATCATTGAGCATAAATAGCACAGTAGTGAATGGAGTTAGAACACCCTGGAGAACTTATATAGGCACATGAGGAGGAATGCATAAAGAAGATAGATTAGTTCTTAATAACATAAGATTAGAGTCTGGTATACTTAGGATTGTCATATATAGCTGTACTTAGTTTTAATGTGTAAGAAGTAGTGTTATTTTCAATTCGAAGCCTGAGGATAGTTTTTGGCTTTACCTTCTCCTCAATCTTTCTGTCTTGAACTCAGACTCACGTTATGGCATCAAACCACCCAATAAAGAGAGCAGATAGTTGGAATCCTGAGAAAAATACCACCAATGCCACAAAATCCTACAAATATATTGGAGGGATAGGCTGATCAATCTCAGTGTCTTCTCTCCTCAAGCTGTTATATCCAACACCGAGGCACTTATTATTGTCAATTAGCTGTCAGACAGGCCACATCATAGACAATAGACAATAGGTGCAGGAGTAGGCCATTCTGCCCTTCGAGTCAGCACCACCATTCATTATGATCATGGCAGATCATCCTCAGTCAGTATCCTGTTCCTGCCTTATCCCCATAACCCTTGATTCCACTATCCTTAAGAGCTCTATCCAACTCTTTCTTGAAAGTATCCAGAGACTTGGCCTCTACAGCCTTCTGGGGCAGAGCATTCCATACACCCACCACTCTCTGGGTGAAGAAATTTCTCCTAAACTCTGTTCTAAGCGGCCTACCCCTTATTTTTAAACTGTGTCCTCTGGTTCGGGACTCACCCATCAGCAGAAACATGCTTCCCGCCTCCAGAGTGTCCAATCCTTTAATAAGTTGTTGACATACAGGAAACAAGACATCCAAAACAAGTTCTCTATTCTGAGCTTCACCATGACAGCAGTGATCAGGATGGCAGAGAAACTGTTAGAGGATGCCTTCCTGGAAAAGACAAAGTCTTCACCAACTCTTGCCCAAAAATCCCAAATTGCAGAATATATATCTCCAAAAGTACTGACCATAGAGCAGTGTAAAGTTGGTCAACATCATGAATAAACAATAGAGGAAGCTAGATTTAAAAAAAAAATGAGGCAGCAAGAGTCCAGAAGATATGCCGATCGGGTTAGGTAGAAAGGAGTTTGTGAAAGTGAGAGGGCGAGTTGGGCCAAAGGCCAAGGTCCATACCTGCACTTTCTTTGTGAGTTGTTCTGAATAACTTCAGGAATAAAAATGGTGAGGCATTACAAAACAGCAACTTGAAAATGATTTTAATTCCAGGATACTTGAAAAGTGAGTTTAAATGAGTGGCAAGTTCTCCTTCTGTTTATTGTCGATTTTGATTATGCTTTTGGGAAAAAAATCCTCATTGATTTACTACTATTAGTTGATTTCCCAAGTAATTGCTTGTGGGAAATCAACATTGAATGTGATTAAAGGATCAGGGCTATAAATGTAGTTCAATCCTCATGTCAAAATTATAAATTTATTCCTATATTTGTGTTATAAATTTCTGTATCCAATTATAATGGAAATACCCATGTCAACTTGTCACACTGCAAGTACGCTGTCCTACCAAAAATAGGAATATCGTATAAGTTCAAGATCCAACAACATTACTGAGCTGGCAGTTGATGGAAGAAGCTCAGGAAACGTATGTAGCAGGATGCCAACTGAGTTCAGGGAGTAATAACCGCATGCTACACATTGTTTTGAACTGCAGGCTGATTCCAGAGATTCAAGATTGTGACCTCTTGAACCACCATTATGCTAACTTACCTAGTTTTCATTAATTACTGCCAGAAAAATAGGAGATAGCAGCTGGACATGAAATATGCCTGACATTCTCTTGAATTAACATGTGAAACTTCATCAGTAGATCGAATTTATTAAGTAGAAGCAAGATGTTTCACACAAATAATCTATGTCTGTGTCAATGTAATGAAAAGTATCAGACTGGGAGCTAAGAGGCTTTGATCTTGAATGAAAAGAACTGCAGATTCTAGAAATCTGAGACACACAGAAACAGAAATTGCTGGAAAACTTCCACAGGTCTGGCGGCATCTGTGGAGAGAAAGTAGGGTTAACATGTCAGGTCCAGTTCTGAAGAAGGGTCACTGGACCTACACTTTCTCTCCATAGATGCTGCCCAGCCTGACATTGCATGAACTCCAGTTTAAGCAAATTACATCTTTTTTCTCTGTTCATACTGATATCAGCAACATAAAGCTGAGACCAAGTATTTCAGTTTCTTCTCAGTTTATCATAATCCTCTTCAAAACAGCTCTGAATTAATTAACTTCAGTCAACACACTTGTGCATATTTGCTTGCATTAAGGCTGATTAAACCAATTTTCTTCACTCATTGAAGTGTTTTACTGATTAACACTTCATGATTGATCAGAACAACAATCATGCGGATGGGAGCCAAGCAACGTTTGCTGTAGGGACCATGTTGTTATTTTGCTGCCAGAAGGAATGACAATCTTAAAATAGGAACCAGACCACATTTTTTGGTGAAATCAAGAATCAATTCTTTGTGCAAAGTGTTATGGGAAGCTGGTACTCTCACCAGGCAACAAGTGAGTCAATCAATCTTTCAATACTGAGGTTGGTCTTGGGAAGTCTATGGCCTGGAAAGTCATAAAGTTGTTTGATTAGAATTAAAATGTTGAATTTTGTTGAATACTTATTTGGGCCAACTGTTCTAAGTATCAAAAAACTTTATTAGAGCTGTTAAGAATGGAGAGAATAATAGCCTCATTTCATAAACATACATTGTAATAATCAGATTAATGGAATTATTTAAATTACAATTGAGGAAGGAATGGGTCATGATTTTAGTTTCACAAGTTATTTCTCTACTGGCAGACAAACACAATTCAAACAGACTGATATCACAATGCACACAAAAGTAATTTAATTTGGACGGAACATCTCTAACACTGCAAAAAAAACCACTTATTGTTTCACCTTCTGGTTGAGGTGATAGGAGTTGGATTGCCTTTGAAAGGCCTTTCGGTAGTCTGTATACATTAATAATTATTATTTACAGACTAAGAATCTGTCTGTGTGGAGTTTGCCACATTCTCCCCATGTCTGTGTGGGTTTCCTCCGGGTGCTCCGGTTTCCTCCCACAGTCCAAAGAGTGCAGGTCAGGTGGATTGGCCATGCTAAATTGTCCATAGCGTTCGGTGCATTAGTCAGAGGGAAATGGCTCTGGGTGGGTTACTCTTCGGAGGGTCGGTGTGGACCTGTTGGGCCGAAGGGCCTGTTTCCACACTGTAGGGAATCTAATCTAATCTAAAATATAAATAGTAATGGATCAAATATAACTCAAAGTTCCTCTTCCATGAGCTCTCTTTCTCGTTCTTTCATTTCAATGATGTTATTATCATCATTACAAAACAATTTCTTGAATTGCTCATTAAAATAGTTTCCTGTACAGTATCATTATTGGATTAATATTCTAAAGCCTTAATAAAATAATCTGGGGATGTGAGTTCATGTATTACAATGGCAGCTGGGGAATTACATGCAGTTAATTCATTATATATATCTGGACTGCAGCGGAGATCTGGTGGCATAGTGTCCCTGCTTTTGAGCCATAAGTTTGAATCTCAGTACACGACTTGATGGCCACAAGAGATGTATTTGCAATATGGCCAAATATCAACCCTTAAATCCTTCCAATACTCCAGTTAGTGTGAGTAAGAGTACAAGAGTCTGCTGGACAGCTGTCTTGCAGAAGATAAAGGCAAACCACTTCAATACCGCCACAAGCATAATTATCTACCAGCTATTTGTCACTAATCCATCCAACAGCATAACATCTGAAGATTGAGGGAGATCTGCTATATAATGTCTCATTCCTCCATGATCATCCCTAGATAGGTCCTGTTCCACAGCAGAGAGTAGTCAGGATGGGACTCCTTAGCATTGTCTCCGATCCCCGTGAAGTCCTATAGCATCATATCAAACATGAACAAAAGGAACCTCCTGTGTATTATTATCTATTGTTCTCAATCAGTTGATGAATCAGTACTCCTTCATGTTGAAAATTACTTAGAGTCATTGAATCATACAGCATGGAAACTGACTGTTCAGTCCAACTCATCCATACCAACTAGGTTTCCCTAACTAAACCAGTCTCATATACCTGCATTTTGCCCATATCCTTTTAAACCTTTCCTATTCATGCACCTGTCCAAATGTCTTTTAAATGTTGTAACTGTACCTGCATCTATCATTTTCTCTGGCAATTCATTCCATATATGCATCATCCTCTGTGTGAAACAGTTGCCCCTCAGGTCCCTGTCAAATTTTTCCCCTCTCACCTTAAAACTATACCCTCTAGCTTTGAATTCCCCACCTAAAAAAAAACAAGCCTTTGTTATTCACCATATCCATGCCCCTCATGATTTACAGACCTCTATAAGGTCATCCCTCAATCTCCAATGCTCCAGGGAAAAAAGTCCCAGCCTCTCCTTATAACTCAAACTCCCCAGTCATAGTAACATCCTTGGGAATCTTTTTTGCATCCTTTACAATTCAATAATGTCATTCCTATAGAAAGAGTGATTGTAATTGTAACTGACTTTAGGTGTCAAACAGGACCTGTGAATGGAAGTGAGATAACTAAACCAACAGCAGAAGCCTACTTGATGATATTCTCACCAACCTACCTGTCTTTGATACCTTTTCCCATAACAGTTTTGATAGCCGTTATTGAAATATTTCTGTCACACTGGGGATTCCTTCCATTGTATTAAACAGCACTATCCCTGTGCTAGTCGGGGTTAATTCAATACAGATCTAGTGCAGCGATCACATTTTGTCATTTAATGGCCTGGTAAATTCCTCAACCATTACCATCAAGTCAGAGCATCCACCGTGGTTCAATGGAGAGAGGAGAAGTGAATGCCAGGAGCAGAGATAAAAGTGCCCCTGCCTCCCATTGGAAGTAGCCCTGTGTACTAACGTAGGATGCTGTCCAGAAACCTATAAGACCCTCATTAATATTAATATTATTTGGACATCAAAAGCAAGCTGCAATTCCAATTCCTAATACTAAGATTGTGCTCAATTATCATCACAATGCCTTTTTTGGCAGTTTTTCTTCTTTTCTCTTCTTTAGCATGTATTTTAGTTTTGGCCACAGACAACCATGTCACTTCCACACTGTGAGGTGGCAAAACCACTCTGGCTGCCCTGCTTCCAAATACCTCTGATCTCATTCACTGCCCACCTCCAAGATTAGCATGCAACCTACCTGCATAAACAACGTTTCCATTCTGCCTTTAGTTTGTACATTATCAATCCCCCAACCATCAATATCCTGGGGTCACCATGGTCTGGAAATGTGACTTGGACCATTCATATAGTTAAAAGACCTGAGTAGAAGCTGGAGTAACTAACTACTGACTTCCCAAAGTTTAGGAGTGTGAGGAAATACTTCCGACTTGCTTGGGCGGCTGATATCATTCAGTAGGTTCAACACTATTCACAAAGAAAGTAGACCACTTAAGGTACCTTATCCTCCAACTTAAACATTCACCCCCTCTACTAACTTCATGTCATCTCTTCAGTGCATGGACCCCAAGATCTCTCTCTACATCAATGTTGTTCAGAGTCCTGCCATTAACTGTATACTTTTCCTGAACATTTGATCTCCCAAAGTGCAACACCTCTCATTAAACTCCGACTGCCATTTCACTGCCCATATCTGCGACAGATCTATAGCCCACTGTATCCTTTAACAACCTTCTACACGATCCACAACTCCACCAATCTTTGTATCATCTGCAAACCTACTAACCCAACCATCTATTTTTTCATCGGAGTCATTTATATATATCATAAATGGCAGAGGTCACAGTGCGCATCCCTGCGGAACACCACTACTCACAGACTTCCATCCTGAAAAACACCCTTTCACCACTAGCCTCTGTCTTCGATGGACAAACCAATTCTGAATCCATGGGGCCAAGTCACCGTGGATCCCATGCATCTTAATCTTCTGGATGAGCCTACCATGAGGGATCTAGTTGAAAGCCTTACTAAAATCCATGCAGACAACACCCACTACTCCATCCTCATCAATTACCTTTGTCACCTCCTTGAAAAATTCAATCAAGTTAGTAAGACATGACCTACCCTGCACAAACCCATGCTGGTTATCCTTAATAAGGCCATGCTTTTCCAAATGTGTACACAGCCTATCCCTAAGAATTCTCTCAAATAATTTCCCAACCACTGAGATGAGACTCACAGGTCTATAGTTTCCTGGATTATCCCTGTTTCCCTTCTTGAACAGAGGAACAACTTTAGATACTAGTCAGTCCTCCGGGACCTCTCCAGTGGCTAGCGAGGAGACAAAGATCTTGGTCAAGGCCTCAGTAATTTCCTCTCTTGCTTCTTTCAGTAACCTGGGTTAGATACCATTAGGCCCTGGGGACTTATCCACCTTCAACAGATCCAACAATACTTCTTTCCTGATCTCAAAATGCCCTAGCATATTAGCATGCTCCACACAAGTCTCACTATCCTCCATATCCTTCTCCTGTGTGAATACCGATGCAAAGTACTCATTTAGAATTGTGCCCCATTCTCTGCCTTCAAGCACAAGTTCTCTCTTTTATCCTTGAGTGGTCCTATCTCCTTCCAGTCATCCACTTGTTTTAATGTATCTACAGAATGCTTTGGGATTCTCTTTAAACCTATTGCCAGGGTCAGTTCATGACCCCTCCTTGCTCTCCTAATTCCCTGCTTGACTACTTTTCTGCTTCCCTTATATTCCTCATGGGCCCTGTCTGATCTTAGCTTCCTAAACCTTACATATGCTTCTTTTTCCTTTTTGATTAAATTCCCAACCTCCCTCGATATCCTAGGCTTCCTTACCTTGCCATCCTTGCTCTTCCTCCTTACTGGAACGTACTGGCCCTGAATTCTCCCCAGCAGGTCTTTACACAGTTCTCAAATATCAAACGTGGACTTGCCCAAGAACAGCTCCTCCCAATTAACAGTCCCTAACTCCTGCTTAATACTGACATAATTTTCTCTCCCCCAGTTTTGTCTTTTCCTGCAAAGTCCTGATTTATCCTTATTCATAGCTATCTTAAAACTTAAGGAGTTGTGATCACTGTTTCCAAAATGCTCTCCCACTGAAAGGTCAGTTACCTGGCCAGGCTCATTAGCCAACACAAGGTATAGGATGGCCCTTCCTTTAATGGACTATTCACGTACTGTTTCAAGAAACCCTCATGGATGCACTTAATAAATTCTACACCGTCTAAGCCTCTTGCTGTAAGGGAGTCCCAGTCAATATTGAGGAAGTTAAAATCACCTACTATGACAACTGTTTTTATTGCATCTTGCGATAATCTGCCTACATATTTGTTCCTCAATGTTTTGGTGGCTGATGGGAAGACCTGTAGTATAATCTATCAGAGTGGTTGCACCCATCTTAAGTTTGAGCCATCCAGCATGTCCTTCTGATTACAGATGTAACATTCTCCCGGTGCAACATTATTATACATACTTTTCCATTATATCTTTAAGTGTCAGTCATGGCTCAGTGGGCTCAATGGTAACACTCCTGTATCTGAGTCAGATGTTTGTCAGTTCAAATCCCATTCCCAAGATTTAAGTGTGTAACAAGACTGAATTGGAAGTACCCAGTTCCTAACTTATTAAATGTTAAACTGAGGCTCAATTTACCCTTGAACTTAAAAGATCTGTCAGCACTATTCAAGGGAAAAGGAATGAGTTATCCCAAATATCCTGGCCAATATTTGTCCCTCACTTGAAATGGATTGATCTTTGTGGAGTCTTGCTACATTGGCTGCCAAATTACAGCAATAATTACACTTTAAAATGCACTTCAATCACTATAAGGCATTAAAAAAAGGAAATTAATTATAGAGTCGTAGAGATGTATAGCACAAGAATAGACCCTTCCATCCACCTCATCCATGTCAATCAGATATTCTAAATGAATCTTGTCCCATTTGCCAGCATTTGGCCCATATCCCTCTCACCCTTCCTATTCATATACCCATCCAGATGCCTTTTAAATATTATAATTGTACCAGCCTTCACCACTTCCTCTGGCAGATCATTCCATACACACACACACCAGCCTCTGAGTGAAAACATTGCCCCTTAGATCCCTTTTAAATCTTTCCCCTCTCACCTTAATTCTTCCCTTTTTAAAATGAGTGCAACGTGATACAATGAACTGTGTAATGAAAGGGATGATATCCCTGAAAGGTGGATTCAGTCATGTCATTGTTGTGGGAATTCTAGGTATTGCTTTACTGACGCCTGTTTGCACATATTTCCACATGACTGTTTTACTGGAAAGATTCACTCTCCTGATTTAGAAATCCCTGAGGTAGGCGGATGTCCTGTTCCCACTCAGTCGCCAATCCTGCTCTGAAGTTTTGTAAGAACATAATGAACTGATCGATCTGCTGATTACATTTCCTTCTCTCCCTCCCACTGGAGACTTATTTAGCCTCTGTTTGACCCAGTCCTGAAATAGCACAAGAGAACAGTCAAACTCAGTTTGTGTTATAGAAGCATGGAAACAGCCCATCAATACAATCAGTCACCTAAAAAGAAAACTGTTACAAATGTGATTTTGGCATAGCTCAAGACATTCTGATTGTTCTTGTGTTTCAGTATGTTCAGCAATCGGATATATTTCGCTTCCCCTTTCTTTCATTATGTGCACGCATTGCTGGCAAGGCAAACATTTGTTGTCAATCCCTAAATGCCCTTGAAATGAGTGATTTGCTTTGGAGTTCATCACATTGCTGTGGCTGTAGAGTCACATTTAGGCCAGACCAGGCAATGATGGCAGATTTCCTTCTCTAAAGGAGGTTACTGAATCAGATGGGCTTTTAAAGCAACTATTGAATGCTTCATGGTGACCTTAGTGGGACCATCTTTACGTTCCAGGTTTGCTAATTGAATTTATATGTCACAACTGGGTTTAGAGGTATACGGGCTGAATGCTGGCAAATCAGACTAGGTCAGAATGGGAAGTCTGGTGGGTGTGAATGAGTTGGACCAAAGGGTCTGTTTCCATACTGTGTGACTTTATGATTGCGCTGGTATGATATGAACTCACATAGCCAGACCATTAGCCTGGGGCTTTGGAATACTAATTGAGTGACATCAGCATGTCCAAATCACTATGATCTGAGACTGCCTCCACTGAGCCACTAACTGACACTTAAAGATGAATGTATCCAATCATTAATTATTATATACAGGTGACAGAAGCAGCCTTGAACCAGCTATATCCAACATTAGTTCAATTTTACTCCTAACTCCTTCATTCAAATACCCCAAGTCTGAACAAATACTGTATTTTTGCTATTACTGTATACAGAATGCAGCACCTAGGAAAGATGAAATCATCTTGCGCAATTGTACAAGATGCACTGCAACAACTTGCTAAAGTTTCTTCAACAGCACTTACAGCCATAGAGTTGTCAAGCACAGAAACAGACCTTTCAGTCCAACTTGTCCCTGCCGACCAGATACTCTTAATAAATGTAGTCCCATTTGCTAGCATTTGATCCATACCGTTCCTATTCGTATACCCATCCAGATGCCTTTTAAATACTGTAATTATACCAGTCTCCACCACTTCCTCTGGCAGCTCATTCCATACATGCACCACCCTGTGTGAAAAAATTGCTCTTAGGTCCCTTTTAGATCTTTCCTCTCTCACCTTAAACATATGCCCTCCAGTCTTGGACTTCCTCACCGCAGGAAAACAAATCCTTATCTGTTGACCCTGTCCATGTCCTTCATGATTTTATAAACCTCTATATTGTCACCCCTCAGCATCCGAAGTTCCAGGGAAAATAGCCCCAGCCTCTTCCAAAGCTTAAATCCTCCAGCCCTGCCAACATCCTTGTTAATCTTTTCTGAACCCTTTCAGTTTTCATCTAAAATCCATAACTTCTAACATCTAGAAGGACAGTGACAGAATCACCCACCATCACTTTAAAGTTCCCTTCTTAATCACATAACCAAATTTGGATATACATTATTGTTCCTTTATTGTCACAGTTCTGAACGCTATGTCAAACTTTTTTTTTATCACTGGTTCAGCATGAACTGGAATATTTTGTTTAATTTTGGCAACATACTTTAGGAAGCAGGTGAAAGTTGTAGAGAGGGTGTCAATGGGGTACAGGAGGCTTTACTTGTATAATTTACTTAGAGAAGCTGGGATAAAAGCAAAATTCTGCAGATCACTGTCCATAAATGCAACCAGATCTACTGGGTTTCTGCAGCACATTATATTAGGGAAACAAATGTTGCAGATTTAAGAGAAGAGTTCAAAATCAATGGCGATCTACATGGAGTAGATCGATAGAGAGAAAGAAAATATTTCCATTGGTGGAAAGGACAAGAATTACAGGATACAGATTTAAGGTGATTGAAATGCCAATGTGAGGGAAACCTTTCTTAATGCAGTGAGTGCCAACAGTCTGGAATCACTGACTGATGGGATGGCAGAAGCCAATGCAATTCTGACTTTCAAAAGGTGGTCAGATAAGCAGCTGAAGAGTTTACAGGACTGTAGGGAAAGGGCATGGCCATAGGTCTAAATTGTTCTTACAAAGAGCTGGCATGTGGCCTGAGAGGCTTAATGTCCTCATTCTATGCTGTAACCATTGTGTGATGCTATGAATGTCCCACTTAACAACACATATGGAAGCACTGTCACCACATTTCAGGAAGGGTCATGGATAACCTTCTCAAGGACAATTGGCAATAGCTAACAAACCCTGACCTTGCAAGAGGTGCCTACATTCTGTGAATTGTAATTAAATACAACTTGGAAATTCTGTTTCATCTGCTGAGTTTGTATTATTTTCTTTTATATTCACAGTCTGGCCAAGTTTTCATTCAGATACAACAGAAATCTTTGGCAAAAGGGCAAAGTGACATCATGTATTTATAGTCATATGAGAAAACAAACTTTTGTTTGTTATCAGAATCCATGTGGAATATGAAAAATTGATGAGTACACAGTTGTTGGAATTGCAACTCTCTGCGCAACCTTGTGACACATCTCCTGACCAGGTGGAACCTGAATGCAGGCCTTCTGTCTGAGTGATAGGGACACCACTGTTGCACCACTAGACCTTTTGCCATGGCATCTGAGGGTATTTTATAATCAACTTGTTAAGAGATATTATTAGCCACCTCTGGAGCTAATGGGACTTAAATCTGGGCCTCCTAGCTCAGAAATAGGGACATTACAACTGTGTCACAAAAGCCCTGCCATATAATGGTGTTTTATGGTAGCTTTAAGCTCAATGGTGAACCCAGGATGTTTACAAAAATAGAGCTGCTCTTGATATTTTTTGAATGTTTGGCTCAAATTGCAATTCTTTGGATGATAAAGCTGTCCATCTCAACATGCAGCAAAACACGGACAACAGCCAGGATTGTTTTGATAAATGAGTGCTATTTTTTCTCTTAGCCCCTCTTCAGCACATACACAGGTACTGTCCCCCAATCCTTCCACCATTACATCGATGACTGCAGAGGTGCTGCATCTTGCACCCAGGCTGAACTGGAGCAGTTCATTAACTTTGCCAAGAACTTCCAGCCCACCCTTAAATTCACCTGGTCTTTCTTGGACAATTCCTTCCCCTTTGTTAACTCTCCATTTCCATCTTTGGCAACAGCTTATGGATTGACATTTACTAGAAACCTGCAGACTCCCATAACTACCAGGACTAAACCTCCTCCCACCCAGTATCGCAAAAACTCCATCCTGTTTTCCCAATTCCTCTGTCCTCATTGCATCTGCTCTGAGGAGATGTTCTACTCCCAAGCATCCCAGATGTCCATCTTTTTGAAACAACATGCTTTTCTCCCCTCTGTCATTTAGATAGCCCTCCATCAAACCTCCTCCATTCCATGTTCCACTACTCTAATCCCCCCTCTCACTTTCCATCCCGCTAGTCTCCGCATCCAATGTTTCATCCTCAGATATTTCCACCAACTCCAACTAGACCCCACCACTGAGAATGTCTTCCCCTTCCCACCCCTCTCTGCCTTCTGCAAGGACTGTTCCCTTCAACAATCCTTGGATTGTGCCATTCTCCCCAGCAACCTCACCGAACCCCCAGGTATCTTCCCCTACAGATGTAAAAGATGCAAAACCTGCCAGGACACCACCTCTCTCACATCCATGCAGGGCCACAAACAGTCCTTCCAGGTGAGACACTGGCCTCTCCTCCAACCTGGTTTACTGCATCTGGTGCTCTTGATGTGGTCTTCTCTACAACAGTGAGAGCAAATATAAACCCCATAAGGGCCAGTCTGACCTCCTGGTCACTGTCCATTTTAGTTTCCCTTCCTACTCCCTCTCTGACATGACCATCCTCAGCCTCCTCCACTGCCACAGCAAACCAGACTGCAAATTGGAGGAACAGCACATCACCTTCGGCCTGAGCAGCCTACAGCCCAGATGCAACATTGAGTTCTTCAATTTCAAATAACCTTCCAACCTATGCCCCAACTCTCTTTCTAGCTCCTCCTCCCTTCCATTCCTCCCATCGACCCTTCCATCCTGCTACCAACTGGATTCATTCCTCCCATCGACCAGGTTGTATCCACCTGTATTCACCTATCACTACCTCACCATTCGCAGCCTACTCTCTTTATCTGCAGCTGCCCCTAACCCCACCTCCAGTCCTGAAATGTTGATTTCTGCACCTCCTGATTCTGCCGGGCTTGCTGTGTACTTCCAGACTCCTGCTTATCTACTTTGGATTCCAGCATCTGCAGTTTTTTTTGTCTCTAACATGGTTCTCCTTTAATCAGACAACATTCCTCTCCCTTCAAGGTTACTGACATTTTCACTCATTACAAGCCTTCTGTTGAATTGCTTCCTCTCCTACTGTTCTATCTCCATAGTGCTCAATCACATGATCACCTACATTGACATCTACATCGCTCCCATCATTCACCACTAGATTCATTCATTTTGGTTTCTGAACAACTCACAGCACTAAGAGATTCCAGGACCTCTCTTTATTGTAAATTACTGGTATTTGTCTCAACACTTACCATCAACAAAATAAATGATTGACTTCCCAATGCTCTTAAGGTCAGGTTGCATAGATAAATTGACTTGCTAACTTTATGTTGCTAAGTCTCTGTTTCTCTCTGAAATTCAGAATGCTATATTGTTCATTGCAATACATTACTAATAAAGTTCACCTATTTCACTTACTGTCAGTGCAATTTTCCAAGGGGATGACAGACTAACATAAATCCACTGAAGAATTAAGATGAGTCAAATCATCTCTCAAGCTCTTTAATCGCTCCTTCCTCCTTTAAAACAATCCACAAAACCTATATACAAACTGAAAGAATTGTGATGCTATAAATCATGTACATAAACAGAAATAGCTGGAAAAGTTTAGCAGATTTAGCAGGATTTGTGGAGAGAAATCAGAGTTCAGTGACCTCAGAACTCTGACGCAAGTTTTGATAACCTGATACTTCCTTATGTGACACAGTGTAAAATATTATCATATAACATTGCTTTGAAACACTTTAGGGTATTTTATTTTGTTAAATGGACTATAAAAATGTACATTGCTGTTGTTGGATCAAATGAGAAAGAGATTCAACCAAGGTTTTTAATTGCTTATTGTCAGATTTTCAGTATCTTGTATTTCCCATACAAACAAAATCTCAGCTTCCTGCAATTGTTTTGATAACTGCTTTTTAAATTCCTGATGAAGGGCTTTTGCCCGAAATGCCGATTTCGAAGCTCCTTGGATGCTGCCTGAACTGATGTGCTCTTCCAGCACCACTAAACAAGAATGTATATTTTTAATACCAACATAATAGACGATTTTTACGAAGTTTTAATGGAAACAAAAAATAATCACACTGTAGACATCTCTTTTGACATTTTAGCTTTCAGAGTATAATAATGCTATTTCAATACAAACCATGTTACTATTGAAGAACAGAAAATCAGTTGAATGCTGTTATCACAGCAGCAGACTTTGAGCAGATTTGGCTCTCTGAACTCCCTTTCTTGGATGTTCTGGCATGTGTACTCGCAATCCATTCTTGTCTGCCATTGTAACAATTTTCAAAATAATCCTATATTTTAGTTTGCGAGGTCAATACAGGGTACAATGAATGCGAATAATATCTTCCTACATCTGCACAGCCTCTCACCCCAAACTAGAATGACAGGACTTCCTGCCTTCAATATGGAACTCAATGTAGCATTAATATAGGCGAAAGTGAGGACTGCAGATGCTGGATATCAGAGTCTAGATTAGAGTGGTGCTGGAAAAGCACAACAGGTCAGGCAGCATCCGAGGAGCAGGCCTTCATTCCTGATGAAGGGCTTTTGTCCGAAACGTCGATTCTCCTGCTCCTCGGAAGCTGCCTGACCTGCTGTGCTTTTCCAGCACCACTCTAATCTAGTAGCATTAACATACTTCGGTTTCCAGCTGATCCCAGAGGGTGCAGATCCAAAAGACAGGTTTGCAGTTATATGGAAACTTTCATGATCTCAACATACTTTACACCTAATGAAATATTTTTGAAATGCAATGAGATAATAAGGAGGTTGCATGGTTTTAGCAATGTTGTGAGATGAATAAACGTGAACCAGGACAAAAGGGAGAACACGCCTTATATTTAAACTCCTGCCGCGCAATCTTTACACGAGAGGGCAGAGCTAGGACCTTTTAACGTCTGGTTCAAAGAGATGCCACACTCCCTCAATAGTGCCAGCGTGGATTTTGTATTCCAACCCTGACCGGACCCTACAATTCAGTGACCCAGCATTACCCCCGGCTGGGCGGTGAGTGAGCTCTGCAACATGCTCAATGCCACTGAATTCTGTAAATTCCGCCTGAATTAGCACTCGCGGAGTTGCATTGCATTGAGAAACCAAGTAGGGGCAGCCATCATCCGTGATGCAATCCCCAACCCGTTATTTCCAGAGCAAATAGAGGACATGAAATAAAAGCAACATTTCATAGAAATTAGCTCTAGAGAGAGAGAGAGAGAAAGAACAAAAGATGCTGGAAGTAAACGGCTGGACTCAAATGGGTAACTGCATCCTCGCCGAGTAAATGAGATTGGGGGGTGGTATAGTTTTTTCAGCCTTTATTCCGACTCTGCCTCGCTGGAACAAAGCAGTCACCAACAAGCCCCCGAGTAAGAGGAAGGGGCGGAGTAGCAGTGCACTTACGAATACTGGAGATTGAACCTTCCCCGGCTCCCTGTGAACGAGCCGTGCCAACCTCCTTTTATCTCATCGGTGGATATATTTAGAATGATCTTCCTCCTCCTAGGACCCTGAACGACCAAGAGGTTGCATCCGAGAGGGGCGGCGTATTTCCTCCGGACACTTTGAGAAATGTTGAATTATTGCAGCTTTTTAAACGGCCGGGTTTGGCTGGCTCGGTCCGTGGAGCCTGTTTTCGTGGGAGAATGAATTCCAGATGTTTCTGCAGGAGACAGCAGTGTTGAGCCCGACTTCGTCTTAATCGATAGTCAAGCCAAATCTGTTTCACTTCTCTGTGTGCTTCTGTCTTTTTCTCTTGCGGATTTCAGTCCCATCTTGGATTTTTTTTTCTCTCTCTCTTCCATCCACCCTCCCCCTCCCCCTCCCCCTCCCCCAAAAAAGGAGACAGCTGTAAAATATAAATAATTTAGTCGCAAAATGGACGGGTTGTCAAAAAAGAATGAGAAGTTAGAAGTGCCAGAGGAGGAGGAGGTCGATCCGAGGATTCAGGTAAATATTTTGCAAAACATTCCTTTGAATGTATGGTTTCATGACTTGTACTAACGTTGCAGTCCCGTGGATGGGTTATTGTGAATTGCAACTTGCTCAGGAATGGGAACCAGAGAATATGGTGCCTTGACCAAGTTACAGTTCGCATTTTGTTTATGCACTTATGCACTAAAGCTTCACGACACTGTGGGGATTATAGTCCATTTTATGTGCTATGATCTACAGTCAGGAATCTGTTTGCAGTCTCCAGGGCAATGTGTACAATGCTAAAACCCCGTTATTGTATATGCAGTACTAATAGCCGAGTATAATGTATCTTGTATTAACATCATGGTAAAATGTATACTGTACCAATACTCTGTTTAATGTGTAATGTACTGATAGCCCCTTTATAATGCATACTATGCTAATATGCCATATCTTGGATCAGAATTAAGATTTTCACCGTTTTTATGGAGTTATAGTGTTTTCAGGGAGAGAAGCTGCTCCTTTTATTTTGGATGTAAGTTGTGAGTTAAAATAATATTTTACTCAAACCTCACTTGTCCAATCAGATTTAAATAATGTGATGCTTGTACTTGGCTGTGACATTGCTAACTGCAGTTTTAAAATAGTCTGGCCCTCTCTGTTGCGTTCTGTCTGTCTTCTTTCCTTTTGTGTCTGTCTGAAGCGATGAGGTATCTCTGGGCAACCTTTTTTTCCTCATCAGCCATTTATATTTGAATTTCTTTTTAATTGGACATTTTCTATTAACTCTTTGCTTATCAAATTAGGCTCGATTGTTCTACCAAACCACACTGCAGCAAAGAAATTTGGTGATGCAACGCCATGATATAAAATTTTATGTGCTGGGTTGTTTGTGGAGGACAGTAACTCTCTGGTCAAGATCCTCAGTAATTGCATGGGCAGGGCTGCCACTAATTGCTTCCTGAACTCAAATTGCACAATTGTATTGTTCAAACAATTATTTTGTAAACAAGATGCATTTTCTTTTGGACAGGCCTACTGACTTTATCAATTGTGGTCTGTTTTCAGGATTTGAAGTTTTCTTGGTGACTTTGCTCAGTGTTCTCTGATCAGAACTTGATGTTGTCCTAATCTTGTAAATCTAAAGTTTAACAAATTGGTGTTAATTTGACAGTTGCATTCACTATCAGATTTCCCTAAACTCATGTGATTCATCCATTTCCTTTAGGGAAGGAGACTTGTAGTGGTCTTCCCTACAATCCAATACCACACCAGCACGCATTCCTCTGAGTGTTAGAACACTCAGTAGAACAAGGTGGTAGAACAAACTCAGTAGCAGGCCTTTTCACCATCCCCTTCGGGATGAGCATTAAATGCCAGTCTCACTTGTCCATGTCCTGCAAATGAATTGTAAATGTTGTAACTCCTCAGACCTGGTGACATCCAGTGACTTTTCTTCCCCATCTTTTAAAAACCCTTCCTATTGTGAGTTGCCCAAGACTGTTTATTACATTCCAACTGAAGCCAAGCTAAACTTAAGCACTAATTCATCATTGTCTCTGGGGGATTTGGTTTATTTTATGGCATTAATCCATACTGTCTCGAGTAGTGTTTTCTAAGCTGCACACCATGAAGATCATTTTGTATTTAAACCAATTTTCCCCATGGCTCTTTCTTCAAAAGTGTTTTATGCAGAAATAAACCGCCTGTCACCTCTCCACCCTCACTGCCTGTCATCTTTCATAAACTGTAACCATAAATTGTTGAGCTTTCTTGCCTCAGTTTGAACTAACAGTCACTATATGAGTACATGAAGCAATGACATCATCACCTGGAGTTTCTGTTCACATCTTCAAAAGAGAGGTTCTATGTAAATGCAGATCCTGTGAGAACCTCAGGACAATGGCTTTGAGGTATATTAATTTTTGATTTGCAGGAAATTCACTTCTAGCAAGGTTCCATAGATGACAATTACACACTAACCAGTTAATCAGTTTGTGATTATATTACTTGAAGAATATATGTTGGCTGGGGTGCCAGAAAGAGTGTGAAGCAAAAGTAACAAGCTGACTGAAAAAAATGAAACTGCAAGCCTCCCCAAGTCTGCATACCAAACGCACTCAATCTGTTATAGTGAAACATCATTAGCATTCTTTGTCTTGTTTATGCTGTGTATATTTCGGCAGGTTGAGGTTAACAAATTTTAGGTGTTGGAGTGTTCTATTTCCATTGATATCTACTCATTATTAACCTGAGAATGTATTTACTGGCTTGGTCACATTCATTGGATGGATGATGGCTGCTTATCCAAAGACTTCCTGTTTGGTAAACTAACCACTAGGTTACACCTTGCTGGACATCTGTATCTCCATTGCAAGGCTACTTCAGGTGAGATGTAGTAATGGCAAACATTCACATTGACAGCTAGGAGAAAGTTACTGATAGCTGGGGCCTCTAGTGACTGACTGGAGAGATTTTGGAAGCGGTGGCATGAAACAGAAACTCAGCTAGTCAAGGAGAGAGCCCAACAAAAACAGGTACTGTATTTTCTCAACCTCCTGTTTCAACTCCGGTCAATATAGGTGAGAATGCCTTTCCAGAGTGAGGTTCCTGAACCATGAGCTGGTGTTTGAAAGTGATTTCACAACCAGGATGCAAAACCATCATCTTGTAAAATGGAAGGTTGCCAGAGCATCTGTTTTAGTGGAAAGATAGACATATCCTCAGTTTAACTTGGTATCTGAGTCAAAATGTTGAAAAGGCATTTGGTAGTACATGAATAGGAAAGATTTGGAGGGATATGGGCCAGGAGCAGGCAGGTGGGACTAGTTTAGTTTGGGATTATGTTCAGCATGGACTAGTTGGACCGAAGGGGCTGTTTCTGTGCTGTCTGACTCTATAAAAGGCAGCACCTCTGTCGGCGAGACACTTTCTTGGTATTTTTTTCTTTTTGTTTTATTTACTCATGGGACTTGGAGCCATTGGTTGACCAGCATTTATTGCCTGTACCTTATTTCCCCTGAGGAGGAGCTGGTGTTGGACTGTGGACAAAGTTAAAAAACACACAACATCAGGTTATACTCCAACAGGTTTATTTGGAAGTACAAGCTTTTGGAGCGCCACTCCTTTGTCAGGTGGTCAACTGCCGCCTTGAACTGCTGCAATCCGCATACTCTAGGTTAACCCATAATACCCTTAGGGAGGGAACCCCAGGATCTTTATCCAATGACAGTAAAGATGAGGATAATTAAACTGAGTCTATGTCTATCCTTTCACTAAAACAGACATTTTAGCAACCTTCTATTTTTCACGATGATGGTTCCAAGTCAGGATGGTGAGTAGCTTGGAGGGGAACTTGCAGGTGGTGCTGTTCCTATGTACATGCTGCCCTTGTCCTTCTAGATGGAAGTGGTCATAGGCTTGGAAGGTGCTGTCTGAGGATCTTCGGTGAATTCCTGTAGTGTGTCTTGTGGATCATATGTACTGCTGCTAATATGCATTGGTGGTAGAGGGAGCGGGTGTTTATGGATGTGGTGCCACTCAAGCGGGCTGTTTTGTCCTGGATGGTGTCAAGCTTCTTGAGTGTTGTGGGAGCTGCACCTATCCAGGCAGTGGGGAGGTATTCCATTACACTCTTGTGTCTTATAGATAGTTGGCAGTCAGGAAGTGAACAACTCATCGCAATATCCCTAGTTTCTGACCTGCTCTTGTAGCCATTGGTTTATGTCACAAGTCCAGTTGAGTTTCTGGTCAATGGTAACCCCAAAAATGTTGATAGTGGGGGGGTTCAGTGATGGTAACACCATTGAATGTCAAGGGGCGATGGTTAGATAGTCTTTTTCTGGAGATGGTCATTTCTGGAATTTGTGTGGTCTGACTGTTACTTGCTATTTGTTAATCCAAGCCTGGATATTGTCCAGATTTAGTTGCAGTTGAACGTGGACTGCTTCAGCATCGGAGGAGTTGTGAATAGAGCTGAACATTGTGTTATCAGTTGCATTGGGTCGACAACCTTCTTGAAACAAAAGTACTATTTGATGAGCCAGGGTTGATACCTACATTAGATAATGTGGATTTAAAATGAATGAATGCAAAAGTGAAAATAAATCTGACATCTACAAAGCAGTGAGACTGTTAGCTATGAGTTATTGTGTGTATTATTGCTCAGTTAGACAACTATGGCGTTATCGCAGTTACAAAGTATTCTCCATTGTTCTTAAGGTATTTAATTCAAATAAGTTATAAGAAAAACTTTGTATATGAAAAATCCAAATGAAAAAAGTTCTGTGCCTTTTAAAAAAAGCCTTATGACCTCTTCAAATATCTGCAATCAGTGAATATTTTCTTTTCAGAACATGATGGCACTGTTTCAAATGTAGCTTAATGTTAGATTGTTTCCTGACAGCATTAAGTGCCTCATAATTATGGAATGTGTTACCTTTTTGGACAGATGCTGAGTGTTTGGAATTGTTTGTGCTGGGATTACTGTAGTTAACATCTTTTTTAGGTTCTGTTTAGGTGCATAAGGAGTAGGCCAGATGGGCCCTTAATCTGCTTCCAAAATTCAGTTAAATCATAGCTGTTTTATGATTAGATTAGATTCCCTACAGTGTGGAAACAGGCCCTTTGGCCCAACAAGTCCACACCAACCCTCTGAAGAGTAACCCACCCAGACCCATTTCCCTCTGACTAATGCACCTAACACTATGGCCGATTTAGCATGGTCAATTCACATGACCTGCACATCTTTGGTCTGTGGGAGGAAACCAGAGCACCCGGAGGAAACCCACACAGACACAGGGAGATTGTGCAAACTCCACACAGACAGTCGCCCAAGGCTGGAATTGAACTTGGGACCCTGGTGCTGTGAGGGAGCAGTGCTAACCACTGAGCCACCATGCTACCGTGACCTAGCTCCATAGATCTGCAATTTCTCCATATCCCTTAATATCTATTAACCTGAGATTTAAAATTAACAATGGGTGTGATATTAATTACTATTTGCAGAAGAGAGTTTGTAATGCGTGTCAGCATAGCTTTCCTAATTTCATTCCTGAAGGACCTGGCTTAAAAATCATAGGTGACGTCATTTACTTCTCATTTTCCTTAACCAGTGTTTCTCCCTGCTCACCTTATCTGTTCCAATTTAATAATTTGAAACTTTGATCAAATGACCCTATAACATTCCAAATTGCTTGAAATGTAACCGGGATTTGTGTAAATGTCTTCATTATTCAATTTCTGAAATCCAGATGTCATTCTAACAAATCCCCAAATATGCTACTTTAGGGGTTGTGCACTCCAACTATGGTGTAACCAGGGCCTTGTATATCTGCCACATGATTCTAATCCTTTTCTATTCTAATTCTCTAGATATAAAGGCCAGCATTTCACCAAGATTTTTGACTTTTGTATTTGTCCAAGATATTATTGACACTCCTGTTTAAAATCTGAACATTTTCTCAGTGCTAATTATAGTAATAATTTTCTGGCCAAAAATTTTAGGCTAGCTAGTCTATAATTCCATGTTTTCTCTTGGAATAGAATAACATGCACAATTTTCCAATTTAGTTCCTGAATTGCCTGAACTTTGAAAGATCATAATTAGGGCATCTACAATGTTTCCACCTACTTTTTTTAAATGCCTAGAATGAAAACAGTGTGATCCTAGTGATATGTTGCCCTTTCGTGCCATTATTTTGTTTCACTAGTGCTGAATAGCTTTTTTTTCAATATTATTAGATTTGCAATTCTGAATCAATATTAGTTTCTTTGGGACATCCAATATCGTACTCTGTTCCTTTGCTGTAAATACACATGCTTTTAACCTGTCCACAGTTTCTTCATTTTCATTTTTAAAGTACTTGTATCAAATTTTAAGGGGCTGTCATTGCTGCTGATAACCTCTTTCCTAGTATCATTGTATCCTCATCATTTATGGAGTTAATGCTGAATTTTCACATTTGAATTTCTGTAAGGTGCACCTGAAAGAGGAACCAGGTTCAGGACTGTTGTTTTTGGTTTGAGTTAAGTTAATATTTGTACCATTAGGGGAATTTAGAGAACCGTACAGCACAGAAGCCAGTCATCTGATTGCTGTTTTGAGCTGTTTGTTAAGTAAGTTCCAGCCCCTTCCTTTTTCTCCTGCACATTCACCTCCTTGAGTTTGTTCTACCATTCATTTAACTCATGTATGACCTGCACCCTGACTCCCCAAGTCCACCTTAGTTCCGCAATCCTTAACATATCCTCAGAAAAATCCATCCATCTTGGTTGTGAAATATTCTGTTGACCAACTACATCCACAGCTGTTTGGAATAGGAGGGAATTTTCTGCATTCCTAGAATTGTTCCATGACAAAGTGGACTGAATAGAATTGAGCAATAAGGTTCTTTATCTCGATGTTTAAAATGAGCAAAATTGAACGGATGAAGCTGATTTTAAAAGGCTGACACTCTTTCTGCGAACACTGGACACAGTGTAGTAGACCCTCATAGAGTTGGTTATGTAGTCAGAACCATCTGGAAAATAACCCCTTAAAATGTTTGCTGAACAAAAATCGATCAACCTCCATTTCAATTGACTGAACCATGCCAGCCTTTTTGAGAAAAATGATCCAAATTTCAGTTATCTCTGGTAAAGGAATGCATTCTGAGGTCATCCCTGAGATTCCAGATTAAGTATTCCCTTGTCTCGTTCAAACTGACCAGCAGAGGAAATAGTCTCTCTTTAACAGTGAAGGGACCAGTTAAGTCGGTTGTCTAGATGGTCAGTATATAGGTCAGGCAATAGCCTGGGTTTTTGTTTCCCTCTCTGGTTGATGTAGACTTTGTATCTGCCTCCCACTGTACTCCTGCATGTGCTAAACAATGGCAAACCACCACCGACAAAGCTGCCAAGAAAATTTGCTCAGGGTGAAACATCAGAAGAAAATGAGACAAGGACTTGCCTTTGTGCAGAGCTCGTGTAAAATGCAATGGTATCCGATCTAACTCTTTCATCATCTTCAGCACCCCCATTAGGCCACTTCATAATTCTCAGTAGGCAAGGTAAAACCATACTGCTCCATATAATATGTCATCGTAGTTTAACCCTTCCAGCACAGGGAACATTCTGCGGAATCAAAGCTTCATCTCTATAACCTTGTATGTCTTTCCAAACAAATTGGAGCTAGATTTGGACATAGCACTACAGATAAGGCAAGAAACAGTGTTAACATTTGCAGAAGTGTCACTAGCTGAAAAGTTAGCTGTTTGTTCCTTGACAGATGCTCTCTGACCTGCTGAATTTCCAGCATTCTCAATTTCTGGTTCAGATTGGTAGCATTTGCAATATTTTACTTCAGCATAACTTCGTTAATAAAACAAAAGCAAATGACCTCTAACATACAGCCGGCTGCAGTTCATCTTATCTGGATCTTTTTGCATCTATCTCTAAAATCCAATAACTTACATAAAGCCCTCAATTAGATTGCAGCTATCATTCACTCTGAGGTATGTATTATTGCTAGAAATTGCAATGCATACAAAAATAATGGCCATCTTGGAGACATTGTAGTTATTCAATTGAGGTATTCAGCTGTGAAAGTTTGGGACAATAATGCTGAAATGATCCTAGTATACTAGTATAGTTAACAATAATACAGTCAACAATTTTGCCCACATGATAATGGTCCATTCTGCTGGTTAGAGCCTGTTGTGTTGATAATCTACGAGGACGTTCACATCGTTAGACTTGTGATTGGAATGTCATTCCTGCGTGGTCACAGAAAACACGCCATGCACCCAGTATATTGGTTCACAGTACAGGAAATGGAAACAATGGCACTCACCCCAAAAAACTATTGTTTTACTAAATTTATTTTTGATAAATTACAATTAATATGGGTATTATTAAAATACCTTGCTGTTTTAAACTGCCCAAAATTCTGAAGCAGCAGTACTACTTTGAAATGTGCAATACAAAGGGAAGGCCATTACATCATGAAAAACTAGATTGTTCTAATCTGACAAATAACCCAAGCGGCCAGTCTAAAAGAGGCGATTCTATACTTGCTGGTTATCAGCCAGTGTTTAGGGCTGTAAAACCCACGATCAGAGCTCAAACAAGACACCAATAACTTGTGTTAAGTTTAATCTGCTACAGCATCGCAAACACTGATAGGAATAACATTTAGGCAATGACATTGCATGCACCAAATAACCTTTCCTTATCTTGATGTAAATGACAGTTTAACAAATTGACTGCCTTGCTGTGTAGCAGCAGTAGATTTAAAACAAATAAATTAGGAAGTATAAAGACAACATGAGTGAACACATGGAGCTCCTTTCTATTTGGCAACTCAACTGAACACAGTGAGTTAGCGAGTGATTTAATGGTGGTTGGTGGGGGCTGGGTGGGCAGTGTCCTATCCTCACTATAACACGCACAAACTATAGTCATGAGCAGGAATCCTGGTCAGAGGTCCCTCTTCTTAGCTAATTATGGTTCCCTTTCTCTGCCATCCTCTCTTTCTAGCCCAGACAGGTCAGCATTGAAAATTCATCTAACTCAGTGATTCATTGGACAGACATTTAAGTGAGAGAAACCTTGTTATAATTTGTTCATGGGACATGTGCGTGGCTGGCTAGATCAATATTTATTGCCCACTTCTAATCGCCCTGGCGAAGGTGGTGGTGAACTGGCTTCTTAAACCACTGCAGTCTTTTGAGGTGCAGGGATTGTGTTCTTATGAAGAAACTCCAAGATTTGGAGCCAGTGACAGTGAAGGTGGCAACATAGTTCCAAGGTATTCACAATTCTGTTAAGAATTACTTGATGTTAAATCATGTCATTAGTGTAAATTTTAAATAACAAATGGTCTCAGCACTGTTCCTTTTTAATTTCAAAAATATACTTTATTCATAAAACTTCATATGTGTACATAGTCAATCACTGTTTGGAATTTTCAGTAGCATTTCAAGGAAAAAGAGCAATATTAGAGTTTGACTCTATCCAAACAAACCAAAGACTTATACATACACGACTATATCATGCATTTGAATGACACTGTTCCTAATGAAAAATCATCTTCTACATTCGTCTAAACTGAATAACGACACTTTGCCACTACTCTTAGCTGACTAGATAGCAGATTGCTTTTCTAGTCCACATGTTGCAACATCGATAATGTTTGTCATGAGTCTGCTATGTTGTACCTTATCAAAAGACCCATTTAAAAAGGTAAAACATTGCATCTACTACATTATCATTGTTGACTTCTTCCTTTTACTTCTGCAGAGAATATTTTGGGTTAATTAAGCATCATTTAGCCTTTCAGATCCATGATGTATTTTTAAATTAGCAACTTCTGTCTTGGGATTATTTTCTATTATTTCTCTTACTATTGTCTCTTACAATAATGTTTCTAAATTTGCTGCTAAGTTTTCTAGTGTGTGTAATTCTGAAATTCTATCTGTTCTTTTATGAGTATTTTTAGCCAATTGTTCATTTATGTATGGCACACCTCAGGGTCAGGTAAAATTAGATTCTGGGCTTTCTAGCTCAGAAGTAGAGTGTCATTTTGTATATAAGATTAGCATTTTTTATAATAGTCAAGAATGTGGTACAGGAAAAGTACAGCAAGTCAGGCAGCATCCGAGGAGCAGGAAAATTGACTTTTCGGGCAAAAGCCCTTCATCTACTGATCTGCATGACTTTTCTTTTCAGTGTTTTTCTCTAGAGACTTGGTTATGATGTCTTCATGCCTACTCTATAGCTCAATGTCATCCATGAACACCATTGAACCTAGCATTTTCTGTCTCACCTTTCTCATCCATCATTATTAGGAACAGAAAGGTCTTGGTACTGATTGTTTATGTGATCCAACTGTGGCTTAGAAATTCTCTTTTGTACCTCAAGCACTGAATGAAGTGTGTGCGTGTAGGTGGTGGTGGGGGGTGGGGTGGGGAAGTGGGAGGGTATGGGTGGAAATCTGTAGGCCTGCTATAAGAACTCCGAGATGAAGACTAGCAGGAAAGACTGAACACGGTTGAGGCTCAGTGTTTCGAAAAGGGACAGAATGGAAAGTGATGGTGATCTTTAAAATTATAAATGGGTTGGATAGGGTAGATTTAGGCCATCTGTGGGAGAATCCAAAATCCGAGGTGATAAGTACAAGCTAGCTAACCAATAAATCCAAATTTGTCTACTTGGAATGCTTAGAATGTGGAACTCAGGAGGTTAAGGTGAATAACTTACATACTTTCACAAGGAACTAGATGAGCATGTGAGAGCCAAGGGAGATCAAAACATTCAGAAATGCTAAAATGAGGGCAGGACTTGTACAATTAAACATAGCGCCCAATGTGGTGTTGTAGAACTGAGACCTCAGAGTTCGGTACCTAATTCTTTGAAGTTTGCATCACATATAGATAGGGTGGTTAAGAAGGTGTTTTGTGTGCTTACCTTCATTGCTCAATCCTTTGAGTACAGGAGTTAGGATGTCATGTCGAGCTCGTACAAGGTATTGGTGAGGCTTCTCATGGAGTACTGTGTCCAGTTCTGGTCACTGTGTTATAGGAATGGTATTATTAAGCAGAAAAGATTTACCAGGATGTTACCAGCAATGTTTGAGTAATTATGAAGAGGCTGGATAGGCTGGGACGTTTTCACTGGGAAAGTAGGAGGTTGAAGGATGACTTTATAGACGTTTGTAAAATCATGAGGGATATAGATCAGGTGAATGGCGGGGGTCTTTTCCCTAGGTTGAGGGATTTCAAGACTTAGGGGCCATATTTTTAAGGTAAGAGGAGAAAGATTTTAAAAAAAGACATGAGGGGCAATTTATTGACACAAAGTGACTCTGAGGAAGGGGTGGATGCAGTTAGAGTTGCAACATTTAAAACATGTTTAGATAAGTGCATGAATAAAAAATATTTGGAGAGATATGGGCCAAGCGCAGGCAGGTGCTAGTTGTTTAGTTTGGGATAATGGTTGGCATGGACTGGCTGGACCGAAGGTGTTTTTGTACTCAATGACTTTATGACTATGTGATTAGTAGAATATGAGGAAGCTTATGTGGAGTATAAACTGCACAAACTAGTTGAGTATAATGATCTGATTTTGTGGTATTCTATCCACTCACCTTATTGCATTTTTATGCTTTCTTTTGCATTCCTCCTTGACTCCTAATCTCTCTCGCTTTTCTCAAGCAGTGTTCCTGTAATGCCTGTACCTTCTGGGTTTTGGCCAGTGGGCTATCAGGACTGTGGTGTTGCAGACTTAATTAACTTTTCCTACAATGCTATTGCATCTATTTCGGCGTTACAAATTGGCAGTCATTAAGCCCAACTGCTGAGACTTGGACACAAAATCTTGACTGAAACTTCAGTGCAGTCCTGCGCTGTGCAAGGTTCTGTCCATTAAACCTAGACTTGTGTAGCTTCTTGCGTGGGTGGATGGAAAGGATTCTGTGCCACGTTTTGAAGAAAGGCAGGGGAATTCTTGGCGTCCAGGCTAATGTCTATCCCTCGACTGCTGTCAAAACAGATTGTCTCATTATTTGTTGTTGTACTGTTTTGTGGGGTCTGGCTGTTTGCAAAATGCCCGCCATGCTCCTCTGTACTCCTCTGCAGTGACGGATCTTCCTTCAAAAGCATTTAATTGCTTTTGAAGCACGTTAGAATATCTTGAAGCTTCAATATCAATGCAATTTCTTATTAATCTACTTCAGCACTTAAAATTCCCAAATGCCGGTGTGTTCAGAGAGACAAGTTTCACTTTTGGGTCAGGACTGTGATGTTCGAGCCAAATCTAGCCATTCCATAGAAAGCAGGTGACTTTTCTCTGGATTAACCCATTAGCCCCCAGAGGTTGCTGTCCAATTAAGGACAGGCTCATTAAACCTGACCATAAGAAGGAGGGGGAAATTCTTCCACAGGGATGCCAGTGGCCAAGAAAATAGGCCTTGAAGCCTGCCTTGGCTGGTCCCCAAGCAGCTGAACCAGTTCCCATAACCACGGGGAGCCTGCCTGCTGACTGGAAAATTCCAGACAGCCTCTGTAAATGGCCAATTAATTTAGCTTAACTAACTACCTACTGCTTATGGGTGAGCAGTCCTTCTGCTGTTCTTGTCTCTGAGGAAAATGGCTTGTTATGCGAGCTGGCTTTGTGAACCTTTGTGTCCTCTACCTAAATTTCATTTCTGGTGCTAAGATCACAATCCGTCCAGTTGCCCTTATTATCTGAATCTGAAAACAAAAACCCAATGAGCAGAAGCCACAGAAGCTGTGTAATGACACACCATCCAATTTGATTTGTCAGTATCAATAACTGATTATTTTATGATCTTATGTGAAGCTTGTAGTTAAATCTGATTCTGTATGAGAGGAGTTAGCTGTGAATGCCATCACCTCGTCCTTGCGGGTTTGAGGATTTGGGCAAAGGAAAAGTTAGGGTCGGGAAACTATTCAAAAACTTTATCAAGGTATTACAGAACTCCAACAATCATTTAACATCTAGTAACAGTGAAACGACTTGTGAGCACATTTTTGGGTGTTTTTTTTTGTTGCTGTTGTTCAATTTTTAATTCTCCACTGAGTCTTATAAACCCCTATGTTTTTACTTTTGAGAAAAAGATCTAATCTTTCCCTCATTACCTCATTGTTGCTGCTGCAGTTTGGTGGTTACTGCAGAATTGTGATATGCTACTTATCTGGGCACCACACTTACAAAATGCTGTTAATAGCTTACTGCGTGGTGAGTGAAGCGCAGTCTGTGCAAAGTTGAACTTGCTGCCATTTTTGTTCAGTGACACTGTATGATAAAAACACGACGCAACTTGGAACCAGAACAGTTCATGTCATTTCACAATGAGGAGTATGTCAGGGATTTATCTTGCATGTCAGTCTTGTATGAATCTTGACATTTTCTGCATTTGATTTGCTATCTCTGAAATAAATGCTGTATGAGTTGAAAAGGAAATTAAATAGTTAATAATTTACTGACCTCTGTTTCTGAAACTGAGGAATTGTTAACCCACAAATTTCATGGATGGGATTTATCAGTGTATTTAGTTAGCTAGCTCAATCGTGTGTTAAAATGCAAAGATTTTGAGCTAAGCTGGTTATATGATTTAACTTGTGTCGAATCAATGAGGACAAATCTAACTGTAATATCTTTGGTAGAAGGGACAGGATGTCTTCCAAGAAAGGCATGAAAAGACAACCACATAGGCAGCTGAATTAACTGTTTTTGCTGCAATCCTTCGGGATGTGCAGCATTTGGAATCTCTAGGAATGGCCATTGCGCTTTAGGAAGGATGTGGCAAAGCATCACGGAACCACCATGGCACAGAAGGAGGCCATTTGGCCCGTTGTGGCTGCACCAGCTCTTCAAATGTGCATCATTAACGAACTAGTGCTTATCTCGTGCTTTTTGCCTATAACCCTTTCACACTACTTCTATCAAAATAATCTTCCAACGCTATCTTTAGAGAAAGTGTGGAAAAGATTTATGTGATTGATTCCATTTAAAGAAGGACTTCAGTGACGGTAAATTGGTTATTCTCCTTCAAGAAGAGAAAGTGGGATTAGATCACGTGCTCTTCTGGAGAGCTGGAACCTGGACAGAGACTGTGAATGGAGGCTTTCTGTGCTGGAACTGTTCTGTGATTCCAGAATATTCTTTGAATTTGTACCAAGTGAGTTAGAGTACTTTTATAAGCATGCACTGATTTCAAAGATCTCAACATTCTGAAATATGAATTAGTGGCAAAATCTTGAAAGGAGACTGAAAACTGTCTTCTGTTTGTGACTTCTGTTCTGTGGCATTATAAAGTCAATTTATAACTTTGCAACAACACAACCACCTGATGAAGGAGCGGAGCTCTGAAAGCTAGTGTGCTTCCAATTAAACCTGTGGGACTATAACCTGGTGTTGTGTGATTTTTAACAAAGTTATGTAATGTGACAGTTCTTGTTTTGTGTCCCATTGCAGTTATGTGGGAGAAATTTTATAACTCCTTTCCCTATAGTAGTGGGTGAAAGTGCGTCGGGTTGTGTTGAATCAATATATGTAGTGCCCACTCCCAGCAGCCATTCATGTAAGCCAGAAGTGGGCACATGAGAAATGGAGGCATCAAACAATCTGCTCAGAGAGGCAGATCAGTGTTCAAGTATTTAAATGAGGCTCTATTTTCAGATGCTTTGAAGTTAGAGTAATAGAATTATACAGCATGGAAACAGACCCTTTGGTCCAACTCGTCTATGATGACCAGATATCTTAACTAAATCTAGTCCCGTTTGCCAGCATTTGGTCCATATCCCTCTAAACCCTTCCTATTCAGATATCCATCCAGATGTCTTTTAAATGTTGTAATTGTACCAGCCTGCACCACTTTCTGTGGCAGTTCATTCCATACACGTACCACCCTCTGTGAAAGAATTGTCCCTCAGGTCCCTTTTAAATCTTTTCCCCTCTCACCTTAAACCTATGCCCTTTAGTTTTAGACTCCCCTATCCTGGAGAAAAAGACCTTGGCTATATGCTGTATCCGTGCCCCTCATGATTTTATAAACCTCAACAAGGTCACCCCTCAGCCTCTGACACTCCAGGGAAAGCAGCCCCAACCTATTCAGCTTCTCCCTGTAGCTCAAATCCTCCAACCCCAGCAACATCCTTGTAAGTCTTTTCTGCATCGTTTCAAGTTTAACAACAACTTCTGTATAATGGAGACCATAATTTAATTGCTATAGGTTTGTCCCAGCAAACCCAGCATCTGGAGGGAGGTGAGAGCTGATAAACCTTGTGGTCCTGTTCATTTTGAAGCAGTGCTAATGGCCTGAGAGGAGGAAGATTGCTACCTGTAGCAAACCTTGTTGTGATCAATCAGATGACCCCCTCTCTCCCTCATGTTTTCTCCTGTGACCTCTGCACTCTTCTAACCTCCACCACGTTGCCCTAAGCTATCCCTCCCTCTACCCTTCAACTGCATTCTGAGTTACCCACAAACACCCTCCACCCAGATCTTTTCCAACCCTTAATCTGACTGGAAGGAAAGTTTGTTTTCGAAAAACTTCCACGTTCCTAACGTTTCTGGCCACAGACTTGCTCCCTCCCCCTCCCCATAAATAGTGGAATTCCATATGATAATCGCTAAATGTGCAAAGTTCAACAGACTGTAGTGTTGCTATCAACCACTGACAGATGGTCTCTGACTGTGAAACATACTGATTCATTTTTGGTTCAACGAGTTTGAAACTTCCGGTCCTTTGGCTTGATTTGCAACTTGGGTCAGAAACAAAATCAAACAATCAGACTTTCAAGTGCTATTACATTTAAGAATGGTGGTAAGGAAAAGCCAAGGAACTATAGACCGGTGAGCCTGATGTTAATGGTTGCTAAGTTGTTAGAGGGGATTCTGATAGACAAGATTTATATGTATTTGGAAAGGCAAGGACTGATTAGGGCTAGTCAACATTGCTTTGTGCATGGGAGATCAAGTCTTACTAACCTGATTGAGTTTTTGTTTTGTCGAGGTGACAAAGAAGACTCTTAAGGCAGAGCGGTAGATCCTGTCTGTATGGACTTCAGCAAGACAAGGTTCCGCACTGTAGACTGGCTAGTAAGATTAGATCACATGGGATCCAGGGAGAGCCAGCCAATTGGGTACAAAATTGGCTTGAAGGTAGTAGACAGAGGGTGGTGTTGAGGGTTCCTTTTTGGACTGGAGGCTTGTGACCGTTGGAGTGCCACAAGGATCAGTGCTGGGTCCACTACTTTTCATCATTTATATAAATGATTTGGATGTGAACATGGGAGGTATAGTTAGCAAGTTTGCAGATGACACCAAAATAGGTGGTATAGTGGACAGTAAAGAACATTATCTCAGTGTACAATGAGACTTTGATCAATTGGGCCAATGGGTCAAGGAGTGGCAGATTGAGTCTAGAGTCATCGAGATGTGCAGCACAGAAACAGACCCTTCAGTCCAATTCGTCCATGCTGACCATAACATAACCTAATCCAGTCCCATTTGCCAGCACTTGACCCATATACCTCTCAACACTTCCTTTCAGATGCCTTTTAAATGCTGTAATTGTACCAGTCTCCACTACTTCCTCTGGCAGCTCATTCCATACACACGCCACCCTCTGCATGAAAAACTTGCCCCTTACATCCCTGTTAAACTTTTCCCCTGTCACACTAAATCTATGCCTTTTACTTCTGGACTCCCTAAACCAGGAAAAATACCTTGTCTATTTAGATTTTCTAAATTTCTATTAATTTAGACAAATGTGAAATATTGCATTTTGGTAAGGCAAATGAGGGCAGGACTTATACAGATAATGGTAAGGCCTTGGGGAGTATTGCTGAATAAAGAGACCTAAGGGTGCAGGTGTATAGTTCCTTGAAAGTGGCGTCAAAGGTAAACAGGATGATGAAGAAGGCATTTGGCTTGCCTTCATTGGTCAGTGTATTAAGTATAGGAGTTGGGAATTCATGTTGCAGATACACAGGATATTGCTGAGGCCATTTCTAGACTAATGCAGGTCTTCCTGCTATGTGGAAGATGTTATTAAACTTGAAAGGGTTCTGAAAAGATTTGCAAGGATGTTGCTGGGTTTGAAAAGTTTTAAGCTATAGGGAGAGGCTGAATACGCAGGTGCTTTTTGCCTTGAGGTTAGAGGCTGAGGGGTGACCTTACAGAGGCTTTATAAAATCATGAGGGGCATGGTTAATAGCCAAGGGCTTTTTCTCAGGGTAGGGGAGTCCAAAATTAGAAAGTAAAGGTTTAAGGTGAGAAGGGAAAGATTTAAAAGGGACCTGAGGGGTAATGTTTTCACACCGAGAGTGCTGCATGTATGGAATGAGCTTTCAAAGAAAATGGTGGAGGCGGAGATATTTACAACATTTAAAAGGCATATGGATGGATTAATGAATAGGACAGGTTTAGAGAGATATGGGCCAAATGCTGGCAAATGGGACGAGATCTGTTCAGGATATCTGGTTGGCGCAGACAAGTTAGACTGAAGGGTCTGTTTTTGTGCTGTATAATTCTATGACACTGTAAGTTAAGTATCAACCCATCTGTTCATCTTATTGGGACAAGCTTGAATCTAGCCCATTACCATAACATTCAGGCACTAATGCAAAAGGCCAGACTGAAGAATTTGCAATCATCTTGAGTCTGACGTTCTGATGGTTATCCACCTTGGTCAATTCCTTACAATTCCTCCTTTCAGACAACTTAATTCAGCTCATGTGATATTGTGAAACAGCTGACCTAGTAAAGGCCTCAGTAACATCCTGATACTGAAGATCTTGTGGTTCAGAGCTATCCACACCTGAATCTCAAGCACTTCCAATTCACCTTCAACGCTGTCCTCTATCCACCATTGTGGAAAAGTGCTCAGGTATATGCTATTTGCAAAAGGGACGCATTCAATCAGACCAGTTAAAATCTCATTAATCTACTCTCCATGATCATCACCAAAGTGATGGAAGGAACAATGCTATCAGTGGCAGTAACTCAACAACAAATTGCCTATTGATGCTTCATTTGGATTCCACCAGAATTATGGATTTCCACATATTACTGCAGTTACGCCCCATGGTCCTTGTGCCATCATGTTGTAAACCCATAAATCCAGCCACCTGGAAGAAGAACACAGGAACACTATCACTTGCATTTTCTCTTCTAGGCCGCAAAATATGGACATGGAACCATAGGTCATTCCTCCACTGTCACTGGGCTGGAAATCCTGGCAGTATCTACTTTACAACAATGGCAATTCCTCAAGAAGGTGGCTCGCTGCAGTGTTCTTGAGTGCAATTGGGGTTGGACAATGAATACTGGCTTTACTAGCAATGCCCGCAGCCTATTAATAAATTAAAAATACTAAGCTGTCACTTGTCTCTCAATCTAAAAGGTGTGACAAAAAACAGCAGTGTTACTGAGTATTAATGCTCCATGGCAACATATCCTTAAGGTTCGAAGCGTTACAATGGACAGGTACCCTTTGCCACCTCTCTTGATTTTTATGTTTTAATCAATCTTCCAACTTCTGATATTTCCTACTTTCTACCATATGGGTAAGTGAGCAGACCTTCTACCTTAATGGTTGCAGAGGGATGTAAAATATTTGGTGGATTGGTTACTGATTATTCCAACCCTTTGTGCTTTCCAATCCCTTCCAAAGCTGAAAGTATGCACAACCTAAAATGACTGCTGAATTTGCTGTGAACCTGTTTCGTCATTCTGCCACAGACCAGTTTTATGCCCGATAATCTCTTTCATTCTTTGCTTTTCAATGTTCTAATGTTTGAGGCTGAGTAAACATTGCAAGATTTTTTTTGTTGGTTAATTCGGGCCAAACTTTGCAATGCAATTTTTTTTTTTTGCAAATTATTCGAGGTACAGCTGCATGTTAATTCAAAATGTTCAAGAGTAGGAGAAATTCAATTTAATCTGTGACTTGCACGAAGATGAAAGTTCCACCATGCTGACCTGCTGGCAACCGTTATTAAAACTAATCTTACTCTCATCTCCCCAACAGAGAGGGCAATATAGCTAAAAGCTGTGATCTTGCAATATGCGACACACCCTCCTCATTTAACTTATGCATTAAAATTTAAAATGGTAAATGTTCCCAGACCATGATATGACTGAACCACTAGAAAATGTTGAAGATCACGTTGCATAATTGTTCTTTTATGGTAATCACTGATTAGTTCCAAAAGAATTTGTTTTTTTTCTTAACAGCAGTATATGTTTAATAAAAATATAATTTGTAAATAAATAATTAAAGGCCAACTTTTGAGGACATCTTTCCTCCTCCACATTCTCAAAGGATATGCCATTAATTTCTGTTGGATTGATCCATGCTTCTGGGCAATGGACTGACTGCAAAGGTTTGCCATTGCTTTTTACAGGATCGCTGGCCAGGAAAAACATTCCCATTCTTTGTCCACTGAAGGGCATATTGAATGATTTACAGGCTGGCAATCAACCTTTTTTTTTGGCCAGTTTACAAATGCTTCATCCATGGTTAACACATCAAGGGGATTTGAACCTGGAGTTTCTAGCCCAGAGATGGGGTCAATACCAGCCCACCACAAGAGCCCCTCTGTTTGCATGACATCTTTCTTTTCCATAAGCTTGATTCTGTTGTCTCAGCATCACTGTGTCAAATCTGAACTTTGGCTATCAAATCTATGTAATGGTGGGTCATTAATTAGTCTTAACCAAAGACCCTGACCCACTCAATCCCAGTGGATTCTGGGATACTGGCAACATTCAGTTCCTTTGTAATTTTTGCCTTGGCCTGAAGGAAGAATTGGATGGTTGGAGGTTTTATCATGCTCCCTCTCTGTTAGATTTCTTTTTTGAAGTCAATGATTTACAGGGTAGTGGAGGAGTCTCTTTCTCATTCTCATAAAATATGTGAGAAGTCACATGACATGAGGTATAGTCCAGGAGGTTTATTTGAAATCGCATCTTTCGGAGCACTGCTCTTTTTGTCAGGTGAAGTCAGACTGATGAAGTGGGAGCGCTCCGAAACCTTGTGATTTCAAATAAACCTGATGGATTATAACCTGGTTGTCGTATGATTTCTGACTTTGACCACCCCAGTCCAACACTGGCACCTTTACATTATAAAATATATGAGTGCACCTAGTCTCTTAATAACAGCTCCAGCCATATTCTTCTCCTTTAAGTCTTTATGTTCACCATGAACCTCTGCCCAGCACTGAACTCTAATTTCATGCAGTACCATGACTCTTCTTCACATGAACTTGCTTTTCCCTTACTTTGCTAGTGACATTAGATGTGAACATATTAAACTTTGTCCTAGGGACTGTTGAAACACCAATTTATAATGTCAGCAACCTATTGTAGTGCAAGCAGTTATTGTGTAAAAGAACAGAAACCTTTCTCACTTGTGTTGAACAGAAACAATAACATTTCTGTCTAAGTTCTTGTAAGCAATTCTGCGAAGACCTCTTTCTGCAGCATCATTCACTGCTGGGACTACACCTTGTTTGACATCATTCTTACTGAGAAGTATTTCACACCTTATGACATTATCCATGTGGGTCATTATCTGACACCATCACCTCTGGCAGCCCATAAACTGTAAACTAACCTTTCAATACCTAAATAGTTTTTTTTTCACGTATACCATCAGACATAGAATCAAAACATATCCGCTTGCTCTAGCTATAAACAAAAACAATATATGTTTTCTCATCCACTTCAAAGAAATTGACGGGCACTCGTTCCCACAGTTCTCTTGTGTTTGATCCTAGAATGAAGGGATCTTTGGAGATTTAATTGTTCATTCTGAGATGTGCTTTTCAACTTTTTTTTTTAACCGACTCTTCTATCTCTGTCTATCCTTTGAAATGAAAAAACCTTCTCGCTATTGTTTTCACATGGACTATCCCTGTGTGCTTTGATGTTGTTTCTCTAACAATTTCTGTAAATCTTGGCAAAATAATATTTCATAAACTCCACCGAAGAGACCCTTAATCTGCACTCAGTTTATTTTTGTGTGTGAATTACTCATCATCACATTCTTTAGGTTAGGCTTTCATGACTTAATTCAGTACATTACTGAGCATCACAGACTTGCATGTTTCTTAAGTAATTTTTATGGTAGATATTAGCATATCCTTTATGTATGTAAGGTTATTCATAGGCAACTCAGCTGCTGGAAATAAATTTGCCTTCACAGGAAATCTAAAACAAAATCGCATTTGTACTATCTGCTGACTTATGAAATTTGAAAGCAAGCTTGTAACTCATTTGATAATTCTGTCTTCCCTGTTCAGAGACCATTTTGTGCCCTCTTACATATTCCCAATGACATACGTATGGTTTGTGATCTCTACTGTAAATAACGAGTCAGTTTAACTGTATCTTAAACCAATTTGTTTCCATCAGAAGGCTTTATTTCATGTTTGGTGAAGTGGAATACATTAATATATGATTGTGGTGGTAGGAAAGAGTTCTGTTATTGGAATAACTAGTCCGTTTCACATCAGGAATATGATTTAGGGCTTCCTACACTCTGCTTCCATCCTAATAGACGCTGTTGCAGCTGTTTCAATAATGCAAGCAAGTTGAGAATCTTTGACTTTCATTTTTACTGTGTGCTTTGGAGTTTATATCTTCAGCCTTATTGTTCTTGACTTCCTTGTGCTGTTTGTCTTGCCCTCTGGCTAAGTATAACGCTCAACCTGCCTGATCAAAAATATTAACTTCAGTTTCCATACCAAATCTTTGTGCATTTGAGGATTCCTAGACTTGCTTTAGATCTATCATGGCCTCAAGTGAGTGGGCTATGACTGAGATTTTTTTGTTTCCTCCACTCCTGTATGATGTCTCTATATGATTGAAGTTCCCACAAACAATGCACTTTGACTGGAAATAGAGGCATTTAATTGATTGATGGTTATTAATGGTGGCATCTAAATTTCTGACCATGAACTTAGCCCTTGCTGAAATATAATGGGCTGGATTTTAATTCTTTTTAGATCTCCTGGAAATCTATCACGAAAGGCTGACTTCTCAATTTGTGCCATAACCACAGTGATCAATCATTGTTTCAGATTACGTTCTCAAATTAATCTCATTTGGCGACAGCTTCCTTCCATGGAACATAATCATCGAGTCATCGCGATCTTCACTGTGTCACGATGAGTCCTGAATCTCGTCAGCAGTCCAGAGCACTAGAATCTTAGAGGCAATGCTAGTCAGGAGTTGGACATGGTGAAAGGTGCAGTGTGGTTAGGCATTGTTTTTGTAAATGTGGACAGATTTTATTTTATTCTTTGGCTTCTAACTTCAATCCATTTCCATAATTGTGTTCTAGGGGGAACTTGAAAAACTGAATCAGTCAACGGATGCTATTAATCGGCAGGAAACTGAACTGGAGGTAAAATTTGTTATCTATGTATTGACACAATGTGTAAAATGATGTAATATATTTTGTATTTTTATATCAAAATTCCCCCAGTGGAATTCTTTATAAAACTGCAACTGTGTACTTTTTTCTGTCTTGTACCTTCTTCCCTTCAATTTATATTGTGGCTTTAGTTTAAGGGTGAAATGTTTACTTCTTACCAATACAACCAGACCAGTTTCATGCTCGTGAGCTGAGAATTTCTTAAAAATGTCAATCCTCAAAACACAATGTATACTTTAATGTAGTTTGTTTTTGCTTTTTTTGGGGGAGTTTTCTTCAAGCATATATGATGTTAAAAGACTTTTTATTTTCGTCCTGATCATCACATACCCCAGCACTGATGAGAAGATCTAGCACCTACTGAGAATGTCTTTACTTGATTGTCTCCCCACAAGGCAGCAAGCCCACCTCCGCCAGATCGAGACAAAATGCTTCTAAAGATGGGAACTAACCCTTATTTGAACCAGTTGAGCTCACGCTACCAATGTCATGTTCCCTTCCTGACATTTTTCTCCTGTCATACTACTAGCCCCACTGCCTCACCAATTGGTCAGGAAATTACAATCCTATATGGAGATCAGAAAGCAACTTTAACAGAAAATCATATAAAATAACAAATCGCAACCAAATAAATTTAAAAACAAAATGAGTGGCGGTTATTGTTTTTCCAAATTTCTCTTGATCTTGATAATATGAGCCAACAGTAAGGGGGAAGAACCATGGATTTGCAATTGCTACTACAACAGTAGTGATCTTCTCATTGATCTCCACTTGACCCTGTTGAGAGTGCGTCACCCTCCCCACTAAAGTAAATTGAGGATTAGATTCCTACATCTGCTGCGGTTATAATTGTGTGCTTGTAAGCATTGGACAAGTTTAGTTCTGCCTTAGCACATCACTTTCTTCAAGGTGATTCTGCTGTTCAAAAAAGGCTAACATTGTCATAGAGTCAGAAACGGACCCTTCAGTCCAACCTGTCCATGCTGACCAGATATCCCAACCCAATCTAGTCCCACCTGCCAGCACCCGGCCCATATCCCTCCAAACCCTTCCTATTCATATACCCATCCAGATGCCTTTTGAATGTTACAATTGTACTAGCCTCTACCACATCCTCTGGCAGCTCATTCCATACACACACCACCCTCTGCATGAAAAAGTTGCCCCGTAGATCCCTTTTATATATTTCCCCTCTCACCCTAAACCAATGCTCTCTAATTCTAATGCTCTCTAATTCTAATTGACGTGCACTCATTCCCACAGTTCTCTTGTTTTTGATCCTAGAATGAAGGGATCTTTGGAGATTTAATTGTTCATTCTGAGATGTGCTTTTCAACTTTTTTTTTAACTGGCTCTTCTATCTCTGTCTATCCTTTGAAATGAAAAAAACTTTCTCATTATTGTTTTCACATGGACTATCCCTGTGTGCTTTGATGTTGTTTCTCTAACAATTCCCACTCCAGGGAGAAGACCTTGTCTATTTACTCTATCCATGCCCCTTATGATTTTATAAACCTCTATAAGGTCACCCCTCAGTCTCCGACGCTCCAGGGAAAACAGCCCCAGCCTATTTGGCCTCTCCCTAAAGCTCAAACCCTCCAACCCTGGCAACATCCTTGTACATCTTTTCTGAACCCTTTCCAGTTTCACAACATCCTTCCCATAGGTTGTATAAGATCCTGTTTCAAATTTATGTGAAAATAGCACATCAAGCAGTACATGCTGTTGTTATTATCAATTGGCAGATAATCTCATTTGATGTGAACCAAGTCACTAAAGGTCAACTAATGTTTGCTGTGAGTCAGAATGCTGATCTAAATGAGTGGCTTGAACTTATTCACCTAATCCTGTAGACAATTGTCATCAAATATGAGAATATCCAAGATTGTTGTATATCTGAAGGAATCAGAACATTTCTTTCACAAGTTGGAGCTTTTTTTGGGAAGTTAGGACCTCAAGAAAAAGCCCCTTGTTCTTAATATATGCACTGGAACCTTTCAATTCCATCTGAGGCTGCAGTTTCACTTTGGATCCCAAGGAACCTGCCCCAGGCAATGCAGCCCTGTCTCTGATGCTGTTTTGGTGTGTCAGCATTCATTGTTTGGAGATGCTGGTGTTCATTCATTCTGTGCTTGACCCATATTGTTGTGTCTCAAAAGCAAGTGTTTCACCACCGAGACAAGGCTAACCCCTTGAATCTTTCGTAAATTAGAGGAATCAAAGATAAATTGTGCTCTGGAAAGTTCTTTGCGAGGTAGTTTCATGGGAACAATATCTAATTAGGACAAGACAATTTGAAGTCTAATTATAAAAGTTGTTGAGGAAACGTATTGCTTGATTCAGAAGCACATACGGTCATAAATTTAATGCATTTAACAATATGCTTCCTAAACGTTGGTGATAGATAGTCAAAACAGACATGAAACTAAAATTTGGGAATTGTTAATACAGATCACATCATTTCAGTCTAGGAATCTAGAAGAACTAGAGGAGGATCTGAAGAAAGATTTTAAAAATAACAAATGAATTTTATGACCTGGTCTTAGACTTCATACTCTTATTTGTGGGTACAAGAAACATTCCTGCATGAAACCATGTAATTTTGGCTGACATTTAATAGTAGTATTGAGGGAGTACTGCATTGTCTGAGATGCCATGTTTCAAATGACATGTCAAAGCCAGGGTCCTGATTGGTTGCTTGTCAAAGAGAGGAGTGGATTTGTCTCTCATGTTATCGTCAACCAGTATCCTTCAAATGTCACTAAAGCAGACAACCGAGTCATTTTGCATCAAGTTGAATGGCTACTTGTGCCTTCTGTTCTTTTTCCTTCTTCCTTTGAGAATCTTTTGTATTATCAATGATGTCTCAATTTTCTGCTTTCTTGCTAAATATGTGCTAATCATTGGCTTATGTCCCAATACCATTTTCCTTCCAACAATGGTTCCTAGACAGTTTAACTGATTAGAATTGTCGGTCTCTGATTATTGGCGCAGAAGCACCTTCAGATGATTTGCATTTTAGAACATTGATAAAACTGAAAAGCCATAGTTTTACCATGACACTGCTCTCTTATTAAAGGGAGATGATTGGAGATTAAACCTGAGAATCACCTCCCCATAGATGAGGGGGAGAGGTTGAAATGAAGAATCTTCCATGGTAACCTGAAATTGAATCCATGCTGTTGACATCACTTCACATCACAAACCAGCCGTACAACCAACTAAGCTAAATCAACCCATTGATGATACTATCTGGACCAGAAACAACAACATTGGACAAACAGGCAGAAAACTAACCACCAGGATACATGAACATCAACTAGCCTCAAAACAACATGACCCTCTCTCACTAGTATCTTTACATACAGATAAAGAAGGACACCACTTGGACTGGGACAACACACCCATTCCAGGACAAGCCAAACAGAAACACATACGAGAATTCTGAGAAGCATGGCATTCCAACTGGAACTCTATCAACAAACACATCGAATGCAACTCCCCTAAGAAAAAGAACAGGAAATGACGCCACAAACCCAAAGAGACCCAAACGTATAAATAGAAAGCAGGAATCATCAACAGTGCTTTGCCCGGAGGCCCACTGAAGATGTTACCTAGTAGAGAGACGAAACGCCTGGAAATGAGCGAGCAAACCTACACCCTGAACTTCAACCCTCAGCTACAAACCTTCTCAAATCTCGCTACGAAACAACTCATCAAAAGCACACAATTGTTGCATCATGTCTTAACTTTAGAATGGATATATTGGCCTTAGAGGGTGTGCAGCTCAGTTTTACTGAAAAGCTGTAGGTTTTTATTGGGTCAGACAGCAAGAATATGTTTCATAAACTTGATTTGGATTCCCCTGAGCACATAACTTGGATTACTCTTCAATTTTAAGCATTTGGTGCTGAACAGAAATTCCTGAGATGGATATATATAAAGAGTCTCATTAGGAAATTAAGAACATTTGTGTTTTCTTTCTTTGTGCAATGTGGCTACTTAACCCCAAATTTCATTTGAACTGAAAGCTACACCATTTCAGAGGGCTGTGAAAAAGTCACCTGCTTTATTGTGGGTCTAAAATCCACATGTCCTTTCCTAAAGGACATCAGTGAACCAAATGAGTTTTGAACGATAATTAACAGTAATTTCATGGCTCCATTACTGTCACTAACTTTATATTCCAGATTTATTAACAGGAAAGTTAAATCCCAGCTGCTGTGGAGAAATTAGAGCTGCACTATTCGGAGGCAAATCAGGGTGTGCTTTATTTAAGGGTAGTAGAAATTAGGTGGCCTCTTTTCCAAAGTTAAAAATTACACAACACCAGGTTATAGTCCAACAGGTTTATTGGAAGCACTAGCTTTCGAAGCACTGCTCCTTCATCAGGTGGTTGTGGAGGTTAAGATCATGTTCACAGAAATTATTTTGTGATTTTTAACTTTGTCCACCCCAGTCCAAAACCTCCAAGTCATCCTTCCCAAAGATTTGTGTGGATTCTAATTTCATTGGAGCTTGCAGGACTGATGTACAGGATTTAGTTTTTCTGTTGCACAGTAGTCTACAGGATATGAAGCAAAGCTGGGTAAATGGGGTTGAGCTACATTTAAGAGTGTCCTTTTTGTTGGTTTTATACCAGACAGTCCAGTTTTTAGCCGATTTAGCAGTGGCCACTTTAGGTTCTGAGCAGTGCTTAGGACTGAATGTTGGCCTCTTGTTCCTAAGTAATAACTTGTGTTTTCATTGACAGTTCCTGTAGCTAGTCAAGATTAGAATGGTGCTGAAGAAGCACAGCAGGTCAGGCAGCATTCGAGGAGCAGGAAAATCACCATTTCGGGCAAGAGCCCTTCATCAGGAAGGCTTTTGTCCAAAATGTCGACTTTCCTGCTCTTTAGATGCTGCCTGACCTGCTGTGCTTTTCCAGCACCACTCTAATCTTGACTCTAATCTCCAACATCTGCAGTACCCACTTCTGCCTAGTTGCTGTAGCTAGTTTAAGTGTCAAGTTGAACAGTTGGTTAGACTTGAAAAGAAGCCTGAAAATAGCCAATCTTAAGTGTTTCAGTTCCTAATAAAAATGGAAAGTCAGATAAGGCATTGTGTAAATAAAGAGAGCGCATGGTTAACAAAATAAATATGTGCAAGTACGTCAAGTTGAATTTGAAAGAACATTTGTGGCCACTGTGTACATTCTTTGAAAACTTGCTCGGCAAGTCCTCTGAATCTGGGACAATATGGACTTTGGACTGTACCTTACAGAACTTCAAGGTTATGAAGTTAGTGCAAATTTACTTTTCCAATTCCTTCATTGATCTTGGTTGCAAGTACATATTATGATTTTTTTTAAAAACTGTTTTAAATTCTCTTCGGTGTCTTCAGAATCATCTACAATTATCCATTTTTCTTTTGACTCCATTAGTTAATCTTCGGAGATCTCCAGCAGGTGTTGGAGTTCAAAACTAGGGGGCGCGTTTTTAAAGTGAGAGGAGAAAGATTTAAAAAGGACTTGAGGGGAAGCTGTTTTACACAGAGGGTAGTTTGCATGTGTAATGAACTGCCAGAGGAAGTGTGGGTGCAGATACAGTTACAATGTTGAAAACACATTTGGATAAGTTTGCGAATAGGAAAGATTTGGAGGGATATGAGTCCAGTGCAGGCAAGTGGAACCGGTTTAATTTGAGAATATGATCAGTGTGGACTAGGTGGACCAAATGGTCTGTTTCCATGCTGTTTGACTCTAGGCTTTGAAGAAGTAATCTCTTGAGTTCAGTGCTTCAAGGTTGACTGGGCCAATCCATGATATGGTACGGCCAATACATTTTCAGCTTTTGTTTTTCACGGTTAGATCTGTGGCTAGGGTTTTCTGATGTTTGGTTTGTATTATATTTTTAGGACTCAGCTTATTAATAGGTTGCGATTCAGCTGGGTGGTGAAGCTAAATCTGGCTCAGTAGTATCATTGTGACGTATACATACTAAGTGACTATATGACAGATGTTCAGCATTATGTGGAGAGGCTGCACAGGAAGGGTGTTTCTGATAACTCAGGAGACACCTCATTACCCAGTAAATGGTTTCAGTATTTCAAGGAGAATGGTAGAGGTTTCCAGTTCCTGTTAACATGAAGTGTACATTGAATGCTGCTTGGAGAAAGTGAGGACTGCAGATGCTGGAGATCAGAGCTGAAAATGTGTTGCTGGAAAAGCGCAGCAGGTCAGGCAGCATCCAAGGAGCCGGAGAACCGACGTTTCGGGCATGAGCCCTTCTTTCCTTCTTTCGGGCTCATGTCCAAGACGTCAGTTCTCCTGTTCCTTGGATGTTGCCTGACCTGCTGCGCTTTCCCAGCAACACATTTTCAGCATTGAATGCTGCTTGTTTACCTGTTCAATGTTAAAAAACTTTGCTATTTGTTTATGGTCTGATAGTGTGCATGAAGATCACTTACAAGGTTGGAGAGATAGAAATATTGAGAATGACTTGTAAAGGCAGTCTTAAAGAGGGCTGAGCTGACACAAAAGTGATCTTTGAAATTATGAAGGTGTTTGATGAGGCAATGTGGAGAACATACTTTGGCTTGTGGTGGAATCCAAACCTAGGGACCATGAATCCAAGATGACCATCACTAAATGTAGAATCTCTACAGTATGGAAGCAAGCCATTTGGCCCATCAAGTCCACACTGCCCCTCAGAGCATCCCACCTAGACCCGACCTATCCCTATAACCCTGCCTTTCTCATGGCCAACTCATGGCCAACTCCACTCAACCCGCACATCCCAGATACTATGGGCAACTCCACATGGCCAACCCACCTAGGTGTACATCCCTGGATACTCTGGGCAGTTTAGCATGGCCAGTTCACCTAACCTGCACATCTTTGGACTGTGGGAGGAAACCAGGACACCAGAGGAAACCCAAACCAGACATGGGGAGAATGTGCGAACTCCACACAGTTGCCCCAGGATCGTAGCCTGGTCCCTGGCACTGTGAGGCAGCAATGTTAATGACTAATGTGCTAAAGATAATTCAGAAGAAACCTTATTACATGACAAAAGGTTAGAATATAGAAGTTGTTACCATATTGATGCATTCAGTTGGAAGCTAGATAAATGCATGATTGAGGAAGCAATATGTTATGCTGAAAGGGTTAAGTGAAGTAGAGTGGCAAGATGAAGAGCATATCCACTAGTTTGTGATGGGTGGAGTATGATGTAAGTAAATAAAAATATTAATTTGTTAGAGGAAAGGTTTTAACCTTGTGGCAAATGGGTTTGATCTTTTAAATGGAAAGGGTTTATAATTAACCAGGTCAGTCATTTTATAACTGATTTTAAACTAGTATGTGTACAAGAGAGCAGATGACTGAAAGCAGCCTGGAGGGTGAATGTATTTATAATCATTGAATCCCTACAGTGTGGAAATAGGCCCTACTGGCCCAGTAAGTCCACAATGGTCCTCCAAAGAGTAACCCACCCAGACCCATCCCCCTACTCTTGTACTCTACATTTCCTCTCACTAGTGCACCTAACCTACACATTCCTGAACACTGGGAAATTTAGCATGGCCAGTTCACCTAATCTGCACATCGTTGGATTGTGGGAGGAGCACCCGGAGGCAACCCATACAGGCACAGGGAGAATGTGCAAACTCCACACAGACTGTTGTCCGAGGTTGGAATCAAATCCAGGTCTCTGGCACTTTGAGGCAGCAGTGCTAACCACTGAGCCACTGTGCCGCCCATATTGTGAGGTGTTATGAGAGGAGAGAGAGGCTTTGATATACAGAAGCTTGCTTTTGTATTTAGAATAATTTAATGATTGGTTTTAGCTTAGAAAAACCCAGATACAGAAATGGTTTTGGTCCAGTTTGGTTCAGAGGAGACCTGACTGAAGTTAGTTGAGAGAATAATTTCTTCAAGAAAAAGGAATTGGCTCAGGGCAGCTAATGGAATAAGTTCCTTTAGATCTCTGGTGGAAGTGGCTCAGAGAAATAGCACATAGAACCAGAACTGAAAAGAAGCAAATAAATTAACCTAAGATTTGATAGGAAAAAAAGATTTTTCTGGATTTTAATGAATTGAAAAGTGGTAATGTTGGGGAATAGATCGGACTTTGTCTTCCTGGATGTTTAACATCTTTTAAACAAATATGTTTAGTTTGATGTTTTTAAAAAATTCCCTTTCGTGTAGTAAACTTCTGTTTTATTGTTAATGCCAAACGTGCAAGTTGGCATATTTATGATTCAATGGAAAACGCTACCTTAAGTTAACCACAAAAATAAAATATGATGTGGGAAGTCTGGTTTAATTCTGGGATCTGACTTTTCCCGGAGTAACATAACTGGATGCTAGCAGTTGGGGATCAGTTGGGGAAAGTGCCTAGCTCCTGTAGCGTATGTCTATGTGCAGTATATATTGCAGTGTTTCTAATTTTTAACCTAGGAAGGAAAAGCAGTATTCTGATCCTTTTATAAATATGTAAAAGGTGCAACTCCTTTTATAATCAAAAATAAACAAAGGGAATAGGTAGTTATGCTTGAACCTGAGGGTGTTTTATCTTCTACTAAACAGAGTTTGATCATGTTATGGACTAGACCGGACCCCCTCAAAATATATTAACGAGGTAGCCTAGATCCTAACCTTTTCTTATTTTTGGGGCGGCACGGTGGCACAGTGGTTAGCACTGCTGCCTCACAGCGCCAGAGACCTGGGTTCAATTCCCGCCTCAGGTGACTGTGTGCAGAGTTTGCACATTCTCCCTGTGTCTGCGTGGGTTTCCTCTGGGTGCTCCGGTTTCCTCCCACAGTCCAAAAAAAAATGTGCAGGTCAGGTGAATTGGCCATGCTAAATTGCCCGTAGTGTTAGGTGCAGGGGTAAACGTAGGGGAATGGGTCTGGGTGGGAGTGCTTCGGCGGGTCGGTGTGGACTTGTTGGGCCGAAGGGCCTGTTTCCACACTGTAAGTAATCTAATCTAAAGGTAAATGTCAGGTGCTTTGTTCCAGGTGCAATTCAACTGGTCAAGTTGCTTGATGTTAAGGAAAACACAATAGTTAAAATACAGAAAAAGAAAGAAGAACTTGGAATTACTTAATTCTATTGGAAAATTTAACGGGATAACCGATACCGTAACTAGTATTAATTACCTTTTCTAATATAGTCACATCCCATAAACACACTCTGGCAAAAGGCAAATTCAGAAATCAGATTTTGTACCATGCAATCCAGGAGTCTAGGAAGAGAATTCTCAGTTTTTTGCTGCAATCAAGAGAGGGAAATAGCTTCCACTTCGTCAAGACCCCCAACAGCAACTGCTGCTGAAAACTAAAAATCCCTGATTGTGGGGGTTGGAGCTTGATCACCCCCATTCAGGCTGCTTCTATTGTTCCAACTGTTTTTGTTTTAAAAACTTCAAAGCGTCATGAGTTGTTTTATCTTCTCATTGATTGCTGGAGCCCTGTCTCCCAAAAGAAAGCAGGACAAACTATGCCTGTTAAAGCCTCAGCCTTGTGATGATCTGTTGTGGCCTGGTTTTCTCTGGAGTGCTAAAAATAAGGAAACTGCAGCTCTACGGCACAGGTGAAGTGAATAACACTGATACATATAAAAGGAACTTGGCAAAAACCAAATTAATGTGCTGTGCGAGAAGAGACCAACTAAACCAGAAATCACTCTAACCTTGAGAGGTCGTGCAGGAAAAGCATATTTTAATATTTCAAGGAAATTGATAAGGTTTGCAATCTAGTTCGTATTGAAAGCTGTTTATTTTCCTTATTTATTGTGGCACAGAGTCATACAGCACAGAAACAGACTCTTTGGTCCAACCAATCCATGCCGACCATAATCTCAAACTAAACAAGTCCCACCTGCCTGCTCCTGGCCCATATCCCTCCAAACCTTCCCTATTCATGTACTTATCCAAAGCTCTTTTAAACTTTGCCATTGTCCCCACATTCACCACTTCCTCTGGAAGTTCATTCCACACACAAACCACCCCCTGTGTAAAATATTTGCCCTTTATTTCTTTTTTAAATGTTTCTCCTCTCACCTTAATGCACCCCTGAGTCTTGAAATCCCCCATCTTAGGGAAAAGGCAATTACCATTAACTTTATCTCTATTTCTTGTTCAATGTTGTGGTGGGATTAGAGCTAGACTGTTTTTGAAGGCTAATCACAGAGTACTCTTTTACACCGTGTAGTAGAAATCTGGTCGGCACTCTTACTGTTACCCTGCATGTTCATTGTTCCATAAATTTGCATGTTGGTTTATATTCTGTGTGTCAGTTTGATAGTTTGTCTTTAAGTAGGTGGATGTTTATCTACACACAGGCATGTGATAAATTACAGTGAACTGACATGCAATGGGAACACAGTTCTTTTTTCAATCTTTGGAGTTATTAACTTCGAATTAATTATTCCAATTCTCTCTGGGCTATTCTCCCACCTTGCACTCTTCATAGCTTTGAGTTCATTCAAACCTCTCACTGTGCACTAACTCACACTGTTCTATTCACTCATCACTTCTACATTCACTCAAACATTTCTTCCCAGTCCAGCAGCACCTTAATTTTACAAGTTTTGACCTTGTTTTCTGATTCCTCTATGGTTCCACCCTTTCCCATCTCTGTAACTACTTTTGGCTTCGTCACTCCACCAGCTATCTAGGCCCAAAGCTCTGGAATTCCCTTCCTAAAATTCTTTCTCACTCTCGCTCTCCTCTCTCTCGCTCTTTTCTCTCTCTTGCTCTTTTGTCTCTCTCTCTCACTCTTTTCTTTTCTCTTGCTCTGCTCTCTTTCTCGCTCTTTTCTCTCTCTCTTGTTCTTCTCTCTCTCTCTCTCTCGCTCTTCTCTTTTTCTCTCTCCTCTCCCGAGTCTTTTGAAATAATGCTGAAAGCACACCTCTTTAAACAAATGTTTGATCATCAGATATTTTTTTCTATGTGTCTTGATGTCAATTTTATTTAGCAAGCCTCCAGTGAAGCGCCTTGGGATATTTTACTTTGTTAGTGGCACTATATAAATGCATGATGTTGTTGACGTTATTGAACATTTACCTGAGGACTGAGGACTGCGTAATAGGAATGGCCACTCAGATACAGATGCTGATGCTAAATCTAATGAGTAAGTCAGTGTAAAACTGTAATAAAGGGGCACTCAGTTTATACCAACACATGGAGAAGTCAGGGTTGAAGTGTGGTGCTGGAAAAGCACAGCAGGTCAGGCAGCATCCGAGGAGCAGGAGAATCGACGTTTCGGGCATAAGCCCTTCATCAGGATTGAGGCTTGTGGGCTGGGGGCTGAGAGATAAATGGGAAGGGGGTGGGGATGGGGGGATGGTAGCTGAGAATGCGATAGATGGATAAAGGTGGGGGAGAAGGTGATAGGTCGGAGAGGAGGGTGGAGCGGATAGATGGGAAAGGTGATGGACAGGTCGTGAGGGCTGTACCGAGTTGGAGGCTTGGGACTGGGATAAGGTGTGGAGTGGGGAAGTGAGGAAACTGGTGAAATCCACATTAATCCCATGTGGTTGCAGGGTCCCAAGGCAGTATTTGAGGAATTCTTCCTCCGGGCATTGGGTGGTAAGGGTTTGGCAATGGAAGAGGCTGAAGACCTGCATGTCCTTGGTGGAGTGGGGGGGAGGGGGTGGAGTTGAAGTGTCCAGCCACAGGGCAATGGGGTTGGTTGGTGCAGGTGTCCCAGAGGTGTTCTCTGAAATGATCTACAAGTAGGAGTCCTGTCACCCCAATGTAGAGGAGACCACACCAGGTGCAACTGATACAGTAGATGACATTGGTGGAGGTACAGCTAAATTTCTGTCAGATGTGGAATGATCCTCTGGGGCCTTGAACAGAGGTGAAGGGACTGGTATGGTCGCAGGTTTTGCACTTCCTGTGGTGGCAGGGGAAGGTGCCTGGAGTGGAGTGTGGGCTGGTGGGGGGGATGTGGATCTGACGAGGGAGTCGTGGAGGGAATGGTCTCTCTGGAACACTGATAGGATTAGATTAGATTAGACTAGATTACTTACAGTGTGGAAACAGGCCCTTCGGCCCAACAAGTCCATACCGACCCACCGAAGCGCACCCACCCATACCCATTCACCTACATTTACCCATGCATCTAACACTACCTTTCCTAACTCAGAGTGGGGAGGAAAAATATATCTGGTGGTGGGATCCATTTGTAGGTGGTGGAAGTGGCAGAGGATGATGCAATGTATGCAGAGATTGGTGGTGTGGAAGGTGAGGACTGGGGAGTTCTGTCCTTGTGTTGGGAGGAGTAGGGTTCAAGGGCAGAGGTGCAGGAAGTGGAGGAGATGCACTGGAGGGCATCGTTGACCGTGTGGGAAGGGAAATTACGATTTTGGAAGAAGGAAGCCATCTGGGATTTTCTTAGGTGGAATTGGTCATCCTGGGAACAGATGCAGTAGAGGCGGGGGAACTGGGAATAAGGGTTGACATTTTTACAGGATGGAAGGAGGTATAGTCTAGGTAGCTGTGGGAGTCGATGGGCTTGTAGTAGATGTCTGTGGTTAGTCAGTCACCAGAGATGGAGATGGAGAGGTCCAGGAAGGGGAGGGAGGGGTCGGAGATGGTCCACGTGAATTTGAGGTCGGGGTGAAAGGTGTTAGTGAAGGTGATGAACTGTTCAACCTCCTCATGAGAGCATGAGGTAGCGCCGATACAGTCATCGATGTAGCAGAGGAACAGGTGGATCAAGTGTTATATTTTCCATGAGCAAGCAGAATCTATAAGAATGCATTTGTTGAACTCTGTCCCATTGTGCTTCATAAGTTCTGAAGTCATTCCACTTCCAAATTAAAATTTCTAAATAGCTTTTATTATCCTTTTTATGCTGGGAAGTGGCTGATCTCTTTGGGATTGAATGTCACATGCCAATCCTGTGAATTATGTTAGCAGTACAGTAAAGGCTAAATTAAAAAGAGCAAGGTCAACCCAGTTTATTTTCTACCATTAAGCACACATGTGATGCCATAATAATGGAACTGTTGACTAATTATGGCATTCATTCCCTGTTGTTAATTCATAATATGTGCACAAATGAGCAGGTGCAAACTTCCCCAGAGCCAGCGAGTTGTTTGAACTAAAGATCCAAACAGATTTGTTCTTCCAATGTCCCAATTACTTGTATTGCATATCAAAGTGCTTTTTTTCTGAAAGAAATCACTCCAAGTTGTATTTAAATGCATCAACCCAATCTGTTTCTATCATCTCACCAGGATGGTTGATCTGTAGATTAATCAACTGAAATTCAAAGGTGTGATTAATTCAAGGATATGATTTGTGGTTTTCATGAAATGCTAGCATCATTGTGAAATGCAATTGACAGAGCAATGCTGCAAATCCTATAATACCCTGCATTGACAAATTCAGGCATTGTGCTCCAGTAGTTCTAATGTATAAAATGACAAAATGTGATCCTTATAACACTAGTAGATGTCTTATTATAAAAACATGTAATCTTATTCACTTTAAAGTGGATGTCTTGTTCAAATTTTCCCTCAGGGCCTGCTGGCTGTTAAATTTTGAACTGATCCAACTTTGGTATGCTAGACTAGCCAGAACACGAATAATTTAATCGTGTGAATCTTATTTTTGTTCTGAGGGAACATTCTGTTGAGGTATAAATGCTAATACATTGTGTACGCTTTGATTATTCATCTTATTTCTAGTATTAAATGGCCAATCATCTGGCCCCATTCAGCACTGGAGACCTCTGGGAGTTAAATGCCTGCTAACAGTGGTTTCATTGATGAATTACTTTACAGCTGGATGCTTTGCAAATTGCTATGCATGCAATAATTTTTCGATGGACAGCAATGCACTTGTCACAGGACCATTCTCAGTCAAACCCTTTCTTTGCTCTTCAGACACAATAATGACTGCACTTGAATTTTCACCAAAGATTTTGAAATTGGTTTGATTTTCCACTGGCAAATAAACATTAGCAGGTTCCCCACAGGAATTCAGGAAGTATTTTAATTATCTGTTTCAGTGTTGGATATTTTCTTGCTGTCTGCTAGATGAATTGATTCTCTCTTACTTTCTGTTCTCTTCTCTTTGCTATTTAATCATCCCTTCTGGCTCACTTAGGTCATCAAACTCTGAGATTTATTTAAGACTCATTCCAGGGAACTGAGTATCCAACCCACACTGCCATTTCTGTGCATGTAAATGTGAGTCTACAATAACTGTGTCGTAAACACACTGCTGTACGGCAGTGAAACGTGGACTACATATGCCACACAGGCGAGAAGATTGAACACCTTCCACTTGAGTATCTGTCTTGTCCTGGGCATATTCTTGGAAAGACAGTGTCCAATGCAGTGGTTCTATCGCGAACTAGCCTTCCCTGCATTTACACTCTGCTCAGGTAGTGGAGACTGAGCTGGCTGGCCCACGTCCACCGCATGGCAAAGGATATCCTCTATGGAGAGCTTGCATCTGAGAAGAGACCCACTGGGCATCCCCAGCTGCGCTACAAGGATGTCTGCATGAGGGATGTGAAGGCGCTTGATATCGTTACGGAGTCCTGGGAAAGGCTTGCAGCTGACTGCACGAGATGGAGAAGCGCCCTGAACCAACGCCTCCAAACAGGGGGAAAGAAGCTGATGAGCGCTGCAGCAGACAAGTGGACATGAAGGCTGGAGTGCAGCAGCTTGAGCAGATCAACGACCATTTACAGGTGTGACCTCTGTGACCGGGACTGTCACTCCAACATTGGTCTCTTCAGTCACAAGCGATATTGCTTCCGGGAGACAGAAAGCCAGCTATCGAGGATGTAACCCATAGTCAGCCATGACTGAAAGGGGCCTGACATTGATACAGCTTGCTAACTTTTGGATATAAGACCATAAGACATAGGAGTGGAAGTAAGGCCATTCGGCCCATCGAGTCCACTCCGCCATTCAATCATGGCTGATGCGCATTTCAGCTCCACTTGCCAGCGTTCTCCCCGTAGCCCTTAATTCCTCTAGACAACAAGAACCTATCAATCTCGGCCTTGAAGACATTTAGCGTCCCGGCTTCCACTGCACTCCGTGGTAATGAATTCCACAGGCCCACCACTCTCTGGCTGAAGAAATGTCTCCGCATTTCCGTTCTGAAATGACCCCCTCTAATTCTAAGGCTGTGTCCACGGGTCCTAGTCTCATGTTCCTCAGGCGGATGTGAAAATTCTGGGTCCTATTTTAAAGAAAAGTAGAGGCGTTCTCCCTTGAGATTTTGACAATATTTATTCCTCAGTCATAGAGATGTACAGTCAACATCGCAAAAATTCATGAATGCTACAGGAACTTTATTGATGGCCATGTTTTTCACGTTGCAAGAATGATCACACTGCAAAAAGTAATTAACTGCTTGCAAAAGACTTTTGACCATCCTTAGATCCTGAACACCATTATAAAAATGCCAATCTGTTCTTTTAATGCAGCCTCTTTCCTCCAGTTTGTGTGTCTTTGCTTCCATCTTCCACTTTATCAAGCAACTGTTCAATGATTTGTGGCAGAGAATTCCAAAGTTTAGCCACTCCATTGAGACCAGTAAGACACACTGGTGGTAACTTTAACTTCTATGATTGTCTTCCTAACATCTGTGGCCTCTAAGAATAAGTTGAGCTTCAATGGCTCATACACTGAAACAGATCTCTTATTGGCCATAGTTATAATTTGTAGACATGTCACGATGGATCATGTGATTTATAGGTCCCACTTAATTCTTGCCCTCTGCATATTGAAGTTTGTATTAGAACTTGCCCTCTTAGTCTTGCTTCAGTTTATCAAATTTCTATCCCAATTTTTCTTCAAATAAAATGTTTACTGTTGCATTTTTATTTGTGTGTGACCAAATCTGTTGTTTTGTCCTGCAGGAAGCTCGGCAGAAGTTTCGAACTGTTTTAGTCGAAGCTACTGTTAAGCTTGATGAAGCTGGGAAGAAGGTTGGAAAAGCGGTGGATGATTCCAAGCCTTATTGGGAAGCCAGGCGAGTTACACGACTGGTAAGTAGATTTCTCTGCAGGTGTACTTGGATAGTATGAATTCATCATGGATCACTTAGAGAGTCATTATGTTGCAGAGGTAAGCCATGTGGCCCATCAGGACCATACTGACTCTTTGTAGAGCAGATTAGTAATCCAGTTAGTCCCATGTTCAATTACCCTACCCTCAACTCAATCTCCTAAACTTGGCTCGTTTGGCATAACATCACATTTCAAAACCCTTTGAATCAACAGTGTGAAGAAGAACATCAGTTTTCTTTGTGTCCAGTCCAATATTTATCCCTCAACCAACAACCTGAAGCTAGTTATCTAGTTGTGATCATTTTTCTGTTTGCAAGACCTTGCTGGGCACAAATTGGCTCAACATTTTCTACATTGCAACCAGGACTTCCTTTTGAAAAGTTTTTAAATCGGCCGTAAAGCACTTTGTGAAATCTGAGGTTGTAAAAAGAACAAGTGCGATTTCTTTCAAAATGCAAGTCTTTCAAATAGACGTTAGTCTGTTTGAAATTCAAATCTTCTGCATAAATTCATACCAATGTGAACGATTTTTCCCAGTCTTGAATATCTTAGGATTGTTATTTAGCTTCTCATTTAGTTTGTAGGTATACCCAATGGCATGAGTGGGAGTCTTGAATTACTTCTTTGGTTTCTCACTTTTTAAATTTGATCAGTAGGTTCCGAGCACCCATTCTCCACCTAACCTCAGAAATCAGTGCCATGGGTTTCTGTTGGGAATTTTCACAGTTCTCTGCAGCATGCTTTCCAAAAGCCATTGGTTTGGATGGTTAATAATCAGGGGCCCTACAAACTGCAAGTTTATATATCTTAATAATGCTATCACTCATTCCATTAGTTGTAAAATGCTTTGGGAAATTCCATTTTCATTAAAGGTGCTTTGTAAATGCAGATTTTTCTTTTATCTTGGTCATGTTCCATGTATGCAATGTCATGGGAGATCAGCCAGTGTATTGAGTTAAACTATATTGTTTCCTTGATGATTTAATTGAACAGTCCCACTCTAGGACTTAAAGTCAGGACTGACATCTTAATTGCAGTAATAAAGAATGCCGCACTGTCAGGTACCATGTTTCTCAAGTGATGTTCCAGTGAGGATGTCATCCCTCTCGTTATGAATTTAAAAGATCCCAAGGCACTGTACTTTGAAGACAAGGAGGGAATTATCACTAGTGTCCTGATCAACATTTATCTCTCAATGACACTGTGAAATCAGATTGTATAAATATTATCATCTTTCTGTGTACAAGTTGGTATTTCTGATCTTACAACAGTGACTACATTTCTGTCGTACTTTTGGCCATAAAACACTTCATGATGTTTGATGGTCAAGAAAAGTGCTATATAAATGAAAGTCTTTTTACTGGAGTAATGAGCGTACTTCAGCATCCCCTCCACATTTCTAATCTACAAAATTCTAGCAACGTAATTCACAAGTAAGTGGTTTCGGATCAAAAACATTTTCTTGATATTAAATTGCTTTAACAAGAAAGAAAGAAATATGCTTTCCATAAAATTTGAATCCCATTTCAATTAGTCACTTAATGTGGTAGATATTTCACCCAGAATGTTTAATTAAAATAGTGACCTATTATTCCCTTTTTTCTTTATTCATTATAATTTAAAGAATTAGAATGAAGCATTTTGAGTCATAGTCATAGAGATGCACAGCACGGAAACAGACCCTTTGGTCCAACTTGTCCATGCAGACCAGATATCCCAAATCTAGTCCCACTGGCAGTATCCAGCCCATATCCCTCAAAACTGTTCCTATTCATATACCAATCCAGATGCCTTTTAAATGTTGCAATTTTACCAGCCTCCACCACTTTCTCTGGCAGCTCATTCCATACACGTACCACCCTCTGAGTGAGAAAAGTTGCCTCTTAGGTCTCTTTTATATCTTTTCCCTCTCACCCTGGGTCCTCTAGTTTTGGACTCCCCCACCTCAGGGAAAAGACTTTGTCTATTTATCCTATCTATGCCCCTCATGATTTTATAAACCTCTATAAGGTCATCCCTCAGCTTCCAACGTTCCAGGGAAAACAGTCCCAGCCTATTCAACCTCCCTCTATAGTTCAAATCCTCTAACCTTGGGAATGTCCTTGTAAATCTTTTCTGAACTCTTCCAAGTTTCATATGAATTGAGGCTGCTGTGACCTGATTTAACATCGGATTTTATGTCTCATTCTGTAAGGTCCCTCATTTGGTATCCTACAGGGATGCATGATTATAATACTTGATATTCCAACTATGTTGACAATGAACCTTTTATAAATTAAGCACCTTTTAAAAACAGATGGAATTGATAATAGAGCAGAATTTGTATTAAGAAGAATCATAGAAGAATCATAGAATCCCTACAGAAAGAATAGTTTTCTTTCACAGACTCTGACGTATGGGGAATAAATATCCTTTATATTACGTGAACAAATGGTACCTCAGGCGATAGCCAGCAAATTGTTTTCGTAGCTGGCTAAAAACTACTTTATAAGGAACTAAGTGTGACATTTTGATTTGTAAATTAAGATCAAATTATGTGTTTGTGGTAACAGAACAGATTGTCCACTTCTGTGTTTATCAACTCAATCAGTATCAAATAAATTCATTATTTGGAGATGCCGGTGTTAGACTGGATTGGACAAAGTTAAAAATCACACAATACCAGGTTTTAGTCCAACAGGTTTATTTGGAAACGCCAGCTTTTGAAGCACTGTTCCTTCATCAGGTACCTGGTGTTGTGTGTACCAGATGAAGGAGCAGCGCTTCGAAAGCTAGTGCTTCCAAATAAACCTGTTGGACTATAACCTGGTATTGTGAGATTTTTTTTTTAATCAAATAAATTAAGATTTTCTTATCCAATTAATGTGCCCAACTCAATTGTGATTTCTTGTGTTACAATATTTATAAACACCATCCCATCTGAAACATGTGATCTCCTGGGAGCAGTGCACAAATAGGTCAGAATTCCTCTAACCTGGCCAGTTTGGTGACATTAGTCTGGGCAATCCCTCTCCAACATCCCTGCTTTCCTGTCTCCCCACCACTGCCCAAAACCTAGTGATCAAAACTTGATCACAAGACCATTTTTGCTCTGACTTTCTTTAGAGATGTTGGCTGCAAAGTACTCAATTGAAAGAAATCAGCAAATCATAGAGTTACAGAGATATACAGCACGGAAACAGACCCTTCAGTCCAACTCGTCAATGCCAACCAGATAACCTAAATTAATCTAGTCCCATTTGCCAGCACGTGGCCCATATCCCTTTAAATGCTTCCAATTCATATACCCGTCCAGATGCCTTTTAAATGTTGTAATTATACTACCCTCCACGACGTCCTCTGGGAGCTCATTCCATATGTGCACCACCTTCTGTGTGAAAAAGTTGCCCCTTAGGTCTTTCTTACATCTTTTGTTTCTCACCCTAAACCCTCTAATTTTGGATTCCCCAGTTCCTAGTGAAAAGACCTTGTCTATTTATCCTATCCATGCCCCTCAAGATTTTATAAACCTCTATAAGGTCACCCCTCAACCTCCGATGCTCCAGGGAAAACAGCACCTGCCTATTCATCTTCTCCCTAGAGCTCAAATCCTCCAACCCTGGCAACATTCTTGTAAATCTTTTCTGAACACTTTCAAGTTTCACAACTCCCTTTGTATTGGAAGGAGACCAGAATTGCACACAATACTCCAACAGTGGCCTAACCAATGTCCTGTACAGCTGCAACATGATCTCCTAACTCATGTATTCAATACTCTGACCAATAGAGGAAAGTAAACTAAATGCCTTCTTCACTGTCCTATCAACTTGCGACTCCACTTTCAAGGAGCTATAAACCTGCACTCCAAGGTCTCTTTGTTCAGCAACACTCCCCAGGAACTTAATAGTAAGTGTATAAGTCCCGCCCTGATTTGCCTTTCTAAAATACAGCACCTCACATGTATTTAAGTTAAACTCCATCTACCACTCCTCGGATCATTGGTCCATCTGATCAAGATCCTGTTTTAATCTGAGGTAACCTTCTTCGCTGTCCAATACACCTCAAATTTTGGTGTCATCTCCAGAGTTTACATCCAAATCGTTTATATAAATGACAAAAAGCAGTGGACCCAGCACCAATTTCTGTGGCACACCACTGGTCACAAGTCTCAAGTCTGAACACCCTCCACCACCACCCTCTATCTTCAAGCAAATTCTGTACCCAAATGGCTCATTCTCCCTGTATTTCATGTGGTCTAACCTTGCTAAGCAATCTACCATGAGGAATCTTGTTGAATGCCTTACTGAAGTCCACACAGATCATCGAGGAGAAAGTGAGGACTGCAGGTGCTGGAGATCAGAGCTGAAAATGTGTTGCTGGAAAAGCGCAGCAGGTCAGGCAGCATCCAAGGAACAGGAGAATCGATGTTTCGGGCATAAGCCCTTCTTCAGGAATGAGGAAAGTGTGTCCAGCAGGCTAAGATAAAAGGTAGGGAGGAGGGACTTGGGGGAGGGGCGTTGGGAATGCGATAGGTGGAGGGAGGTCAAGGTGAGGGTGATAGGCCGGAGTGGGGTGGGGGCGGAGAGGTCAGGAAGAAGATTTCAGGTGAGGAAGGCGGTGCTGAGTTCGAGGGATTTGACTGAGACAAGGTGGGGGGGAGGGGAAATGAGGAAACTGGAGAAATCTGAGTTCATCCCTTGTGGTTGGAGGGTTCCCAGGCGGAAGATGAGGCGCTCTTCCTCCAACCGTCGTGTTGCCATGGTCTGGCGATGGAGGAGTCCAAGGACCTGCATGCCCTTGATGGAGTGGGAGGGGGAGTTGAAGTGTTGAGCCACGGGGTGGTTGGGCTGATTGGTCCGGGTGTCCCAGAGGTGTCCTCTGAAACGTTCCACAAGTAGGCGGCCTGTCTCCCCAATATAGAGGAGGCCACATCGGGTGCAGCAGATGCAATAGATGATGTGTGTGGAGGTGCAGGTGAATTTGTGGTGGATATGGAAGTGTCCCTTGGGGCCTCGGAGAGAAGTAAGGGGGGAGGTGTGGGCACAGGTTTTTGCATTTCTTGCGGTTGCAGGGGAAGGTGCCAGGAGTGGAGGTTGGGTTGGTGGGGGGTGTGGACCTGACGAGGGAGTCACGGAGTCTTTTCGGAACGCTGCTAGGGGAGGGGAAGGAAATATGTCCCTGGTGGTGGGGTCCGTTTGGAGGTGGCAGAAATGACGGCGGATGATACGTTGGACATGGAGGTTGGTGGGTTGGTAGGTGAGGACCAGTGGGGTTCTGTTCTGGTGGCGGTTGGAGGGGCGGGGCTCAAGGGCGGAGGAGCGGGAAGTGGAAGAAATACGGTGGAGGGCATCGTCGACTACGCCTGGGGGGAAATTGCGGTCCTTGAAGAAGGAGGCCATCTGGGTGGTATGGTTTTGGAACTGGTCCTCCTGGGAGCAGATGCAGTGGAGATGAAGGAATTGGGAATATGGGATGGCATTTTTACAGGTGGCAGGGTGGGAGGCGGTGTAGTCTAGGTAGCTGTGGGAGTCGGTCGGTTTATAGTAAATTTCCGTGTCGATTCGGTCCCCCGAGATAGAAATGGAAAGGTCTAGGAAGGGGAGGGAGGAGTCTGAGATGGTCCAGGTGAATTTGAGGTGGGGGTGGAAAGTGTTGGTAAAGTGGATGAACTGTTCAACCTCCTTGTGGGAGCACGAGGCAGCGCCGATACAGTCATCGATGTAGCGGAGGAAAAGCTGGGGGGTGGGACCAGTGTAGCTGCGGAAGATGGACTGTTCCACATATCCTACGAAGAGGCAGACATAGCTGGGGCCCATGCGGGTGCCCATGGCTACTCCTTTGGTTTGGAGGAAGTGGGGGGATTGGAAAGAGAAGTTGTTCAGGGTGAGGACCAGTTCAGTCAGTCGAAGGAGGGTGTCGGTGGAAGGGTACTGGTTGGTACGGCGGGAAAGGAAGAAGCGGAGGGCTTTGAGTCCTTCGTGATGGGGGATGGAGGTGTGCAGGGACTGGATGTCCACAGTGAAGATAAGGCATTGGGGACCGGGGAAGCGAAAATCATGGAGGAGGTGGAGGGCGTGGGTGGTGTCCCAAACGTAGGGGGGGGGAGTTCTTGGACTAAAGGGGACAGAACCGTGTCGAGGTATGCAGAGATGAGTTCGGTGGGGCAGGAGCAGGCTGAGACAATGGGTCGGCCGGGGCAGTCAGGTTTGTGGATTTTGGGCAGGAGGTAGAAACGGGCGGTGCGGGGTTGTGGGACTATGAGGTTGGAGGCGGTGGATGGGAGATCCCCTGAGGTGATGGGGTTATGGATGGTCTGGGAGATGATGGTTTGGTGGTGGGAGGTGGGGTCATGGTCAAGGGGGCAGTAGGAGGAGGTGTCTGCAAGCTGGCGTTTAGCTTCAGCAGTGTAAAGGTGGGTGCGCCAAACTACTACCGCGCCTCCCTTGTCTGCTGGTTTGATAGTGAGGTTGGGGTTGGAACAGAGGGAGTGGAGGGCTGCACATTCAGAGGGTGAGAGGTTGGAGTGGGTGAGAGGGGTGGAGAAGTTGAGGTGGTTAATGTCGTGGCGGCAGTTGGCTATGAAGATCATGTTCACCTCTCTGCCCTCATCAATCCTCTTCATTATTTTTTCAAAACATTCAGTCAAGTTAGTGAGACATGTTTTCCCAGGTGAAAGGCTGGGAATTCTGTGGCACTTACTATAGAATCCCTATAGTGTGGAAACAGTGCCTTTGGCCCAACATATCCATACCAACCCTCTGAAGAGTAACCCACTCAGAACCATTCTCCTACCCTATTATCCTCCAATTACCCCTGACTAATGCACCTAACCTACACATCTCTGAACACTATGGGCAATTTAGCATTGCCAATTCATCTGACCTGCATTTCTTTAGATTGTCCTGTCTCTCCAAATCTGTCCAACATCAAAATGCATGAATCAAAAAGCTCATGGAATTTTCTCCATTCGCCTGGATAGGTGCAGTTCCAATGACAATTGAAAAGCATGACATCATCCACGACAAAACAGTTAAGTTGATTGGGTCCGATGCTCAACACCTTCAATGTTCACTCATTCCACTGCTGATATACAATGGCAGTTGCATGTACCATCTAAAAGGTGCTTTATAGATCTCAAACAGGTTCTTTATATAGCATTGTCCAAACCTGTGAGCTCTACCTCCTCTAAGGATAAGGCATGGCAACATTACAAACCTGCAAGTTCCCTTCAAGTCATTACCTTGCTGACTTGGAACTACATCTCCATTCCTTCACTGCTGCTGGGTGAAATTCCTGGAACTGCCTTCCGAATAGCACAGATTGTACCATTGTAGCAGTTCAAGGATGAGTTCAACACCATCGGCAATGAGTCTAGCCAGTGAAGCCCACATTCCAATCATTACACACCTACATTTTATAGAGTTCACTTTATTTTTAATTGTTGTGCACAGAATACACACTCTTGTCAACTTCAGGACCAACTTTTTTGTGACCAGTAAGGACTTTCAGGTATTGGACGGCTTTGAAATTTGGAGAAACTATTGCTACGGACCAAACCAGATGCCCTCAATGTTTTAAGAAGGTAGCCTAGACCATAACTTTTTCTCATTTAAAGGGCAAATGTAAAGTGCTGTGTTCCAGATGCAGTTCGACTGGTCACACTACTGAACATTGAGCAAAACACATGGGACTAGTTTAGTTTAGGATTATATTCAGCATGGACTGAAGAGTTTGTTTCCATGTTGCATGACTCTGACTATAGTTGAAATACAACAAAAGAATGCAGAACTTGGTACAACTTAACTCTACTGGAAAACTTGACAGTAACTATTACTAATTAACTGTTCCAACAGAGTAACATGCTATAAACCTGAGTTCTGAGGAAGGGGCAGTGGACCTGAAAAGTTAACTCTGATTTCTCTTTACAGATGCTGCCAGACCTGCTGAGCTTTTCCAGCAACTTCTGAGTTTGTGTCCATAAACACACCCCTTTTGCAAAAATGCAAATTCAGAAAACAGAATTTTCTGACATGCAACTCTGGTAATCGGAAGAGAAACCCCAGCCTCCAGCTGTAACCGAGAAAGGGGACCAAAATTAGCCTCTACTTCCTCAAGACTGAATGAGTTTGTGGCAGAAGTGTAATAACTAACAAATGTGAAGCCCAGAACTTTGATGATATTTTGGATGCTGAACAACCTCCTCGGCTTCCAAGATAGTTAGCAGGAAGTATACCCTCATCTTGGTTAGGAATTGTGTCACCTGCCATTATGGGATTGGACAAAAAAAAACTTATGCTGTATTCATTGACTATGAGGGGGCCTAATGCATATAACCTCAGGAGTGGTGTGTCGTGAGGTAGCTACTGCCAGGGAAATGAAACCTCCTTGTGGCTAGTGGGATATTACATCCTACACTGTTTGACAGCTTTTCTTTTATAGATATTTTTATTAGAAATTTAACATTTTTACAAGTTTACAAAAATAAACAAAACTCTCAAGTACAAAGATTGATATACAATTAAATCTTAAATAACCAAAATTTAACAAAAGAAAAATACCGAGAAAAATAAACAAAACTCAACTAACTACTAATCTAACCTACAACTAACCAGAGTGTATATTTAAGTCTCTTACATTATTCAAATAAGAGAAAGAGAGAAAAAAAAACAGCGGATAATATAGAAATTGGGTAGTGAGATATATGCTCGGAATGTGTTGACATCAAATGTAACAAAACCCATATTCGTGCGGGATTCCTCTTCCAAGGGGCCCCGGACCAGCCAGGTTCGTAATCTCAATTAAATAAAAGCCCTTGTTAGGATAGCCGAAATATCTGTATTCATAGAATTCAAGGAGGGCTTCCATATTTTATAAAATAATTCGGTCTTTTGGTGCACCATATTTCGGTGCACCATATTTGTAAGGAAGTCAAGGGGAATACATTCCATAATTAATCTGTACCAATTTGAAAATCCAGGGGGGCCCCTCAGCCACCCAGTTTACCAAAATATTTTTCCTTGCACAGAAAGAGAGAATAGAAAATAGTCTCTTCCCGTGCATATCCAGGGAGGATAAGTTCGAAAAGCCCAAAATGAGAAATACAGGGTCCACTTTAATTTCCGTATCTAAAATTTCTGTCAGGGCACTTGCTACTTTAGTCCAGTATCCATGGATCTTATGACAGGTCCATAGACAATGTACAAGAGTGCCCACCTCTATTTTACATTTGGGGTTTGACAGCTTAATCATTATCATGGGCTGGTGTCCTTCCATGAAGTGTGTTAGTGGATGTTACTGGAGTGTGTCACAGTTTGGACTGACTTGTTTTTGCACTTGTTCTTCCTCTGTGTACCTGGATCTGAAGGTCTTTCTGCATTGCTTTCAGATTTACTTTTAAAATGGAGATGGCAAAGATTTGCTAAATAAAAGGCAGGTTCAATTTTAAATCCTGCCGAGGGAGGATATTTCCTTTAAGAATTTGGTAACAAAATGGAAAACCTGTTCCCAACATTACTTCAGAGAATTTAGATTAGATTGCATTCCCTACAATGTGGAAACAGGCCCTTCGGTCCAACAAGTCCACACTGACCCTCCGAAGAGTAACCCACTCAGACTCATTCCCCTTTGACTAATGCACCTAACTCTTTGGACAATTTAGCATGGCCAATTCACCTGACCTGCACATCTTTGGACTGTGGGAGGAAACCGGAGCACCTGGAGGAAACTCATGCAGACACGGGGAGGATGTGCAAACTCCACACAGACAATCACCTGAAGCTGAAATCAAACCCGGGTCCCTGGCGCTGTGAGGCTGCAGTGCTAACCACTGAGCCACTGTGCCGCCCCCATGGTGAACTTGAAGGAAGTCTTCAACCTAAACATGTTGGAAAGAACTGAAAGGGTACTTTCCGGTGGTACCAGCCAAGGGTTTAAGACAAGGGAATTGATGGCTAATATAACTTGCTGCCTCATTTATATTTCCTCTCCTTTTTCTTTCCCACTAACTGCAATAGAAAACTAGGCCCACACAAACCTGACAAGTGATCCATTGCCATCTTTTTAGGGTACTTTTAACACTACTGCCTGGATGTTCAAAAAGACCTGGGAGTTTAGTTGTATTGATCATTAAAATGCCACAAACAGGTACAGAAAACCATCAAGAAAGCTCATGGACTGTTGACCTTGATATCCAGAAGTGTGGAGTATAAGGAGAGAGAAGTTATGCTGCAGCTATACAAAATTCCAGTTAGATTTCACTTGGAGTACTGGAAGCAGATCTGGGCACCATACCTTAGGAAGGATATGATGGTCTTGGAGGGAGTCCAGTGTAGGTTTACAAGAATGATACCTGGATTTCAGGGGTTAAGAGGAGAGATTATACAAATCAGGTCTGTTTTCTCTAGAATTTAGTTGGGGTGATCTGATCAAAGTCTTCAATATATTACCAGGAACAGACAGGGTGGATAAAGATAAACTATTTAACTAAAGATAAACAGATAAATTGGTTGGGGATTGTAGAACTAGGGGGCATAGTCCGAGAATTAGTGCTGGACTATTCAGGAGAGATGTTAACCAACATTTCTACACAGATAGGGTGGTAGAAGTTTGGAACTCTCTTCTACAAACAGCAGTTGATGTTTGATCAGTTGTTAATTTTAATTCTAAGCTAGATAAATTTTTGTTAAGCAAAGATATGGGCCAAAGGTAGGTATGTAAAGTTTTAGGCCACAGATCAGCCATGACCTTGTTAAATGGCAGAACAGGCTCGATGGAATGAATGGCCTGCGCCTGTTATTATGGACTGTTAAGTTAACCAAATACTGATAGCACAATCAATTGTGACTCAGTCAGTTGTTGTTTTCTTGCCTCTGAGGCAGAGACTTGACTGTTCATGTCTCACTCCAAGCAGGTTACTGCAGAATTGCTCACTGAACTGAGAGAGATGATGTCTTTCGAATAAGCTTTTAACCTGGGAGCCTATTGGCTCATTGCGAGTGATTGGGAGGGGGATGTTGAGTTGAAGCAGATCAGCCATATTCATATTGAATGGCTGATCAGGCCCAAGCAGCTGTGTGGTCTACTCCTCAGATTCCCTATGCAATCATTAATGTCTTGCCTGCGTCCCACATTCTACAATTCAAGCCACTTTCTCAGGAGGTAGCAGCACCAGAAGGGAAGTTGAGACCTCGCTCACATGGGCCTCCTCCTACATGTCACCCGCCCTGATTGCTGAACCCTGCTGTCACGAGCTGCCTAACTGACTGCTTCTTACTGCCTGTGCAGATGAGACCCAGATGTTAAAATCTTACTTGCCTGGGCCTTGCATTGCCAAAGTCTCAGCAAAGATATACATTCAGCCCTTGTCCCACATCTCATTTGCCAGCAAGACTTCAGCCCTGTTCAAACTCCATTTTTGTTTTATTTTGACTTCTGAAACTTGATCAGGGAGATAACTGGAGTTACCCTATTCCATATAATCATATGAAGTGATTAGTAACACAAAGATAGGTATATATTTAGTGACAGTATTTATTAGTATTTATATTACATGTGCCAAGTCACTGCTGTCTGACAGAGTCTGCATTGCAGCTGGGCATGAACCGAATCCTCTGTGGTTGGAATTGATTCAAGCGCTAATGGGCTCAGACTAGTAACTGCAATATACGTTCAGGCAAATGAATGTGAAATTAACATGTTTGTGGCCTTGCATTGATTTGGGTAGGTTTATGAGTGGCTGGGTGGGTTGAGAAAGATGTGAATGAGATTTATTCCCAACGTAACCTTGGTGTCCTGAATGAAAGCACTCTTGTTCCTCTTGGCCATCAACCGTGCCATAAAAATATTTCACTCTGCAGGAAGCTGTCTTTGTCTCTGTTTCACTGTGAGTAGACAAGGGTTTAACCTGGGAGACTGCTTGTAGCTTCAGTATAGCAGACACTGATTGTTCTACCTCCCTTGTGTGACAGGGCTACCTGCTCTCATCCAATCTCTATTAAAAGGGGGAGTGGGTGGATTGACTTTCAGATGTTTAAAGCATTAACACCCCAGTCACTCCAAGTCATCCTTTCATGCTGTGATGAACATTTTGACCTGGATGTCTATCCTGCACTTTAAGTTTGCAGCAAGTATTGCTGTGGAACCTGTGGCTCCCCTGCCATGAATGTTGAAGGTCTTAATGTTCAGTTGTGGTGGTCTGAAGATCAGTGGAAGAGAACTCCTGTTCAGGATCATCGTATCAAATGGGCATCTGGTCTGAAGAACAGTATGGGGGGGGAGGATGAAAAATAAAACTAACTACATTGAAGCCCAGTAGTTAGAATAAATGGATGACTGCAGCAATTATGAAATGCTTTAAAATTCCCCAATTGTATATCCACAAAAGGGACAAGCGCAATTCAAAATAAAGCAATTCTACCACAATAAGGACCTAACTCCCTTTGTTAGTTCTGTAAGTTTCTCCTTGGACCCTGCACCCTAATACAATACCAATTTATTTTATGTTGTGCATCAGTTGTGTTGCAGGCTGGCCTCTAAGATCTATGGGATTGTTTTAAGATTTTAATATAGAGTACATAGAACACAGAACATTCCAGCACAGTACAGGCTCTTTGGCCCTCGATGTTGCGCCGACCTGTGGAACCAATCTGAAGCCCATCTCACCTACTCGTCCATAAGCCTACCCAATGACCATCTAAATGCCCTTTAAAGTTGCGAGTCTATTACTGTTGCAGCAGTGTGTTCCACGCCCCTACTACTCTCTGAGTAATGGAACTACCTCTGACATCTGTCCTATATCTATCACCCCTCAATTTAAAGCTATGTCCCTTGTGCTAGCCATCGCCATCCGAGGAAAAAGGTTCTCACTGTCCAACCTATCTAATCCTCAGACTATCTTATATGTCTCAATTAAGTCACCTCTCAACCTTCCCCAAGTCCCTCAGCCTTTCCTCGTAAGACCTTCCCTCCATACCAGGCAACATCCTAGTAAATCTCCTCTGAACCCTTTCCAAACCTTCCACATGTATCCTATGATGCGGCGACCAGAACAGTACACAATATTCCAAATGTAGCTGCACCAGAGTTTTGTTCGGCTGCAGCATGATCTCATGGTTCTGAGACTTAATCCCTCTACCAAAAAAGCTAACACATCGTATGCCTTCTTAATAACCCTATCAACCTGGGTGGCAACTTTCAAGGATCTATGGACCTGGACACCGCGAACTTTCTGCTCATCTACACAAGACTCTTACCATACCAAATGAACCTTCCAACTTAGTGAGCAAACCTACATCCAGAACCTCAGCCTGAGCTACAAATCTTCTCAAAAATTCTTTGTCTACTGACCTCAGTGTCTTCCGCAAATTCACTAACCCATCCTTCTGTGTCCTCATCCAGGTCATTTACATAAATGACAAGCAACAGTGGACCCAAAACAGATCCTTGTGGTATCCCACTAGTAACTGAACTCCAGGATGAATACTTCCCATCAACTGCCACCCTCTGTCTTCTTTCAGCTAGCCAATTTCTAATTGAAAAAAGCTAATTCACCCTTAATCCCATGCCTCTATTTTGTGCAATAGCCTACCATGGGGAACCTTATCAAATGCCTTACTGAAATCCATATACACCACATCAACTGCTTTACCCTCATCCACCTGTTTGGTCACCTTCTCAAAGAACTCAATAAGGTTTTGTGAGGCATGATCTACCCTTCACAAAACCGTGTTGGCTATCCCTAATCAACTTATTCCTTTCTAGATGATTATAAATCTTGTCTCTTACAACCTTTTCCAACACTTTACTCACAACTGAAGTAAGGCTCACTGGTCTATAATTTCCAAGGTTGTCTCTATTCCCCTTCTTGAACAAGGGGGCAACATTTTCTAACCTCCAGTCTTCTGGCACTATTTCTGTAGACAATGACAACATAAGGATCAAAGCCAAATGCTCTGCAATCTCCTCCCCGGCTTTCCAGAGAATCCTAGGATAAATCCCATCCTGCCCAGGGGACTTACCTATTTTTACCATTTCCAGAATTGCTAACCCTCCTCCTTGTGAACCTCAATCCCATCTCATCTCGTAGCCTGTATCTCAGTATTCTCCTCAACCACATTGTCTTTTTCTAGTGTGAAAACTGATGAAAAGTATTCATTTAGCACTACCTCTATCTCCTCTGACTCCACGCACAGAAAGCCTTGGGGTTTTCCTTGATCCGATCTGCTGACAACTTCTCATGTCCCTTCCTGGCTCTTCTTAGCTCTCTCTTTAGGTCTTTCCTGGTTAACTTATAACTGTCAAGCGCCCTAACTCAGCCATCACATCTCATCCTAACCTAAGTACAGTTTCCACAGTTCGTACTAAGTGGAACTAGTTTCTCTCTTCCTGTTCTATCAAAACCCCTCTTAATTTTCAGAACTGTAGATTTGCATGTTTGTACAACTTAAGTCTAATGTTGCTCGGGCATTTGAATCAAATGTAGTGCATCTGGTGGTTTAAAGGTTGAAAACCCATGTTTTAGATTCGGAAGTGGTTGCTAGGTTTAGAATAAGAGCAGGAGAGTTGACGTTTCAGACATAAGCTCTTCATCAGGAATGAGGGGCTTATGCTTGAAACATCGACTCTCCTGCTCCTCTGATGCTGCCTGACTGGATGTGCTTTTCCAGCACCACATGCTTCGACTCTGATCACCAGTATCACTTTCTCCTATTTTAGAATAAGCCAATTCTCTTTGTCTTAATTTTTGTCTGTTTCTGAACGTCCTGATTCCTTAATTTGTTTGAGAATATCTAATGAAATTTCTTTTGAATCGATGGTGTTTTATGAAAATATATCTGGTCTTTTACATGTGGGATTCCCCTTCCTGTGTGTAGTTATCACTGTTACTTTGTTGGAGGTTAACCAAACCTCTTCCTTGTTTGCCTCTGTTAATTTGTTAGGTTATTTTACAAGGGGATTTTTACTGGGAATACCTTAAAAACTTAGTGCGGGTTTGCTCACGTCGAAGAGACATGCCAGAACCAAGTTGTTGGGCTCAGTGGCTATTTCTTATTATATTTTGTATTCTGCATTAATCCTTATGCTGACATAATTGTTTCAGCCAATCACATTACTTTCTGAAGTGCAGAAAGTGTTATCTGATGAAATGAGAACAGATGCAAGCACCCATGTCATATTCTGTTTGCATTTCCTACTGAGCTGCATTGGAATATTATATTACTGGTTGCAACTCTTTTTTGCCAAGTCATTTTAAAAGTGCTTTGGGTCCTTTTGCAGGATTCAATATTCCCACAGTGAACAGAGCCTGCTTAACAGTGCAGGCTACTTGCCAGTTCTTTCCGAGGGTTGTATTACTTAGCCTGGGAGCTTGTTGTTATAATGACTTGAGTTTTATCAGTGAAGCCATTCATTGAATTCTGTCATGTCTGTGCTGACTTGTAGGAACCAGTGAACAGTGACTTTAGGCTTCTGGTTGTTGCTATGTCAGTAGGTTGTTCGATGTAATCAGGAGAGCTTAGGTTCGGTTCAAGTATGCTTAACCCATGGGAGCATTGGTCAGAGTACGTTATTTTACTGTTCTGTATGTTGGGATGACTGATTTGATTGACTTATTGTTGTCAAATATACTGAAATACAGTGAAAAGTGTGGTTTTGTGTACTCTATGATACCATACAGAGTGCATCAGGGTAGCAGAGCAGAATGCAGAATACAGTGTTACAGGTGCAGAGAGGGACATCAGGATTAATATTTGAGGGGTCCATTCAAAAGTCTGAAAACAGTGGGGTCGAAGCTGTTCTTAAATCTATTTGTACATGTACTCAAACTTTTATATCTTTTGCCCAATGGAAGAGGGTGGAAGAGAGTATAACTGGGGTGGGAGGGGTCTTCGATTATGTTGGTTGCTTTCCTGAGGCAGTGGGAAGTGTAGATGGAGTCAGTGAAGAGAAGGCTGGTTTGTGGGATGGACTGGGCAGTTGCCAAACCATGCTGTGATGCATCCAGATAGGATGCTTCCTGCGGTGCATCCGTAAGGACTGGTAAGGGTCCTTGTGGACATGCCGAATTTCCTTAGCTGCCTGAGGAAGTAGAGCCGTTGTGCCTTCTTGTCCGTTGCATCGACGTTGGGGGGGACCAAGACAGGTGGGTCCGTATTGTACAAAATGAGAATCTCAGGATGCCCTGCTCTTTCATATTGCCCTGTCTCATTTTAAAAAAAAGTCATCCTCCAGGAATGATTTCATAGAGAGTATGCCTGCTACAGTTATTAACGCTTTGAGCCAGCATTATTTTGAAATGGTGGAAGGTTTCGACTGTCCATATGGTAGGATCTGCAGTTGATCAGGAATCGATTTGAGCTGCTGCAGGTATACACACCACACTTGCCAGAGTGGGAGGGCCACAACTCCCCATGGCAAAAAAACAAACAAAAGAAACCTTGGAATTCAAGCTGGCCCGATGTAAGTGGCTGAGGGAGTCAGCAGTAACGATGCCATCCCTGTGGCTTGGAGGCAGTAAAGCAAAAAGCTTAAGGATTTGAGGACAGTGGGAAAGGCGGGTGACATAGAAGTTTATGGGGCCTTGGCCCACACCTTATGCTTCTCAGTGGCCTGCTGCACAGCACTTCACTGAACACTGCACCTTGCTGGTACTGATCTCCTTGCATTTCCAATGAGGAACGTGATTGCGCTGCATCTGAACTAAGTTTATTCTGCTTCCTCTCAGGCACAGCTGGAGGCCCAGAAGGCAACCCAAGATTTTCAACGAGCCACTGAGGTGTTGCGAGCGGCCAAGGAGACCATTGCACTGGCTGAACAGAGGCTATTGGAAGACGAGGAACGTCAGTTTGACTCAGCGTGGCAAGAGATGCTTAATCATGCAACACAGCGGGTAGGTCCAACTCTAATCTCTATGTCTGAGTCTATAGGTGACAAATTCTATACTGCTGTTCCTGAAGCTAATCTGCAGGAGACTTTGCTGTGATCCTGGATTTTGATGAATGTACTTATTAATTAAAATGCATAGAAATAAAGATCCTGCTTGGAATGTTTATTCCCTGATCTCAATTCCTGCCTTTCATTTATACTAAAGTCTTGCCTTATTCTAGGCCTTCAGATTGCACCTGCATCAGTTGTTAAAGGCAGCAAGAGAGAAAAATCAGATGGTCAAGAATGGATATGGAATATTCATTGGCTCAGTCAAAGCAGATAAGAAATAGGAGAGCTAAAGAAATGCTGTTGAGATTTACAAGGATGTTGCTGGGATTGAGGGTTTGAGCTATAGGGAGAGGCTGAATAGGCTGGGGCTATTTTCCTTGGGGGGGTCGGAGGCTGAGGGGTGACCTTATATATAAATTTGTGAGGAACGTGGATAGGATGAATAGCCAAGACCTATTTTCCTACTCTAGGAGAGTCCAAAACCAGAGGGTATAGGTTTAAGGTGAGAGGGGAAAGATTTAAAAGTGAGGAGCACTTTTTTGTGTAGAGGGTGGTGCATGTATGGAATGAGTTGCTAAAGGAGTTGGTCACAATTACAACATTTTAAAAGGCATCTGGATAAGTATATGTATAGGTAGGGTTTAGAGGGATATGGGCCAAATGCTGGCAAATGGGACTAGGTAATTTAAGATATCTCGTCAGCATGGATGAGTTGACCTGAAGGCTCTGATTCCATGCTGTATAACTCTGAGTCTATAACTGTATAGGACAGTAGTTAGACAACAACTGGAGTAGACTGCACAGTTTTGATCACCACAAAAGAGATGTGATTACATTAGGGAAGGTACAGAGGGGATCTACGAGGATGTTACTAGGAATGGAAAACAATAGAAAGGATCGGATTGGCAGAGTGTTTTCTTTTGGAAAACAGGAGGCAGAAGGGAGATGTAATTGAAGTATATGAAATCTGTGAAGGGCCGAGATAGCGTGGATAAAAGGGATTACTTCCATTTGTGGAGAGGTTAGTAACTGAGGGGTACCACTTTCAACTAATTGATAGATTAGAGTGGAGTTGAGGAGTAATTTGTTTATCTAGAGGATGTTGTGCATTTGCAGCTCTTTGCCTGCATCAGTGGTCAAGGCAGAAATGTCATTACTACATTAACTCACTTGCATATGCATTTCAGATGCTGTAGCTTGCAGGTCAGAGCTGAATAGCTGTGATGATTTGGATGGGTCAAATGGCCTTTTTCATTGGTTTAGATATTTCTAGGGAGTCTATTTTGAAGATTCTCTCAGCTGCTTGTCACTGTCATTGACTTAGTGAAATAATACACTTCTCTTCTGAGTTGAACCCAGAATTACTGCTCCTCAGTCTAAAATCAGTTTCTATTGAAACACTGAGAAGTTAGTGGTGCAGATGATCGGATGAGAGTCAGACCATCCAATCCAGTCTCTGGATTGCTGTTCAAGTTCAATTCTCATGTGATCTTTACAACTGAGAGAGAGAGACCATTCGGCTCCCAAATGGCTATCGAATTTATTCCCCATGCTGTTTTGCTAGTCCTGCAAACATTTCCTGTTCAAGTACACATCCAATCCCCACTGAAAGGTGCTATTTAACATGCATCTACCGTCCATCAGGGAGAAAGCACACAACTTGCTGCGATTTAAAAAAAACAGAAACATTTGCTCCTCTAATTGCTTTGCTAATGATCTTATGTCATTCCCTTCTGACTAATGACTCCTCTCCCATTGGAAACCATTTCTCTTGATTTTCTCCTACAAAGTCCTTAAAACGTGGGCACACCTCTGTTAAAGTTCCTCATAACCTTCACCGAATTAAAGAGAACGAGCTCCTGTTCCTGTGGCTGCACTTCCTCATTGCGTGCTGCAGGTTGAACTGAAAACCTCTCATTGACAGGAAGTTAGATTTCTCCCTGCTGTGGCCTGATGATCTGGAACTTCCATTTGCCCCATCTGTTACTGGAGCCTGCACGGATTTCCAGCAAACTGAGGCAAGGTCCTGCAGTCACTGCCTGAGTGACATCTGCCCTGATGTAATTTTGTCCTTTTGGGGAAAAAAAATAGAAATGCTCTTGAATCTCTCTCGGTACTGTGGTGAGGTGTTTCTAGTTTATCAGTGACTATAAAGTCCTCAGTTTGCAAACTCCAACTCCAGTTACCATGGGGTGAATATACAATCTTTTGGTTTTGGTCCTTCCCACATTTAAAGTTGTTACTTGTGGACATTTTACTTCTTGTGGCAAGTGGTAAACTACTGAAGCTCTGACCATTAGCGTTTAAAAGTAGATTCAGTGTTGTGTCTGCACTTTAAATAGTTCAGTACTGTTTCCTGCCAATGTGGGACACAAAACGAGAAACATCTTGAGTGACTCATTTTTGGTTCTCTCTCATCATCATTCTTGCAGATGAATTCTATTCAGAGTAATTTTTTTTTTGCAAAAATTTGTTTCTTGAGAAATTTAGCCACAAATTCAATCAATATTTGTGACCAGTGCAATCCCAAGCAATGTCTGTGGCTAATGGAGTTGTTTGTAGGTCAAGTTCCTTAGCTGATCTTCTAATCCTGACTCGTGGGCAGGTATGACATGAAAATGTAAGCCACCTAAAAGAAATAGTGACTCTTGATGCCTATATGTGTTTTCAGAATCCAGTTTAAGTGCTGAATATTAACCGTCAAGGGGAAAGGTGGTTGGAGGAGGCTTGATAAAACCTCAAAGGAGTAATCTGATAAAAACTATCCACCTCCTAGGTTTAACCAGGGTAGGTTTGCATGAGCATTGGGAAGACTTATGGAGTTGAAAGCATTTATGTGAAAATATTTTAAGGGTCAATTGACTGTAAATGTAACCCGCATTTCTGGCTTTAGCAGCCAGCACACAGGTTTCCCACACTGTGAGGGATTTGCCACAGTGCATGAGACAGTGTACAGAATGGACACTTCCTCAGTGAAATTGACAAATTAAGAAGCCTTCAAATGGTGAAATTAACGAGCTGCAGACATGGCCAGGCAAGAGGCTAGTTTTTCCAGTATTTCTGCTAAAACTATGTCTTCATGACTTGTGGGTGGTTTCCAGCTTTTTGAAAGTCAGTTCATTTGTCCTGAACTTCAGTGACCTTGAGTTGCACTCCCCTGCTGTCAGCCTTCACCATAGCATGGGGATCTACTCTACCCGGCACGTCAGAACAAGAGGAAAAGCTAGGAGCAACACCAATAGCAGCAGCTGCCTTCTCAATCCCTTACAACTTCTCAGCACAGAGGGACTGAGCTCCAATGAATCAGAACCACCAACAGAGGATTAGATTGCTTGTAGCCTATCCCTCCTCCCAGTGGTTCAGCTGGGTATGGGTACATACTGCCAGTGACCTTCAAGGTGGCTATTGCTGGAACTTCCTGTCATTGGTCGTTTGCCCCTTCCCACAATTCTGTGCTCTCCGCAAGAATCCAAAATAGAGTTGTGGGTTTGAGGAGTCTAGCGAGAAGGGAAGAACAGCATTTATGAAACATGACTGAGGCGCACACATGAACTAAGATGGCATTGGGAATGAAGTGCCTGAAAAGGGAAATGGTTGAGTGGCACTGTAGTGTGTGTTATTCTGAGGATACTTATACAGGAAGATGGAAGGAAGGTTAGACTGTCACACCTGAACATATGGCATTCACTTTTCTCCAGAACTCACCTTTGCTAGACCCACCCTCTCTTCTGCATTCCTACTGAAGCATCAGAGACCTGATGTACAGTTCAGCAGGCTGATCCCTGCCATGGTCCCTGTAACTCCATCCTTGCTTTGACAGATTTGGTCACTTGCACAGCCTTTCTGGTTGGGAAACCTGGAAATGTAATTCTAATCCTGCAATTAAGTTAAGAATCACAGCAAAGCCCACTAAATCAAAGGGGCTCCTGATCTAGCACCAGTTTCCCTGCTTAGAATAATTCTGGAATAAAATTCCATCACAAATTTAACTTTTTAATAAAACAAGGCTTATTATCTACAAAATAATTAAACAATCACTTTTAACTCATTAATATGGTTTCCTGCTGTTGGTGGTTCTGATTCATTGGAGCTCAGTCCCTCTGTGCTGAGAAGTTGTAAGGGATTGAAAAGGCAGCTCCTGCTATTGGTGTTGCTCCTAGCTTTTCCTCTTGTTCTGACGTGCCGGGTAGAGTAGATCCCCATGCTATGGTGAAGGCTGACAGCAGGGGATTGCAACTCAAGGTCACTGAAGTTCAGGACAAATGAACTGACTTTCAAAAAGCTGGAAACCACCCACAAGTCATGAAGACATAGTTTTAGCAGAAATACTGGAAAAACTAGCCTCTTGCCTGGCCATGTCTGCAGCTCGTTAATTTCACCATTTGAAGGCTTCTCAGTTTGTCAATTTCACATGGATAAGGTGGCAGAAGTGTGGGGAATGGTTGGACAATGAGAGATGTGCAGTTTCTGTAGTTCTAGCTTAACAAATCTGAAACAAACCATGAAAAGTAGACTGAGGTCAGATGGGCCTCTTGATGCTGAAACTTGCGGTCTGAGCTTTTTAGCCATTTTTGTTTAAAAGATACCAGGATCTTGATTTGAGCTCATGTCTCTGATTCTTCCCCTGACCCTCAGGTCATGGAAGCAGAACAAACCAAGACAAGGAGTGAGCTGTTACACAAAGACACGGCTATGAAATACAACGCAGCAATGAGCAGGATGAAGCAATTGGAGAAGAAGCTGAAACGAGCTATTAATAAATCCAAGTGAGTGATTTTTTTTCCCACCCAAACAGTGTGTGCTGCACTCCACTCCCCCATCCTTCACACTCTCGCCCATACCCACTTTTAGATGGCTTGAGGTTGGGAAAGGTACTGTATCAGTGAAAATTATTTCCCTAGATGTGATGAGTCTTTGGTTTTGACTGTAATCCGATGCTTTATGTTATATTCCTGATAACTGGTTGAAGGATCAAACTGGAACCAATCTTTACTCAGTTTAGATTTTTTCACAGAGTGCAACATTACAAGAATATTCTCTCCAACTAAAACACACTACAGTGTCACTTGGTATCTCTTTTATATCTGCACAGGTAACAATCCAATCGATGTATACCAGGTATAGTGCTAAGATCTGGATAGGTTCATGAATATTAAAAAAAATCCAAATTACTCATTTAAACAAAAAAAATCACAGATTTAACTTTTTAATAAAACAAGGCTTTTTGTGTACAAAATAATTAAACAATCACTTTTAACACATTAATATGGTTTCCTACTGTGCTTATGTTATATACTCAAGTTTATGTCCCATCTTCCCTTCTATCAACCTTCAATTATTTATTTTTGTAGGCAGCACCTATAAATCTACCCCAGTCCTTTGGAGAATTTTCTTTAGCTTTAACTATTCCCAGGGGTAAAGTTGCAAGTTACCATCGATTTGACTGTGGAGATTTTGGTCCCTATCTCTGATTACTTTACAGATTCTTTTTCCAAGTCCTCTGTTGGTTACTCTTTTTTTTGGATATGACACTCTGTGATCGATTGTTCTTCCACTAGCTTCAGATTCAGTAAACTTTAAGTTTCTTCTGTTCCTCGCAAGATTCAAACTGAGATTGAGCCAGGAAGGTTGTCTCAATGGACGAGACATTACTCCAAAAGAGCAGATAAAGGCTGTCATCTATTTTGCTGTGTTGAAACAGTTGTACTGTGTGTACGTTTTCTTCTGTCTGAACAGACCAGCAGCTCATATATGAAAACATATAGCTTTCAGTCCACACAAGTGCACCACACTGCACGCCTTTCTAACAATCCGGAATTCTCTGCTTTGCTGTTAATTTTGTTTTGTACTAGTATTCCTGCAAGTTATTCTGTTGAGTGCTTGTTGTTATGGATCAGATCAGATCCCCTCAAAAAATATTTTAAGAAGGTAGTCCAGACCCTAACTTTTTTTTATTTTAGATGTAAAGTGTTTCAGATGGAACTTGACTAGTCTAACTACTTGACGATAAGCAAAACACAATTTATTTAAACACCGTAATTAAAACACAGCCAAAGAATGAGGAATTTGGAATAACAACAGATTGGAAAAATTATCTGAATAATAAATACTGTACTAAAGCTACCTAACTGTTCCAATTTGGTAACATCCCACAAACAGCCACTTTGGCAAAAAGTAAAATTGAGACACAGATTCGCACATGCAGTTCTCCAATCCTGAGGGAAAAAGGATCAAGAGAAGATTCAGAGAGAATAGCAGCCAAGGGACATTTACTGAAGCTTTTGAGACCCCGGTGGTCTCTGATGTTACTGAAGAAACCGAAACCAAAACCCAGAAATCTGGATTTGTGAGAGTTGGCCACATTGAAGCTGTTTTTTTTTAATAGAACCCAAGGCCTCCCAAGCTTTTTACTCAAGAGTTTTCAGGAAACAGTTCGGTACCTCTGCCTTACAACCTTTCTTCAAAAAACCCAGGTCACAGTAATCTCTTAAAGTGATAGCATCATCACAGAGCCAAAAAGCTTTGACAAAAAGTGTCTTTTTTTTCCTGTAATTCCCAAGTAAGTCCCAAGTTCTGTAATACCAAAATACCATGAACTAAAGATATGTAAGGCAATTGTTAATCACAATTAATATAAAGTTAACATCACGTGACTCCTTTATAATCTATGTATGTTCTCTCCTGTGTAGACCGTATTTTGAACTCAAAGGAAAGTATTATCTACAGCTAGAGGTAAGCCTTTTCTTCAAACTATCTGCAGTGTAGGTGGGATCCATTGTTTATATCACTAGGAATATGGATTGTTGAGCAAACATTAGTCTTACCAAGGTGACCCAGCTACTAATTTTAATTGAGAGGGCCTTGCATACACCAATTGAGGGAAATCTGTTTCTTGATGTAAAATTACTTATGTCTGATTCCGTAACTAAGAAAGTAGTGATAATGACCAAAAACTAGCTCACATACTTTGATTTTCATCTTGTAGTTTAACCAATAAATGCACCAAAAGGGTTACATGAATCGACTAGGGAAATATGAATGTTGAGTTCACACGCCTACTGCCATCTTTACTCATCAGAAATGCAGTTGGCTACATTTGTGTTGTCAACAGGCATAATTGACCAGTGGCTATGATATTGGACAGCACTAGTCCAGCCCAATGCTAATGAAAAGGCCGTCCTTTATTAAACTGATGGTAGGTTTATGAAGTTATTTACCTGCTTCAGTTCCTCTGCATGCAGGCTAGGTAGTGAGAAGAAAATGAAATGTTAGGTACGGAGGTAAGTACTGACCCTTGGCTGGTCTTGGACACTGTTCAGACTGCTGTAATCTGGCGTTTTTGGGGGCAAGAGGTGGAGAGGATCACTCAGCGTTTTATACTTTGCTGATTCACTAAGATCTCCACAGTTTCCATTTCTGATTATAGCTCACTCTGTCTCCTGGAAAACGGTGATTGATGAAAATGCAGCTTCCCTGCTGTTTCCCTCCTCAAGCAACTGTGAGAATTGGATCTCGGCAAGTAGCAATACAGCAGCATGACAAAGGGAAGAGAATTGATGGAAAGGCAAAAATAAGGGGCAGCACAGTGTCTCAGTGGTTAGCACTGTTGTCTCACAGCATCAAGGAACTGGTTTCAATTCCATCTGCAGGCGACTGTCTGTATGGAGTTTGCACATTCTCCCCGTGTCTGTGTGGTTGTCCTCCAGGTGCTACTGTTTCCTCCCACAATCCAAAGCTATGCAGGTTAGGCGGATTGACCATGGGAAACTGCCCATGAAGCTAAGGTACAGATCAGCCTTGCTGTGGTTGAAAAGCGTAGAAGTTCGAGGAGCTCCCTTCCTGCATAAAATTATAGTATCTGCAGTTCCTCTTCAAGAGTGGTGGGTAAGAAACTAAATGGGTAACTGTAGGTATAAGGTAGTATGTAAAGTTAATGTGCAGATCCAGCAAATGGAATATTGATTATCACAAGAAGAATGGATTATAAAAGTCGAGATGTCTGTAGCTGTACAGGGCCTTTGTGAGACCACATAGTCATACAGCATGGAAACAGACCCTTTGATCCAACCAGTCCATGCTGAACATAGTCCTAAACTAAACTAGTCCCACCTGCCTGCTCCTGGTCCACATCCCTCTAAACCATTCCTATTTATGTATTTCTCTAAATGTTTTTTTTAAATGTTGTAACTGTGCCTACATCCACCACTTCCTCAGGAAGTTCATTCCACACGCGAACCACCCTCTGTGTAAAAAGATAAGAATGCTTTTAAAAGCAGTTCAGAGCATGTTCACTTGTCTGATATCTGGGATGGGATGGGAATGGTTATTTTCTGAGGAGAAATTGTATAGACTGAGCCTGTGACCCTTGGAGTCTGGGAGAGGTGAATTTTATTGAGATGTATTAGATCCTTTGAGCACTAGACAGTGTGGATGCTGACGGGATGTTTCTCCTTGTTGAAAGAGTCGCGAAAAGGAGTAGTGCTTAAAAATAAAGAGTTTTCTATTTAAAATGGAGATGCAATGAATTGATTTCTCACAGTGTCCCGAATCATTGAAACTCCTCTTTCCCCTAATTGACAGAGGCATTGAGCATTCTTAAGGCTGAGGTAGATACACTCCAGACTGGGAATGAGTCAAAGGTTAGCAGGTAGATAGGAAAGTCCACAATCTGACCAGCCAATGTTTTATTAAATGGTGGAGCAGGCTTGAGGAACAGAATGGGCCACTTCTCCTCCTGATTCAATATGTACATATCGAATTGTCAAGTGTTAGCATTCCTTCCTGAGGACAGGGAGATGAGAATGGTGACATTGAGTGACTGGAGCAGATGATGTTGATACACTTGCGGTACGCTAAAGGGAGCAAAGAATTGAGGGATAAGGTGTCAGGAGGAAGTCACAGTTAGAATGGGAGCAGGTTTGTGAACAGAATAAAGTTGAGTTGACCATGCTGTAAATTACATGTAATTTAATCCTTTGAATTAAATCTTTAGATACGTTTTGTTTTTGGCTCCAAAACTATGGTCTAAAGAGAATGGGAATTTTTGACAGAAAATGAGCTTAGCTCTGTAACCATTGGATGATCAGGCTCTGATACTCACACAGGATTTACCTAAAGCTTAGTCATATTGTATGCAGTTTGGAAAATGTGATTGGCATTTTACATTCTCCGCTTTTGGTTTGTTAGCAACTGAAGAAAAATGTAGATGACCTACAAGCCAAACTGTCAGCAGCCAAAGGACAGTACAAAGCTGCTCTGAAGAACCTGGAGATGATCTCTGATGAGATTCATGAAAGAAGACGCTCCAATATGATGGGACCCAGGGGAAGAGGAGTCGGTGCTGAAGGGAATGAAAACTCTTTAGAAGATCTGTCCAGTTTAAAGACTGAACCTGATGAATTGTCCAGTGAGTATTCCTTGTATTTTTATCATTGCACTGAAATCTCTATATCTCTTCCCTCCTGCAAGCACAGCATTATGGGTTACCAAATGCAAATTTCTAACACCTTTTTAATTTTGGTGTGTCATCCTTTTTCCAATTATACATGTTAGTAGCAGACTGCAGTTTCCTTCCTTCCTTGTGACTGTATTGGTTCAAATGCACAGTGGACGAAACCAAATGCATACATTCTCCCTCAGCACTCCACCTCCCCCTCCAACACACCCCCACCCCATAAGCTATAGTATAAATGCTGCTCCCTTCACACTTCCCGTCAGCTCTGATGAAGAATCATCTGGACTCAACACTACCTTGCTCTCTCTCCATGGATACTGCCTGACCCTCTTTGTGGGCGGCACGGTGGTACAGTGGTTAGCACTGCTGCCTCACAGCGCCAGAGACCCGGGTTCAATTCCCGCCTCAGGCGATTGACTGTGTGGAGTTTGCATGTTCTCCCCGTGTCTGTGTGGGTTTCCTCCCACAGTCCAAAGATGTGCAGGTCAAGTGAATTGGCCATGCTAAATTGCCCGTAGTGTTAGGTAAGGGGTAAATGTAGGGGTATGGGTGGGTTGCGCTTCGGTGGGGCGGTGTGGACTTGTTGGGCCGAAGGGCCTGTTTCCACACTGTAAGTAATCTAATCTAATTTCAAGCACTTTTTGTTTCCAGCACAGACTCCAGCATCTGCAGTAATTTGTCCTAAAATACATACAAAGTTTACTCAACTTTTATTTGTCATGTTCTTTCTTCTAAAGATTAAAGAGTGGATTGTGTGCATTTTGTGGTTTCTTTAAGGCACTTTCTCAATGCTCTGCCGCATTTAGTCAATTTGGTTAATTATAGAACGACAAAGATTTTCGCAGCAAACCACACTGCGACCGACATACTAAATAGATCTGCAGGAGTAAAGGTAATACTGAGCTCCTTATTATTCTTCCTAATGAGCATTAGTAATCCCATCATTCTTGTGTAACAGTGCCGCGCTAAATCAAGATTCAGTTGAGGAGACACATGTAAAGGGAACTTTCGATTTGAAGCTAAGACATTCTGAAGCATTATTCATGGATCAGCACAAGCACTCCTACTGTTTTGTTCAAACCCTATTCCAGAGAAGAGCAGATCAGCCAGGCTGACACCGTCAATGCGGTTCTGAGGGAGGGTCACGCAGGCAGAGGTGCTGTCTCTTGGATGGAAAGGTTAACTAAGGCTCTTTCTCCAAAGGATAAACATAAAAGATCCTGTGATGCACCTTGAAGTGTTCTGTCTACAGTTATCCCTTGGCTAACATCTCTGAATCAGATTATCTGAAAGTTTAAGTTATTGCTGACTGTGGCATCTTGTTGTACATAAACTGACTGCCAACATTTCCCAGTAGCTGCAGTGAATATTGTTGAGCTTTGAAACATTTTGAGATGTCTGATGATGATCGAAGTTGCTATAGAGATAAGAATCTTTTACACCCCTGAGAAGAAAAATGCTAACACCTTTGACACAGCAGCAGTTTCAAAAATTAGCATTCTACTTTTTAAGCACCCAATGTTGAACTTTTCAGTATAGCTTCTCAAAGTTTATTTTAATTGTTTGCCTGACTATTGTACAGGTTCATGTTTTAATTATAAAGTGAAATGGGCAACCCCAGAGGACCCTGATATGCGGAGACCTTTATATATTGGTACACACAGAGGGACATTGGATTTACAAAGGGAAAGATGAGGCCAATGGAGCAAATGCTATTTATTTGCCATTTTAAGGGGCTGTCTAATAGATCCCATTAACAGCCCTCACCCCCTTCCCCAATCTGTCGTTGAAAAGAGATTTTTGGCATTTGTTTAATCCCACAAACGCTCCTGACATTAGTTGGACATTATTAAAGAATAATTGGTCATTATGCACAGGAAAAGAGATGTAAATAATGCCATGGTCATGAGTCACAGCATTTAAATGTCTCAGTGACTATCTGGTTAATACATCTGTAACAGTACAACTGATCCTGAATGTAGGTTTGCTCGCTGAATGGGAAGGTTTATTTTCAGATGTTTCGTCACCATACTAGATAACATCTTCAGTGACCCTCTGGATGAAGCACTGGTGGTGTAGCCAGCTTTCTATTTGTATGTTTGGGTTTCCTTGGAACACTACCAGTGCTTCATCCAGAGACTCAGCAGAAGTTACCTAGTATGGTGATGAGACATCTGAAAACGAACCTTCCAGTTCAGCAAGCAAACCCACATCCAGAATCTCAACCTGAACTACAAATCTTCTCAATACTTGTTAGCACTTGCTGTGGAAAATAAGTGTATTTATGTAGATTCTTTAATGTAGAAAATCATCCCATTGAGACCAATAGAATATACACTAAACCACAGGAAATATTATGAGGCGTGACTAATGGGATACAATGATTACTTCAAATTTGAAAGAAAAACAATGTTCCCTCAATTGTAACGTTCAGACTTGGAGGATCACTTATGACTTCATTCATGTGACTTCAGATAAATGTAGAGTATTGTGCCTTACTTTGAATTAGCTCTGTTGCACAAGCTTTCTAAACACAGCCTTACAAATCATCTTTATCCACGCTTTTGTTTCTCATTTGTCGAACCAAATAGCACTGACCATCATTCATTTGTAAATTGCAAGGCTCTTTTACACACCTTATAGAAAGTGCTTCAATAAAAACAAATTCTTAACATGTTATGTGTACGAAGCTATTCGCAGGAAAACAATGTACCGAGTCATCTGAAAGGGTAGTAAATTAATCTTTGTTTCTGACATAGAGCAGTGCCTTGTTTGTTCAGGCTCACTGGTTACATGCTTTCCTCTGAATCAGAAGATTGTGGGTTCAGGACTCTTTCTGAGACTTGAGCTCATCATTTGCTGACATTTTCAATGCAGTTTTGAGGGAGTGTTGCAATGTTGTCTTTCAGAAGAAGAAAGGCATCTGGGCCTTGCCAGCCATTTCAGATTGACCTCACAGATCTTAGCATTATCAAAGGACAATCAGGGTAGTTCTTCTCTCTGTTCTGAATGACATTCATCTCTCAACCAATACTACTTCGAAGGAGAACAGATCATAGCTGCCACCAACCAAAATGTTTGCAGTTCAGCATCTATGGAGGGAAACTGATTTAATGTTTTGGGTTGCTGATGACCTTTCAACACAACTGGTTCGCAAAAATCTCATGGACATTCTTCAGCCTGAAATGCTGATTGTTCAGAGCATATTTTTGAATAGGTGACTCACTGATACCGAAAATTAGTTCCATGTCCCACTTCAAAAAGTTTTGATTGGCCTCTTAAGGCAAGGAAGGCATTACTATTCCATTGGTCCCCATCTATATCTCCTGCACATTGAGGATTCAGTGTGACATATTCATCACTTAATATTCTACCAGCTTAATAAGAGTGAGATGTTGGTTCCAATACTGTACTAGAAGATGTATATTTACTGCATTGTCTTTAATGGCTAAATGAGAACTGGTAAGTTCAACAACTAAAGCAGTAGACAGAAAGTACTTTAACATGGTTTTAGATAAAATCAATTAGCAGGAATAAAGAGATCATGTTTGATATAAAATTCAACTCAATTATAAAGTTCTTTGTTCATGCTTAGTGAGTTTGTTGCACAAATTGGGAAGGAAAATATCATTAATTTTGCATGTGATTGAACTGATTTTTAAAATTCGGTGTATTGTTAAAGCGAATCAATTATTCCTTCTCCCAAAATAGAGCTCTGGTAAATTAAAGTTGAAGTTATTTTTATTTAAACATCATTCACAATTTATTTGTTGACGTTATTTCTTGAAGAACTGATAAATGTGATAAACTTCACCCCTGTGATGTTCTTTCAAAGCAGTCTCTGAATTAAGATTATGATCAGAAGAGATGATTAGTCAGCCTATTTTAAATGAACTGCAAGCATTGCAGCATTTGAGAACTCAGGGAATGTTTGCGAGACTGGTTTTAATGCAAAATATGTCATGGAAACTTTCTTAAAGCTTGAGACATTTGACAGGATCATTGTTACTATGTTACATCTGGAACTGCCACATATCTCAACATAATTTTGATGAATGTTGCCAGGCTTATCCTGGATTATGTAAGACATTCTGGCAACATGAATCAGAAATGTTGCACTATATGAGGCTTGTTGACTTGAGAAAGCTGTTTGCAAACTGCCTCAACTCCTTGTGGTTGTAGCCATTCTCCACTAAGTCTCCCCTTCTAGGGGAGACAGGGATCAGTTAGCTCAGTTGGCTGGGTGGCGGCAGGCTTGCAATGAAGACTGCCACTGATAGTGTGGGTTCAATTCCCACACTGGTTGTGGTTACCAAGAAAGATTGTCCCTCCCTGCCTAAAATGTACTGACCCTCAGGTTAGACTATCACCAGTTGCTTGAAAGAGCAGACTGGGTGGCAGCTTTGTCTCACGATTATAAAGTGAGATATATCAGTTGATTTATTTCTGTTTTTGGTCCTTTCAGTTTCTCCTTTCTATTGATCAATGAATCATTCACAAAAGAATTCTCCAAAGGAAGTAGGCTCAAGTTCTCAACTCTTCAAAATTATGTTCAGGAACTATTGCTAGTTGAAGGAGCTTCTGCTCCAACTTTGTGTGAGGATGAATACTGTGTGGAGAGCATGGTTCAGATGATGATAACCTCATGCTTTAAGCGTCCTGGAGGTCCTATATAAAGAGGGTAGGAAAGATGTAATTCCTTTAGTAGAGAAGTCAATAATCTGTGGCGTAGATTTAAAGCAATTTGTAGAAGGAGTAGTGAGGAGATAAAAAATTGTTGCAGATTTTCAGATAAGGATCTGGAACTCACTGGTGAGAGAAGCAGCAGAGACAGAAACCCTCATTAAAATTCAGAAAATTAGGATACTATACGGCTACAGGCCAAAACTGGAAAGCAGTTGAGCATAGAAAGCTTTTCTCCATCGTTACTGATGCAGTGGGCCAAATGTCCTGTCTTTAGTGTAAATTTCTGTGCTTCTAATCTGTTGCTGCATATGAGCACTATTTGAATGGATTTCCATTCTCAGGGTATTCCCAGTTGCCATTTGAAATTATTAACATACTGCAAACAGAAGCATTGATGTAGACATCAGATTTCTTTATGCATTGGGCATTTGCTGATATTGGAGGCAATATTGTGGATTTAGATTAGGAATCCCTCTTTAATTTTTTTAGATAGATTAAGTTGTCTAACCCAATACGGGTGAATGCAGCTTGGTGGTGGATTTCTTCTGAATTCCAGTTGATCACTGTTTGACATCTCCTTCTCATTTGCAGTGACATCAGAAATATTTGAAGATGATAACTGTGGCAGCCCTGTCTCTGAAGATTCAGAGAGCCAGTCAGAGTCCAGTTTGAGCTCTTGTCCAACCAGTCCCTTGGATCCCACCACTCCTTTCCCTCCAGTAAACCGTCCTCCCAGCTTGGAACTGTCGAGTCCTGTGTCTGATTGTGGCATGGGTTCGCCCATTCTGGGACCTCGCAGTGAATGCAGTGGAGCCTCATCTCCTGAATGTGATACTGAAAAAGGTCAGTAATGTTTCAGGGTAACTGCAGAAGGAAAATATTTTGATGCAGGTGAGATTTAGTGAGCTGCTCTTTCAAACCAAAAGCTCTCTTATTAAATGTGAGAAGGAAGGTCTTTTCCCTCTGGTTGGGGAGTTTAATCTTAAGGTGAGAGGAGAAAGATTTAAAAGGGATCTGAGGAGCAACCTTTTCACTCAAAGGTTGATCCATATGTGGAATTAACTACCAGAGGAAGTTGTAGGTACAGGTACAGTTACAACATTTGAATAATTTTGGACAGGTACATGAATAGGAAGGATTTATAGGGATATGGGCCAAGTGGGACTAGTTTAGTTCAGGAAACTTGGCCCAATCGATCCATGCCGACTGAAGGGTCTGTTTCCATGCTGTACGACTAAGACAGCCAGTTTACAGGAGGAGACTCTGCAGTTAATTTCTGTGCTTCTGCTGTCAGTGTGAATGCAGTGGAATGAAAATTTTCTTATCGCAGATTCCACCCTAATTTGCAGTACCAGGGTCATGTGCATGCTAGGGGGTGGGTTTGTTGCCTCTTGAAGAGGTCCTCTGTCCCAAGGCACTCAAAATAAATCATTCATTCCACACCTTACATTCAATGGAACAAGCAGGTCTCTTGAAGAAGATACCAGCTCCTTGTTGAAGTTCAGGCTGCTGAAATGACTTTGCAGAACTCATGCTTCCAAGTGCAAGTCCTGTAGAAGCCTACCAAGAACTTCAAAAAGAACTTGGTGGAGGGCAGAAAACAATCTTTGATAATATTGTAATTTTAAGGATTGGGGCACATGGGCCAAAATCCATGCAATTTCGACCCAAAGCTCAGGAGCTCCAGGAAGCGCAAGGTCAGTATGTCAATATGCAGAAACCAAGAAAAATGCATTTTGGAGTACCAAATTTACAGTTATTTGCTATGTTCCAGAGAGAGGTGTGTGTGTATGTAGGAAATGTGTTGCTTTTTCATCCAGGAAATTGATAATGTGATTGTAGGCCATATGATGCTCACGTAAGTTGCAGTAAGTAATCAACATTTATCAGTTTCGATTTTGTTGTTGGGCAGGGGACAGAGCTGAAGGTGTTGAAAATGAGAACAAATTGATGAACCAACAGCCTATTGATGAAACAACGCTGGAGATCAGAGTAACTCAAATTTCAATCAAGTGCACAGAGCCAAAGGAGAAGAGGATTTCAAACCTCGAAGTCTGTGGAATGGCTCAGTCACCGACCTGTTAAATAGCGTGAAGCGACATCCTAAATGTGCCAGGAAACGTAGTGTCACAGATGTACTTACTCAAACTGTCTTGGCCTCTTAATAGCTGTCTAACTACTGCACTGAAAGGTTTCTTTAAAGAGTGGCTGATGTTTATAATTGGAAAAAGAAAACTACAGTAGTAGTTCTGAGTTGAAAATTAATAGCATATCTGCAAAGTATGTAGTTAGCAGTCTGATTTCAGACTGGAGGCAAAGTAGCAGTATCCACTTTTGTGCTGTTGAAACTGGATGTGAAGTAAGAATCTTGTCTGCTTTGTTCCCCAGCTGATGACCTGCTTGTATGAGGCAGAGGTGGAGCTCAGACCAGCAGAAAGCCCTGCTTTGTTCCACTTGTACAGTGTGCTGCATTTGTCTGCACCACTTCATTGTGTTCCTCTTCATGTTGACGCCAGCCCTATCCTTGTCAGGATACGCTTGCTGCATTGAAGATTAGATCTCAGTTTGTGACAGTCTTAGTTGTCGTGTCCTGTTCAAAACTGACCTTCAGGACTTTTCCGTGTTTGTTATTCAGAAGGACTTGCCCAAGAAAAGGAAACTGCCATCAGTGTTTCACTTCCTGCACTGTTGTGTTTATTAATAGTGAAACAACACAGTTGGAAAGAGGAGCTAGGCTGACAAGGTGGAATTCTATAATTTTTTTCATAGCGTTTTGACTACGCTGAAGGAAACTGTAGGGAGTTGGCCAATCTTTGGTCGTGGAATGGAATGTGGCAGAATTTTCACTGATTGTCATGTTTAGTTCCTTTTATAGCCAACCTTTCATGCCAATCCAAAGAAAGTTATTGACTTTTATTCTACTGGTAAGCTAAATGTTTTGCTCAAGTGATTAATCTCTTTCAGATCATGCACCTTCACTTAATTAAACTGTATTAACTGGATGTATAGCAATACATGTATTGACCTGTTTTGCTGCTGTCCATTATCTTGTTGCCTGACCAGGTGAGCAACATCCTGAACTGTAGTAATAATGGAATCCAGATCATAAGTTTTTGTATCTTAACACAACAAACATCTAACCCAGTTTGCCAAGCCTGGTTCTCATCTGAGAGGTGTACAAACAAGTGGCAAAGCTGCATGCCTTATGTTTTAAGCAATATCAGTCATAAATGTTGTAGTCTTTAGACATTGTTTTCAGTGTTACATTTTGTACAATTTTGTTTCAGTATTGTAATATTAAGAGCTGTCTATGATGCATTTAACTTTTTATAGACTCTTATTAACCTGGCTTGTATGATTGATTATGAATACATATGAACATTATGGATACATATACAGCTCACCACACTCACTTTCTATACCTTGTATGTATAAAAACGTGAAAGAGTAGTACTGATCACTCTCAAATATTAACGAAATATTGAGATGCTTGAAATACTCAGCATCTGGAGAGAGAAAGAAAAACAAATGTCAATGATGTCAGGTCATTGATCTAAGACATTTTTTTTCTCAAATACTGCTTGTGTTTTTACACCATTAAAATAAACTGTTATTAGGAATATAAAGAACATTTAGCTTAAGCACCAAAAATAAACATCTTCCCCTCGGAGAAAAGTGGTAAAATCCTCTAAGATTTTAGGATGCAAAAATTTGGGCTTAATTGTTAAAGGAGCCAGATTTAGATTTTTGAAAAGCACTTCCTTCAGTATTTATCTTATTTGGTTGGACCAAAGACTGTTCTATTTCTAGCTTCTATAAGATATAGTATAGTCACAGTTCAGTCTTTCTTCCTATTCTTTAAATTCAGTTAAAGGTAAAGAAAGTTATTGATTTTTATTCTACTGGTAAGCGAAATGTTTTGCTCAAGTGATTAATCTCTTTCAGATCATGCACCTTCACTTAATTAAACTGTATTAACTGGATGTATAGCAATACAATAGTGATTTATTATAGATATGATTGTTTACCACAGAATTATTTAAGAGGGAGACTTTAAGCAGCTGTAGAGGTAGCACTCTTTTCAGTCAAAAGATTGTGTTCAACTTCCATACTGTAGATTTGAGATCTGTCAACATGTCCAATAGGTATGTCAGACAGCAGTTATTCAGTATCAAATACAAAATACAACAACTGTGCCTACTCTTTCAGATAAACACAAGTGGAGAAATTTTCTCCAGAGCCCTGGTCAATATTTATCCCTCAATCAAAATCACAAATAAGCAGATGAATCTGCGTTTAAGCACAATCACAATTGTGGAATTTTGCTGTGTGAAAATTGGCTATATTTCCTATATTAAAACATTACCTGTGCTTCGTGATTTGAAAGATGACTTCTTTTCCTTTTGGGAGAACAATAAGCTACTATGGTATGTCCAGATAAGAGTTTGTAGTTGAACTGTGGAAATAACTAGGGACACGTCCAAAGCATAAGGCAAATTTGACTAACCTGGCCAAATAAAACTTGAACAAAATAAACTCTGCACAACAGAACATGAATAACAGAAGCTGATTTTTATTCATAATTCAAGGTGCTAAATAAGACTTGAATAGAGGAGTTCCTAAGTTTCCAGTCATGAAGTAAAAGTAATTTAATATCTTCTCTTATGAAAACTCAATTTCCCACAACCAATGTGTGGATGCATAACCTGAATTTTTATACATGCTAAATACCAAAAGATAAAAAATATAATCTGTAATAGAAATACATACAGCTGAATTCAGAATCACCAAACCAGTATCCCTCTTTTATAAAAAAAATGGTTTGTACGATTACAAATATTGACTGGTCTTTACAATATACATTGCACATGTCCCTAAGCTGCAGAGCAGTACAGTAAACATCAACAGCTGCTTTTCAGGTAGGTTAAGAAATCAGTTTCCACATTTGCATCATCATTTAAAGAGCTGGCAACGCAGTTTTCAACTGAGTACTTAAAATCTATTCTGATTACCCCCAAGATTGCAATCAGTTAAACAGCTGCAAATTAAATCGCAAAAGACTCCCAATTGTAGTCTACAGTAAAAATATGTACATTTATGTCTATAAAACATCATTCCTTCATTCTTTTCCCCCCAAAATGTATGAGACTTGAGCTAACTTTGCTTAACGTGTGAATTACATTGCAAGTACAGGAGCCTTTCCCAACGATAACTACCTCCTTTCGACTCTCTCAAAGAAATTCTATATAAATACATTCCATTAGTGCCTGAGAAGATGTCACTTTTTAAAAAAAACATTTCCTTAATAGGCATGTGCATGATTCGAGAGTAAAAGTGCTCATTATAGATCTTCATTTCATTGTAACTGTGTAATCTTGAGTGGGATGATACTATGGAAGTCTAAGAAGAAAGGACCTTCCTGAGCAGGCAAGAAGGTTGTGGGGATGATATTGTAAACTCCTGGAGGGACTCGCTCAACTTCCAAGTAACAGAATCCACATCTGCAGGAAGAAATACACACGTTCACTGTCAAATTAGTGCATCTGAAATCTAATACATCAGGTGGTCAGTGAGGATTATGAGAGCAAAGATGAGATGATCATCTGCTGGGAAGAGACGGAGGAAATGTGGTGGGGCGAGTGACAGACATAGAACTGCCAGGAAGGCAAAACCCAATGGAAAGATCCAATGGTGACCTATTTAAACGTAACAGGGTTGGGAAGACTGAAAGGTGACTGACATGATAGGATAGTGGCTACCCCAGGTAAAAACAGGAGAAGCTGAAGGACTGAAAACTGATTATCACTCCAAGAAATAAAAGAGACATGGATTTATATAGCACCTTTCCACAGCATTCCAATGCACTTTACAGATAATGAAATCATATTGTACTACTATTGTAATGCAGAAACCATGGCAGCTACCAGTTCTACATGTGAATCTTTGCTACATGAAATGAGACATTAATCAGTTAACACTTCTGTGGAATGTTGATAAAGATTGCCAAGCATACCAAGAAGAACTATGCTCTTAAAATAGTGCAATTGGATGTTTTAAGACCACCTGAGAAAGCAGCCCAGGACAGCCTGACTGACACTGAAGCCACTCCCTCAACTTTGCAGCAGGAGTGCAACGGTGGAGAATGGGCTCAAATCTCTGGAGTGGAGGTGAAGCCACAACCTTGTAGCAAATTCTCCAACTAAGCTGACACTCCACAACAAAGAAGGTAGGAAAGTTATGAAGATGACATCGGGAGCCTACAAAAATACCTACATAGGTTAAATGAGTGGGTAAAGGACTGGTAAATGAAGTACAATGGGAGAAACTATTTCGGCAGAAGGAGTGAAAGTGCACATTATCTAAACAGTGAGAAGTTACAGAGCTGTGATGCAGAGGGATCTGAGTGTTGTAGTGTGTGAATCACAAAGTTAGTATACAGGTACAGCAGGAATCATGAAAGCTAACAATTTTTTTGAGAGGGAACTTGCAAATACATGCTGACTATGCTGCAATATGACAGGACAATGGTGAGAAGACATCTAGAATACCATGTATAGTATTAATCACCATACTTACAGGAGTAATGTGTTGGAAGCAGATCAAGGAAGGCTTACTGGACTAATATCTGGAATTAGAGTCAAAAAGAGTGTAGTGCTGGAAAAGCACAGTAGGTCAGGCAGCATCCAAGGAGCAGGAGATTCGACGTTTTGGGCATAAGCCCATCAGGAATGATGAATACTCCTGGTGAGGGGCTTATGCCCAAAACGCCAATTCTCCTGCTCCTCGGATGCTGCCTGACCTGCTGTGCTTTTCAAGCGTCACACTCTCGACTCTGATCTCCAGCATCTGCAGTCCACGCTTTCTACTAATATCTGAAATTAGTGGGTTGCCTTAAGAGGCAAGTCTCCACATGTCTGTCCTATGGAGTTTACAGAGGCAGAGGTGGCTTAATTAAAACATAAGATCCTAAGGGATCTTGAGCAGGTAGTTGTCAAAAGGACACCTCTTTTTGTGGGAGAATCGAGAACTATAGTTTAAAAACAAGGGGTCTCCCATTTGAGTGAGAGATAAGGAAACATTTTCTCTCTGAGGATTCAGTGTCTTGGGAATTCCTCAAAAGGTTGTGGATGCAGAATCCTTAAGTATTTATGTGGCATTGTCGATAGGCTCTCGATTACCAAGAGGATAAAAAATTAGTTGGGATATGTGGGAATGTAGAGTTTGAGGTTATTGAACAGCAGAGTAGGCTTGGAGGGCTGAGTGGCTGACTCTTGATCCTTGTACAATAACAAAATACAAATAGGTGGAAAGGGGTCTTGAGTTGCATTAGCAATGTCCTTGCCTCTGGGCCAGGAGGCTCTGGTTCAAGCTCCTCTTGTTCCAGAGGTGTGCAAAACCATCACTTAACAGGATGATTAGAAGAAAATACCAACAAATATGTGGCAAAACAAATATAAGTGAACATGTTCCCCACACATCAAAAACCAGCTTAACAGTTAAAAATGACTGAAAGCAGATACTTTATACGCGGCTGCGAAACAGGAGGAGGACAAATGTTACACCCGATGAGTGAAGTCATGCCTCAGATTAGACTAAAGTGAATACGAAGTTGGAGACAGCACAGTGAAAAGAGGGAAAATCTACAAGGAGTACAACAAAGTGGTTGGAGATTATAATTTCAGAGACTGATTACATGCTACTGTTGCACAGCCTGGTGCTGGAGGAGCAAATAGGGAGCCTGGAGGGAACTGGGGCTGAAGCAGAGGATACATAGCTGAACACATGAGCTCAGTGAAGCCTGTAGTTCTTTGCAAGGATGGATGGGTGTCGGTAACAGGCAAGGTGGGACAACCGAAAGCAGCTGCCCCGAGAATTAAAAAATAAAAACAGAAATTGCTGGAGAAACTCAGGTTTGACAGCATTTGTGAGGACAAACAGAGTTAACCTTTTGAGACTTCAGAACTAACCTCATTTTATTCCCAAATATTTCAGGAACCAGCAACATCTAAAGTAAGAGCAGATACTAAACATTTTACTATTCTACAAAGACAATGAGAACAAATTCCATCGACAGGGAACCACACAAGTGAACAGAAGTACCTGTAATCCCCACTAGGTTTTTTATGGAATTCAGTGTCTCCCACCATTGAGACAGTCACCATTTCAAATCCAACACTGTACTGCCTGTGAAGAGATGGAAAGTGGGTTAAATGACAAAACATTCAAGCTCATAATCGTTTCTAATTTCATTTGGTTGGTATGGCAATGCATGATTAGAATGTATACCTAGCTCACACCAAATTCTACTCACTCAACACCCCTGTGCTCACTGAATTACATCGACACCTGGTCAGCAACACCTTAAATTATACAAGCTTCATCCTTCTGTTCTAAATACCCATTGCTTCATTCCTTACTATCACTGTAAACTTCCCAGCTCCTACAAAATTCTTCAAGAACTCGGTTTCCCCCCAGTCTTGACTTTTTGTGTATCTATCGCTCTTTTAAAATCCCACTATGTTCTTTAATTATGAGAGAGTGGTGCTGGAAAAGCACACCAGGTCAGGCAGCATCTGAGAAGCAGGAAACATCTATGTTTTGGGTAAAAGCACTTCATCAGGAATGTGTCTTTAGTTAGTTCAGTCCCAAGCTCTGTAATCCTGTTCTTAAACCCCCTCGTCTCCTCTTTTAAAATGCTCCTTACATCTTGAAAATAGAGGCACTGTCATTTTGACAGACTTAATGACAGCAGAAGGACAACAGTCTGAAGGAAACAATCACACATAAAACTGTGTTTTCCATGTTCTGAAGTATTAAGGTTTATTAAGTGCAATCAGGATATATTTTGAAACAAAAGCATGAGAAAATGCTTCATTGTAGGAAGTTTGATTTTGAAAAGCAGCAGGGATACTGAGGTAGTCTCCAAATTTACATTTGCATAACAAATTATTACAAAGACTGAACAGAATGAGAATCTTTTCTCTGGAAAAGAGAACGTTTATAACAACTTAATAGTGATCCTTCTAATGACAAGAAGGGGTTTGATAAGGTATACAGATGATGATTTCACTTGTAGATAGAATCTAAAACAAGGCATCACAAATAAATGATAGTTAGTGACTTTCTGTCTTGCCAATAAATGAAAGTTATCAATAAATTCAGTAAAGTATTCTGGAGAAACATTTGAGTGCAAAGATTGGCCAGAATGTGAAATGTATTACCACACGAGGTGGTTAAGATCAGTAATATAGTCACATTTAAGACAAAGCTTGATAAACACACGGGAGAAAGGAACTGAATTACATAAACTAGAATGGGAAAAGGGTTATGTGGAGCATAAACAATGGCATAGATCCATTCTATAACAGCCACTTTCTGAGCTGTAATTTCAATATAGTATATATTACAATGTTTATTATTTGCAACTTTTAAAATAAAAGTAATTGCTTAAATTTTTTATTATTTCATCAAAATGGAGCAGCTCCTACTGTAATCAAACATAAACAAAGAAACTAAACACAATTTTAAGCCAAGATTATTTTTATTCTTTACTGACCTTGGCCCACGTAGTTCAATCAGCAACGGCCCAATTTTTTCCACACCGATTTGGTACACTGGATTCTTCTTGTAACTATCTCTGTAATTTCCACATCCTCCTGCACTCGGACCTTTCCACTGACCATTTACCTGGCACAAGCATGCACATGGAAAAACATTAATGCTCAAACTTTCAGAAGTGGCATTTCAACGAAGTATTTGCAACTCTTGCAGACATCATTAAAAACAATAACAAATTCAAAAAAACCCTTCACTCCTGGTTGTTCTGCTGGATCAAGAACTTGCATTTTGAAACTGCAGTACTAGGTATACAGACAGAAACATCACCTGGAATTATTTTTAGCAGCAGTCAACCATTTCTATGAGCAGAATAAAATAATTTGGAAATGCACAGAACCTTGCATCAAGAATTAAGTAACTTGTCTCTTCTCAAATGTCCTAATCGTACTCACCCATCCTTTTCTTATATCTACCGACTTTCCTCCACATCATCCACCTGTACAATCTATGAACGCTGACAGAGGAGTTGTGCTTGAAGCAAAAAGCTAATTAAAGCGCCTTAGTTTTTCAAGAAATTTATCCTGTACTTTGTTCTGCATATTACATCTATGATCTTTTGTTCTACCGGAAGAAAGCTGCTATCTATTTAGGTTCTCCCAAAATTTCACAATTTTAAACATCTCTATTAGACATCCAAAACACGTACTGCTACAGAATGAAACCAATCTCTTAATAACTAGCTACAATATTCAATTTTCTGTGACTGAAGTGATACTTGATAGATTAAAGATGACTTTTGCTAGTTATAAAGAATAGAATTCCTGATATGTTTGTTGTGCTTTAAAGATACTTGGGATATACAAAATAGATTTGAAGAAAGAAGTTTGAAGAAAATATTTACTTTATGAAATTTGGTGGCAACTAGACAGTACAATGAATTCCCCTGTATTGTTATTTCCAAGTGCAATGGGTACTTTCCACTGCAATAGTTAAAAAAAATGCAATCAGGCTAGCAAACTTCGCCATAGCACATTAAGGCTCAATATGCTGTAGGGAGCAAGATGGCTTACTAGGAAAGTAATACACTACCTTTTACACAGGCTTAATGAGAATACCTATGTTTGAAGAAAGCATCACACCAGAAATATCAATTTGGTTTCCTTTCCTAGATGTTACTGAACTGCTAATATTCTAAGGTGGAGTTAGGAAGAGTTGGAAAATTCTCTCAAAGCTGCACAGGTCCAGTGGGCAGACTGGCCTCTTTTTATGCTGCAAGATTCTGTGATGTGGAATCCAAGTATCTTTATAGAAACATTCTTCTTTCAGTTAGGGAAAACACTGCCTTCGCTTCCAAGAATCAAGAACTATTCTGACTGGCTTCTCTGAATGGAGGTTATTCATCAACTCTGAAGGAATGGTCATCTAATGGAATAAGGCAGCCGATGGGAAAACAGTCTCAGTCTAAGGAACTCATTGAAACTCTCAGCTTTTCCTTGAACTAATAGGATCTTCGTGTGCACAAGAAATGGAGAGAGAGGTGGATCAGGTTAAAGACTTAGTTAGACTGACAGCTCTTATTGCCATGCCGTAGCTTTCCTTTCGTAGACTAGAAATCTATTGCGGATCAACTTTTTTTAAACACCTCTCTTACATCACTAGGAACTTCAATAGTATTTGAAAAAATGTTAGCTGTACTGATAATTGCAGAAGCCAGTATATATCTACATTCATTTTTTACTTTGACATTTGATTGCCAGAAACACTCACCCTCTTGTAATGTGTATATGGAAATGGGATCTTTGAAAATGAATACTTGCACATGGAGTATACCTGTTAAAAGAGAAAAAAAAAATCTGATACATAAACATATTTTCTGTCTTTCGTGTAAAATTCAGCAAGTTTTGTTCGTAGATCAGCATTGAGGAAAACAAAGTTACCACACAGTTAAATGAGATAATACCACATATATGACATGTGAATCATAATTTAGGAGGAAACCAGTTAACAGCATTTTTCCACTGTTAGTCATATTTTAAAAGAAAACCCTTTCATTTGCCAGTTTGCTTCTTCTACTCTCTGAAAAGCACTGATCCCTTTGTACGGTCGAGTCGTCTAACACTTGTGATAGCAGAGTCCTAACAATAAGTAGGAGTGGCCAATCCAATCTATTCCTCAAACAACCCATTCACTCATGGTTTCCCTTCCATTACACCTGTAAAACAGGAATTGTTGATTGGCTGTTGTTCCAAACTACAACTGCTGTACCCTGACACTGACACTTACAACGGGGTTGAATGAGTTTCTACTCATTCAAAAGGTTGTGGATTCAGGTGCCACTTCCAGGCAGACACTTCATTGGAGGAGAGCTGCTGTCTTTCAGATGAGACATTTAACCAATGCCCTGTCTGACAGTATTAAATATGCAGGTCCTTTTAAGGCTAAAACACAAGTTATTTTAATCAATGTGTTTGGACAAGTGATGACACACCTTCGCACAGGTGGGAACTGAACGTGGATCTTTCGGCTCAGAGGCAAGAACACTATCACTGTGCTACAACAGCTGTAGATATTTTCTAATCAGCTTGTTCAGAGATGGTTACGATGACACACCTCTTTTGCAGGTGGGACTTGAATCCAGGACTCCTGGTTCAGGGGTAGGGGCACGACACTGTGACACAGGTGGATGTCGCAGTTCTCCGAATTGAGGAAAAGCAGGACAGCCTTCTCTTTTGTCCTGGGAAATATTCTCTCAACCAAATTCACTAAAACAGATTATCTGGTTATCATCACATGGTGTTTGCTATTTAGATGCAGCGACTGTCACTTTACCAACAATGATTACACCTCAGTACACAGCGGGTTGCAAAATCCTTTGGGATGGTTTGAGATAGTGAATGGTACTAAACATATGCAAGTATTCTTTTCTTGGTTTCTAGAATACTGCCTGCTCTTTCCAATCATAGGTATTTCTCTCATCATTTCCTGACCATATACCATCCATTGGCTTCCATTCATATTCCTCTGCTGCTGACTCAACTCACTCATCAGGGCCCATTAATGGGCCAGTTAAATGGTTGGGGTTAAAATACAAACTTGCCAGCCAGGTAGGTAGGAATAAATTGCGTTGTTTAATATATTGTATCTTTCAGGGACTCTGGAAAACAAACTTCACAACACAAATTGCTTTGAAGTACATTGACCAAGATGGAAACCAATCTGGACAGGGTATCAAACTGAACTGAAATAATAGTTTTAACATTCAGTTTGTAACAGTAGTGAGAAAGAAAATGTGTGCAATATTTACATACCCTCAGCGTGTAATGGATGGTGTTCTGCTTCTCATATTGAGACACCACTAAAGTAAATGTGTTTGTCCCTGGTGTTGTCAACTTGATCTTTGTTAGATAATGAGGACTGTTTATTCGAATTCCATCAATGAAAGGTGGAGGATCACCTGCAATTGAATGTGACATTTAAAAAATAATTTTCTCAAACTGAAGTAAAAATTCAGCGCATGCAACCCAAGAATCAATCTGAGATTATCTGATATCTGGCTGCAAATATAGTTTAATTTTAAATTAGTTACAACATTGTCCCAATCTTCATTTTAAAACCAGTATTGAGAAAGCAACAGTCATACGGTACACATGCCAAGCTTGCAATAAATGACAATCTGCCTCTAAAATTAAGACACCATTAACAGAAATATGCATCTTTGGCATGGTCACCTTCAAAAAGATTTTGGAAGATAGAATGAAAAACAACAAAGTTGATGTGCAACCAGGACAATAGGTGAAAATAAGGAGGCAGACTTTTGCAGTCTATTTGTAAGCTCAGGACCTTAAAGCATTGTAATACAAATTTATTTCAATGACTAATTTATAGACAAAGTTTCTCACACACTGGCATTTTGTCCAAACATGCACTTGTCCTGTTAATTTTGGAATTCTGGCATTGCTGTCAGGGAGTTCTGAGCCACTATTAATCATTTATTGTTTTTTCTGGCTCTGTGAGGGCAGCTTTACTTTGATTTTTAACATGAACAGCACAATGTTGAGAAAAGAAATTGACCGCAAACATTATAAATTAAGCTGCCCTGCACCAAAATTGATTTAGTGCAAAATCTTCTGACGTTAACCCATCCAAAAGCATTGCTGAATTACAGATTTGTATGCATGACCTGACCACGTGCAGCAAATAAATTTCTTAAGTGAGTTAAAATCTACCAATTTTACTAAATTCTAAATTAACCAGAAGTAAAACAAGGTGCAGGCAGCACTCTGGAAACAACAACTATGAGCATTTTAATGATATCTGAATTACTTGTTAGATAACATGGTAAAGTGACATAATGCAGTGGAGATTTTTGGGTCATTTCCCACCCTCCATTTCCTAGTCATTGATTTCATTTCTCTTCCTGCTTATTATCTCAGACAGATGATTGGCTGCTGTTTCGGAGCAATCTGCATATCCTCTCCAAAAATGATTACTTCTACCGCCACAGCAGCTTCTGTCTCCAACCTGGTTTTCGTATCATCAGTAGACTTAGGTATTCCAGTGCTCTCCTAACTGGTTACCTACCTTATATTCTCTATAGACTTGACCGCATCCAAAACTTTGCTGCACAAGTTCCATTTACCCATAACCTCTGTTTGTTGAAACACACTGGCTCCTGAACCACAGTGCTGCCATTTCAAAATTCTAACTCCCATTTATAATCCCATTTATCCCTGCAACTTCCTCCAGTTTTACGTTTAGATCAATATGCTTTCCTGCAATTCCAGTCTCGTGTATTCCCGTTGCTCTGCTAATGGCAGTCATGCTTTCAGCTGATTAGGTGTCACGTTTCAGAACTTCCTCCCCACGGCAATTTGCCTTTTTATCCTCCTTTACACATTCTTTAAAGTCTACTTCTTTGATCAAGATTTTCATCATCTGTCCTATTATCTTCTTTGGCTTCTGTCAAACATAATTTAGTAACGCTCCTATGAAATACCTTTAACATTGGGAAATCTCTCAAAAAATTACATAAGTGCAGGTTGTTACAGGAAAAATGTAGAATATGATTATCTGGCTGTTGTGGAACCTAGATTTGCATGTGAAATGTATCTACAAAAACGATGCAACTTTAAGTCTATAAGACAAAGAAGGAGAAGCAGGCCATTCAGTCCACTGTATCTGCTCCATCATTCAATGACGGCTGATCTTATAATCATCAGCGCCACCTTCCTGCTTCTTCCCCATAATCCTTCATTCCGTTATAGATCAAAACTGTCCATTCCAGCCTTGAATATACTTAACTATCCTGCCTCTACAGCCCTCCATTTCTACTCCCAGATCTCAATCAAATTGCTAATCAAAATGGGAGTTAAAAAATGCATTAGTTGAACCACAATCATTGAAGTTATTTAAAAGTTCTAATTCACGTATCCATAGAATGAAAATGCCATTCTAACCTCAAATTTGCTTAAGGCTTTTTCATTTTGTGTTCATGTCTTACATTCCACATTCCAAGTGAAAGTTAAAACAAACCTTCATGCTTTATCATCCATCTTTCTTAGTTTTCCTTGTTCAGCATGAGCTGCACTGCTCCACTTACTTCTGCACAAATCATTTGGACAGTTCGCTTTGATGAACCTTAATTTTTCTTTTGTTTTGGCTTTCAACTACTTTTGTGTTCCTGATTCTTGGACTTGTGACATTACTCTGTCAGGATTGATGACCTTGAACACGCAATAACATGGGTTCTAAACAACCACTATTCTTGAGTTTGATGCAATTGTTCCACTTTAAATCTTCCCAGAGCTTCTCTAAAGTCTTACTAATTCTGACATTTTCATAAATATCCGACTTACTTGGATAGTAAACCTTCTTTCCTCCAGTCTGGTAAACTACCAACGTTATGAATTCTCTATTGTGGGCAAAGTCATCCTGGAATGAGAATATAAATTTAACAGTTAGGTTTGAACATGAATAAATCACACACAATTCTTGTAAATGTCGCAACATTAAGAAGTGGTACATGGGCCTTTTTCGAAGAGCTATCAACTTAGTCTCATGTCCCTACCCTTTTCTGCACTTCTAAAGAAATTCAATACAAGTTCACTTGACTTTTAAAAGCTATAATCAATTCTGCCTCCATCATTCCTTATAAAGCATTTCATGATCCCAAATACTATTTGAGTCAATCCTGCCCCAGCACTCAATATGATCGTGATTGATCATTAAACTTAGTACTTTTGCCCCATACCCGTTGATTGCTTTAGCCCTAAGATAAAACCTAACTTGTCCTCAAAAACATTCTATATTTTGGCCTAACAGTGTTGCGGCAGAGAATTGATCAGGCTCACCACTCTCTGGGTGAAGAAATGTTCCCTCATCTCAGCACTAAAATGGCCTACCCTGTATCCCTAGACTGAGATTTCTGGTTATGATTCCCCAGCCCCCCACACCAAGTCATCAGGAACATCCTGTGTTTATCTGGTCTAGTCTTATTAGAATTTTATAGGAACTATGGAGATCCCCTTCATTCTTCTGAACTGCAGTGAATATAGTCCTAAATGATCCAGTCTCCCTTCAGGCACCTGTTCCGCCATCCCAAAAATCAGTCTGGCAAACCTTGTTGCACTCCCTCCATAGCCAGAACATTTTTCCTCCGATAATGAGTCCAAATATACACACAATATCCAGGTGTCATCTCACCAATGTCCTGTAGAATTGCAAAAATACATCCCTCCGTTATTTGTTCGAATGGTCTGAAATCTATTCCTTCACGTTACTGCGCAGTGGAAACAATTCTTCAATAAGCTCATCGATTATTTTTAAAAATTGTGAATACTGTCTCCCTGCAATCGGATATTGTGAAACTTGAAAAGGTGCAGAAAAGATTTACAAGGATATTGCCAAGGTTGAAGGGTTTGAGCTATAGGGTGAGGCTCAATAGACTCCAGAGCATCGGAGGCTGAGGGGTGACCTTTCAGAGGTTTATAAAGTCGTGAGGGGCATAGATAGGATGAACAACAAAGGACTTTTCCCTACTTTAAGGGAGTCCAAAACCAGAGGGCGTAGGTTTAAGGTGAGAAGGGAAAGCTTTAAAAGGGACCGAAGAGGCCACTTTTTCACAGAGGGTGGTGCATGTATGGAATGAGCTGCCAGAGAAAGTGGTGGCGGCTGGTACAACTACGATATTTAGAAGGCATCTGGATGGGTATATGAATAGAAAGGGTTTAGAGGGATATAGGCCAAATGCTGGCAAATGGGACTAGATTAATTTAGGATATGAGGTGGACCAAAGGGTCTGTTTCCATGCTGTACACCTCTATGACTCTGTAAGAGATATCTCTATCTAAACTTTGAATATCTCTCTAAGAGATATCTCTGCAACCTTCTGTTCAGTTGAAAAGAGAACCAATTTCTCCAGTCTGTTCTCATAGCCTGAGGCACCTTTCCTGTACCTTCTCCATTTCCTCAACATGTTTATATTTATAGAAAATGTAGAATCAGGGAAAAAAGATCATACAAAGATCAAATTTACAGCAAAGAAAGCACCTATTTGGCTCATTTTGATGTGCTGGTTATCCAGTTTATCCCAACATCCAGTACGTTATCTGTGGCCATGGAGATTAACTCACCTCATTGTATAACCAAAATCAATAGAAAGAGGATTTCTGTTTTCACCACCCTTTCAAGCAGTGAGTAACATATCTTAAACTTTCAGAAAAACATTCTCAACTTCTGCGTAATCATTCTACCATTTGATTCTCCAATCGGTTCTGCTTCCTTAATTACCCTCGCTTTAGATATTAATAAACCATCTTTGAGTAATCCTCAATTTTGCTTGCCAACGTACATTGATAGGCTTTCTTTCCTTAATCTTCTTGTGAATCAGAAAGAGACATGAACAGATGGAAACACAGAGATGCACAGAGGAGAGAGAGAGGGCGAAAGAGAGAGCGAGAGAGGGCAAGAGAGAGGGCGAAAGAGAGAGCGAGAGAGGGCGAAAGAGAGAGCGAGAGAGAAACAGAACGAGAGAATGAGAAAAAGAGCCAGAGAAGGGGAGTGTGAGGGAGGGAACGAGGTTGGGTGGGAGTGAAGTGAGAAAGAAAGAAAGAAAGAAAAAAAGAGAGAGAGAGAGAATGAATAAATCTTTGGGTCTGCAAGTCCCGTGGGACCATGGAAGTTCACCCTCCTTCCTTAGCTTATACTGCAGCCACCCACTATCTTCATATTGCCACAGTAGGTAGGGGGATGGTCGATGTACCATTCTGGAGTCAAGCTTGTGGCTGTAATGCCTGTCTCTTCCCTTTACAACTGAATTCTCTATTATTGCTTTCCTTAACCACTTCCTCTTCTGACCTCCATCTGTGGGACAAAGTTTTCAACGGAAACGAAAAAAAAAAGAAAGACTAACTCATTTCTTCAATACTTATTACGGAATGTACTGTTAAGGAGTTGCATCTGCAGTCAAATTTATAATTCTTATTTTTCAAATTCTACATAAGATTACAGCTACCAAATTTATTCGATTTTACTTATTTGTGTTATTCATTCATGGAAGTGTGTTGGCTAAGACAGCACTTATTGCCCATCCCTAATTGCCAATAAAGCAATAGAGAGTCAATCACATTGCTGTGTGTTTGGAGTCACAAGTAGGCTAGAATGGATCAGCAGATTCGTGAAATAGATGGCTATTTTTTACAACAATTGATAGTGGCTACATGTTGTCAGCAGACCATGTTTTTAGTTTTTATTGAATTCAAGTTTCACCACCTACCACAGAGGGGATTCAAACTCACGTTTCTGGAACACTGGCTTGCTAGACCAGTGACGTTACCACTATACCACCACCTCCCCTGCCATGTGCTGCTGTTAAGCTTGTTAGTCGATGTGTAAGTGTGGTATAGACTGACTTTGGTCTCTTCAGTTCTTCCAATGGCTCCAGGAGGTCTCCTGCCACAATATCTCAGAGCTTACCATAAAGAAAATTAATGCACAGCTCCTAATGTCTTTGTACCAAATGTCTGGAACACAAGCTGCCATAGGATTCTGCTATCTTTCACAAAAGGATTGTTTCTCCTGCACAGCCATGCCTGTAAAACAGCTTTGCTGCCTCAGTCCACTCTTGGGAAAAACCACATTTCAAAAAGGTGCGCTTGATAATAACTGGGGAAATGTCAGTGTTATTTATGGCACTCAAACTTTTGAACATAAAAGCAAAATTCCTTAACATCAGATGAATGGTCAATAGAGACAAAACATTTTGCATGCTAAAGAATTCAACATAACTATCTCCTCTCCGAAAATATTTTGGGAAGTTTGCAAGCGTTTTCTGAGAGGATGCTGAGGCGATTTACCAGAGGGGCTTCAGGGATAAGGGAGTTTAACTGCAAGGTTAATGTTGGAGAAGCTGGCGCTGTTTGCCTTGCAACATGAGGGGACGTTAGATTGAGGTGTACATGATTATGACAAGTTTAGATAAGTTAGTTAACAGAAGTTTCTCTCATTAGCTGATGAAACAAGAACAAGGGAACACAAATTTAAAGTTTTGAGGTAATAAATGCTGGAGGAGGGGGTGGGGTAAATGAGGAAGAATGTTTAACACAGTGAGCAACAATGACTCAGTGTGGAGCTTGAAGGTAATTTTTTTTGAGTGGCAGAGCAGACCTAAGATGTCAAATGTCAAAATGTGTTGCTGGAAAAGCACAGCAGGTCAGGCAGCATCCAAGGAACAGGAGAAACGTGGATTCTGCCTTGGATGCTGCCTGACCTGCTGCGCTTTTCCAACAACACATTTTCAGCTCTGATCTCCAGCATCTGTAGTCCTCACTTTCTCCTCTAAGATGTCAAATGGTCTACTTCTGTTCTTAGTTTGTTTGCAACTCCCTGCCAATAATAGTACAGGAAGCAGGGATGATGACTGAGTTCAAAAGTAAACTGAATGGGCACTTGTGGAACCTAAACTTGCAGGGCTACGTGAACAGATTAAGTGGATGGCATTAAAAAGAGGTAACAGGAGTTCATGAATTAATGGCCCCCCCCTTCTCTGCTGAAATGACTGCCTTGTACAGTGGTAGTGCTAGAGTAGATGGGATGGATCCAGAACAGAAGCAACAGACAAAACTGGTCACACACGGGACACGGAGGGCCATCAACACAGCAGCATCATATTCCATCACAACCTGCAACCTTATAGCCCAGCTCTAACAGAACTGTCCAACCAGGAGATCAATCCTGGCTGAATGAAGAACATAGAAAAACAGCAGTAAAGCATAGCCAAAAAATAAAGTGGCATCAACTCAGTGAAGCTACAACACAGCTTTGTTTATAGCATGATAAACGCTGAAAGAAGCATGCTACACAAAATTATAACCCTAAAATCAAATGATCAGATCAAAGCTTTGCAGTTTTGTCACATCCAGTCATGAAAACTGGATAATACTAGTGCAAAAGGCTACATAAACATCCCATCCTCAACAATGGGGAGGTCCAGCACATCTGTGAAAAATACAACACTGAAGCATTATAACCTTAAACCAGAAGTCGATGATCTGTCTCAGCCTCCTTAATGTCCCTGTCTTCACAAAAACTACTCTCTAGTTAATTCAATTAATTCCTCATTATATTGTGAAATGTTTTGTGCAAGCTATATAGCAAAGGTTATCAGGCCCTGCAACTCCAGCTACAGTGGCATCTTAAGCCTCAGAATTAGCTACGATCTTCACCAGGTTGTCCCAACAGAGCTACAATACTGCCATCTACTGAGCAAAGTGAAAAATGGCTGAGTTTTGTTGTCCTTAGCAGATCAAATCCAGTTCTGTTCATTACTGTCCCATAGGCTAAACTTAATTATCAACTAAGTGATGACGCGGTTGTAATATCCCTACCCCTGGATCAGAAGGCCCGGGTTCAAGTCCCACCGACTGCAGAGGTGTGTAATAACATCTCTGAACAGCTAGATTAAAAAATAGGCTTTTTTTTAAAAAAGAAAAAGCTTGCTCAGCAATAGCCTGCCCAGCAATATCTGCTAGGTTCCACAAAGACCTCATTTCAGATCTCAAAAGATCCACTGAGTAAACTCGGACACAGTAGAAATTCAAATGGAGTTGTGTATCATTGCCCTTAGCTGTAAGCCAGCATTTGATGGAATATGGCATCAAGTGAAATCAATGGGAAGTCAGGATGAAAGCTCTCCTATGGTTATAGACATATACAGGACAAAGGAATTTAGCTGTAATTGCTGAAGGCTCAATCATCTTTGCCCCAGGTTACTGCAGGATTTCCTCAAGGCAGTATCATAGACCCAACCATTTTCACCTGCTTCAAAAGGTTAGGTAAATTGGTCATGCTGAGTTGCACATAGATTTCAGGGATGTGCAGGTTAGGTACACTAATCAGGGGAACTGTAGAATAATATGGTAGGGGAATGGGTCTGGATGGGTTCAGTGGTTCGGTGTGGACTTGCTGGGCCAAAACTGCCTATTTCCACACTGTAGGGATGCTGTTCCGTTTTAAACATGGACTATTCTTCAGTAAGTGGGTCAGAACTGGAGATGCCCATTAATAATTGTACAACATTCAGATTGATCTGCAATTTTTTTGGATAAAGCAGTTCAAGCCTACATTCAGTAAGACCTGAATAATCTTCAGGTTTGGGCTGAAAAGTAGCATGGAATTATTGTGTCACAGAAAGTTCCAGACAAAAGAATCTAAGCAGCTTTCTTTGACACATAACAGCATCATCATCTCAGAGTATTCCAACATCAACATGCAGCTTTTCTTTTCCATTCACAGGATGTGTGCATCGCTGGCCGAACCTGCACTTATTGACCATAATTGAGGACAATTAAGTGTAAACTACACTGCTGTGGGTCTGTAGCCTGTAGGCCAAACCAGGGAACAGATTTCCTTCCCTAAAGGGAACTTAATGAACCAGATGAGTATTTATGACAATCAATTAGGCTTACGCTTCATTGAATTTAAATTTTACCACAGTGGGATTTGAAAACCAAGTTCCCACAGCGTTGACCTGGGATTCTGGCTTATTAGTGCAGTGATATTATGACTATACCACTGCCTCCCCTGGGGGAGGGGTTTGCAAGTGATTCCCATTTCTCATTCCAGAACTGCACGTTTATCATCTATGAGATGCAGTGCACATCACTAGTAAGATGCACTGCAATTTGCCAAAGCTTCTTGAACAGCACCTTCCCAAATGTGCAATTTTTTCTGACCCAGAAGAATATGGCAGTAGGCACATGAGAGCATCACCACCTGCAAGTCCCTATCCAAGGTTAATGCCATCCACTTTGGAAATATATCCTTCCTTTGTCACTGCTGGGTCAGAATTCAAAAACTCCCTACCTAACAGCACAGTGGGAGTACCTAAACCATGTAGACTGCAGCAAGTCAACAAAGGTAGCTCACCACTGTCACCTTCAAGGCAATTAAGAGTGGGCAATAAATGCTGGTGATACTCACAGTCCATGTATGAAAGTTGTCCAGCTTACCAAAGTTACAGTGGCCTTCTTGTAAGCTTCTAATACACAAACTAATCCAAAACATTTAACTTCCATAAGGGAACAGTTTAAAGACAAAGTAAATTAAAATAGATAAGAAAGCAGCCTGCCAGCTCAGGAACATTAAGTGACAACTAACCTCTACACTAAGCTCACAAACAGCAATTGAGAATGTAAAAAGGGCACTGAAATGCTTCAGTAGTCAAAGGAAAACTAAGAAAAACAATAGAAGCTGTACGTAGCGATGGAAAGAACAAAAGTGTAAAACACTGAACTTTCCATCACATTAAATGCATTGTTTCACCAGCACAGACTTGATGGGCTGAATAGCCTTTATCCATGCTTTAACCATTCTGAGATTTTTAAATCAAGCTTTGCAAATAATATCCATGTGACAGTAAAGAGACACATACAATGTATAAAGAACTTTCAGTCAGACTAGACAGGAATGTCTTTCAAATATTCCAGTTAGCATCTGAATTAAGAAAATGCCATACACAAGAGAACTTTAACTAAATTAGGCCATCTAATCAAATGCCTCAACATCCTCTTCCACCTACTTACCTTATCAGTAATGTGTCTGGTCAGTAGAACCCAAACTGCAGCACCACCTTGTGGACACTGAACCTCCAATTTGTACTGCGGGTTGTTTGCCAGGCTGTATGCATCTTTCACTGGCCCTTGCTTTGCATCCCAAGTACTGGGGAGAAGGAAAGAGCCTTTCTCATAATGTAAGCAAAGTCTAACAGAGTTCAAAAACTTCCATAGATCACACAGTCAAGTAGATTTGCTTAACTTCCAGTTCTTTTCTTTACTATGTATCTCTTTAAGCTGGAGAAAATTCTCAATCAGGGCTGCAAACAGGTTGCAAACCTAATCATACACATTTAAGTCTCGTTCTTCATTTGAGAACTATAACGTTCACACTTTGATCGCAGCAAGGCTGCAGTTTGTATCATACACAAGATGCACTCAGTAATACAGCAAAGCTTTTTTTTGACAGCAACTCCTATAGCTTCCCCACATTAACTGCAGCACATCAAGGTAGTGCCTCACCACTCCTTCTCAAGGCCAGTCAGGAGTGGGCAATAAGGGCTGACTTCATCAGTGATGCGCATATCCCACAAATGAATAAACAAAAACTTCTGTCTCACATTACTAGCCCAGTGAAGATGATGAATTCATCATGACAGAAAATCAGCAAATCATAATGCAATGGCGCACAAAACTGCCACACCCCTAATAACTATCACACTGCCTCAGGTAAAATTGTTGTAATAGAAGGTGAAAAAAATGAAAAAAAGGTAACCATTTTAAACCTGGCTTGCCAGTGATAAATGGTAGACAATGGTGAAATGGAAGTTACTCATGGGTTGTTATTACATAAGTAATTGTTGATCTTATTGTGACTTTGTTCATAGCAATGCAGGGTGCACGCAAGGCACAGGAACAGCTGGATGAGGACAGAAAAAAGAGGCAAGCAAAATGAAGCAGTTGATAAGAAGCTGGACCAGTATGTTAGCTGAGAGGGCCAGAAATACACTTGAAAGGCCACAGAAATCTGGGGAAGTGATGTGAAGGGGTGATCCCAGTCAGCTGGGAGGAAGGAGGTAATGTGTGTCAGGTGCACAATTAAAAAAAAGGTCATTTTTTTAAAATAGAAAGTTAAAAGTAGAAATAAAAAGCTTTACATCTAACTGGTCCATGCTGGTAACAAAACATGATTGATGAATCTGTAATATAATAAGATCACCAAGTATTAACTAATTTTGTTAGAAAAACGTGTTTCTGAATGCCCAGGAGGAACTCATTTGCCAGATTCTCATGAAGAATACCTCAGTAAAATACTTTACTGTAAAACTAGGGAAATGAATTGTTTAGATGGAGACTCCTCTAGGTTGTTAAAGGGAAATGACATTGCTTGAATACAGCAGTCATGACAATGGATAAAGGCAATGGACATGCAGACGCTGGAGAGCTGAAAATAAAAATGCAGAATGCTGCAGAAACTCAGGAGGTCAGCCAGCATCTGTGGAGAAGGAAGTAAAGTTAACATTTCAAGTCCATTGTGACTGCTTTAGAGCCTGAACTAGTCTAGCAAAACACACAATCAAATTGTTACACAGAACAGCCAACATGTTCTATAACAATTCGAGATGGCTCTCCACTTTTTCAGCACAATTAGAGGCTGGCACAAATTTGCTGGCCTTGCCAGAGACACCAAGATTCTCATATCAAATCTCAAAAGATTCAAAACACTTCAAACTACTTTTTAGGCATAGCCAATTTTTTTTGTGGGTAAAAGTTACCAAAACCTTGCATTATACTGCAACATTTCATGAACAGTAAATGAGGAGAAATGGCCACTGGATTTGGTGGAGTTGTCCTGAAATTTAACCAGGTAGCTCAGAGAATTCCTAGATCTGCTGTAAACCACAGCATGAGATTTTTGATGGCAATCTTAATTTAAAACTGCACCCCCTCTCAATGCACAACTTCAGGCACAGAAGATTACTACCCTCAGAAACAAAAGACGTTAAACTTTGCAAGGCACCCTTGTTGACCAACCTGTGAATATAGGTCGACTCTTTGAAAAGCGCAGGATTCCAGCTCAGATAAATAACATCATAATGTCGGCAAAGGTCCTCCCAGTTGATCCAAAAAATTCCTGCAATGTTTAAGAATTCACAAAGAATGCGACTGCCACTTTCAATTTGACATATTGAATAAAATAACTGACTGCATTATTGTAATGCCTGAAGTCCTTGGACTTAATATTGTTAGATATGGTAAATTATCTGAAGTACTGGGTTTCAAAAGGAAAGAAAGGAAGGCAAGAAGGATCAGACAAATCTGTTTAAGATTTCTATCCACCGATGTAAACAGGCAGAACATTGGACAAGCTCCTTAAGGGACATGCAGTCCTGCCATGATTTTCCTCTTTAGCTTCCATTCAGGAAGCCCTTAATGCTCAAATGCTTCAAAAGAAAATCTGCACTACTTAAGACATAAGGAGAGCCCCATAAACAGTGAATAAATCAAGCTGTTGTGTTTGCACTAGAACAAAGAGTAAACTGTTAATTCAAAAGTGCCATATTCCCAATAACACAAGAGACTGAAATACCATTGTCAAATTTCTGTGCTGTTTTAGGATCAAAGTTCAAATACTTCTTGAGAGCTGGGGTCCAGTTTTTCTCATCTTTATCACTGTATCGGCCTTTCCATCGTAAATGACTCCAGGGATTTTTGAGCTGAAGAAATTTAGAACCCTAGAATAAAGCAAAGCAATGTAATCACTTAAGCAACACACAAATTCTGAACAGCACTTAATATATTGCACTTTCCTAATGAATGTGCATAACAAAGTTTGAAATGGCTACAGGAGAAACAATGCAAAGAAGAAACTTAAGTTTATTTTTGAGAAGTATTTTCAATATTCAGAAACTTAGTCTTTGGCAACAGGTCTCAGCTTGAGATCAGAGCAAGAACTTTTTTTGAATTGCAGTTAATATATTTTCACATAATACAAAAGAGAATCAAGTATAACATCCAATGTTTGGTACTTCCCATGAGTATTTTTCAAAGTTTATTTCTGGAAATGCAAACTTAATAGAAACTACTGAAAATAGCCACATGGTTTCACTGTGACTCTGCACAACAGGAATCAAGATTGAGTATAATCTTCAGACTAAACAGTGTAAGAAGAAAGAGGAGAATTGGCAGATCATGCAGACATAATTCAATCCTCGAAGGTTGAGCATAAGAATCTAGGATTACAGTCCAGTGCAGCACTGAGGGGGTACTGCTTTCTTTCAGATGGTAAATCATGACCCCTTCTGTTCTCTCAGGTGAACGTAAAAGTTCTCATGGTGAATACTGCCCCTTCATCAGCAAAGAAAATAAACTAGTAATTATCACATTGCTCCCGGCCAGAGCCTTGCAGAGTGCACAACTGGTTGCTACATTTTTGAAATAATGGAAGCAGCTATAACAAGGCATTTCATTGGCTGTACAGTGCTGTTGGAGGAGTTGAGCCTATAACAGGCACCATATATATTCAAGTTGTTCTTTTATTTTATATTTCCCTTATAAATTGCTATGAGCACAGCTAGGTGGGAACACCACGCCTTCCTAAACTTGCCAGTGTTGGTATTGCAGATCTTTAAAGAAGGGGTGAGGGAGAAAGGAAAAAGTGTCATGCTACATGGCAAGTTTACATTATAAAATCAACCTTGGACATTAAAAATGAAAATAATTTATGAGGAAATGTTCTTAAATACCAGATGTTAAGTGGTGAAGAAACATACGTGTTAAGATCAGATTTTACACTAATTGTTAAAACAATGTAAGACTGAAGCCAACCCAAATGTGCATTCAGTTACAGCAATTGAAGTAGAAAGACCTGAAGGTATGTATCTCTTTTACCAGACTACTAAAGCAGCAAAAATCCAATATCACTCATTTTCTTTGGTCAATCATATTACTATCTAAGGTACATATCTTCTCTGTCTCTGCCTATCTAGTGAACACTAACAAAGCTTAACTTCACCACTAAACTATGAACCTAATACCTTTAATGCTGTGTAATATTTAAAAAGATCTCCTTATGAAGCAATTATTAACCAATAAGAGAATTAACAATTTTTACTGTTGATTTTACATATCGTGTTATCAGACTGGGTATACTCAAGTGCAGCTATATCATTTCCTTAATAATTCAATACAAGAAACCATCAAAATAATTTGTTACTTTCAATGAAAAGAATTGACGCTGTAGTCAGCACAAGTATGAAACTGCCACTGAGACACTTAACCTTGGACAACTAAGTTACATATAAATTCAGCAATATGTACAGTGTCCTCTATAACAACAAGGTTGAAAAATAGCAGAAACTCCTAGGGCATGAATGGATTCAATCCTGCGACCCCAATGTGTGTCGAGTTAGACGAGATTAACAACTCATTTTAAACTCTTCATCAAGTTCAGTAGTGACACTGACAACATATTAAATCATTTACCAGGTCTGCTGCAGGTCCATCAATAGCAATCTGATCATAACTGGAAATGGTCTGTCCCATGTCTTACATGGAAATATTTTGTTACCTTGTACTCCCGAATATCAAGAACAGCATAAGCGTGCGTTGGTACCAGCCCCCATCGCTCTCCCTCTTCCTCACTCATAATGCCAGTTGCTGTCGTAATCAAAACATCCCCGTTATGAAATCTGTTGGATTTGGACACAGAAAAAAAGGCCTCAATGTGCTGACCGAAACTCTTCAAAAACTTTTGTGGTGCTTCAATAGTGATCTTAAATTACCTTTGATACAGCATTCTGAAAGTGCCATCATAATCAAACTTCTGATTGTCTGAATGCATCGCAATTCGCTCTGGTATCCAGCCAGTCAAAGCATGAAGATCGATGTTCTGCAGCATTGAGCAAAATGCACAATTTTACAGATTAAGGTTAAGGCCAAAGGTGAGACAGTCAAATACACCAAGAATTTCAAACCTGATGCTATCGATCAAGTCACATGATTTCCAAAACAATTCTGCTTTTATCTGATCTCTTAAGCTGCATTACTCCCGAACATGAAATGAAATATTATAATGTTTGAGAACATCAAAACTAATTTAAAAATAGAGAGGCTCAAGTACTTGACATAAAGCCATGGGATACCGTGAAGGCCCCTGTGTGACTTATGAGAACATAACATGAGGTTCTGTTTCAAACAACTTCCATCACGGGAACAAGATGCTTTCAGATTCAAGAATTCGGGATTGCGCAGCCAAGGTCATTTCAAAGCATTCTTTGAGCAAATTAGAGAAAGCTGGTTATTTGAGATTGAGATTGAATAGGCAGCGCAAAGTAAATTGTCATTCTTCAGTTGTAAACAATATAATAAGCAGGGTTAGTCACTGTCTAACAATAGCAATAGATAACGACTAGATGATTTGATTATTATTTAACAAGTTACAGCTTTTTAAAATTAACAGATAGGTTACAGAGAAAAGTTAAAATTACTATTACTTCATCTCCTGTCATGTTATTACAGTCACTGATTTAAGAATACACCCTCAGTCCTGGATAAAACAAACTATTTCTCTCCCTTCTATTAATGTGTATCAGTTCAATTCCCACTATCTAATTATTTGTTGTTGTTGTTATTGATTTTGACCATAAGACACAGGAGAGAAATTAGGTCATTCAGCCCATCGAGACTGCTCTGCCATTCAATCATGGCTGATAAGTCTCTCAACGCCATTCTCCCGCTTTCTCCCCATAATTCTCGATTCCCTTGACAATCAAGAACCTATCTCAATCTTACATACACTCTTTACCCTGGCCTCCATTACCTTCTGTAGCCATGAATTCCAACTACAGTTTTGCCTTGGTAACTGAGGTAGTGTGAAAATTATTATGGGTGTGGCAGTTTTGTGTGCCATTGCATTAAGATTTGCTGATTTTCTGCCATGGTGAATTCATCATCTTCACTGGGCTGAAAAGTTTCTTTTTATCTCCGTTCTAAAAGGCCTGCCCTTTACTCTAAGGCTGTGCCCACAGGTCCTGGTCTCTCCTACCAATGGAAACATCTTCCCAACATCCACTCTGTCCAGGCCATTCAGTACTCCGTAAGTTTTAATTAGACTCCCCTTATCCTTCTAACCTCCATTGAGTGTAGATGTAGAGTCCCAAACATTCCTTTGATGTTAAGCTTTTCATTCCTGGGACCATTCTCATGAACCTCCTCTGACCATGCTCCAAGGCCAGTACATCCTTCCTGAGATACAGGGCATAAAACTGCACACAATACTCCAAATGTGGTGTGACCAGAGCTTCATAGAGCCTCAGAAGTACATCCCTGCTTTTATATTCAAGTCCTCCCAAAGTAAGTGCCATCATTGCATTTGCCTTCCCAACTACTGACTCAATTTGTAAGCTTTCCTTGAGAGAATCCTGGACTAGAACTCCCAAGTCTCTTTGCACTTCAGACTTGTGAATTTTCCTTCCATTTAGAAAATAGTCCATGCCTCTATTCTTCTGAAAAAAGTGCATGACCCTCACCCTCACTCCATCTGCCACTTTTTTGCCCACTCTCCTAACCTGTTCAATTCCTTCTGCAGCACCCTGCCTGCCTCCTCAATGGTACCTGTCCCTCTACCTATCTTTGCATCATCTGCAAACTTAGCCAGAAAGATCTCAGTCTCTTCATCTAGATGAAGAATGTATGAAGTGAAAAGTTGTGATCCCAACACAGCTTTGCAGATCACCACTTGTCACCGGCTGCCATCCTGAGAAAGACTCTTTCATCCCCACTCTTTGCTTTCTGCCAGACAGCCAGGCATCTATCCATGCCAGCACCTTGCCTCGAACACCATGGGCCCCTATCTTATTTCTTCTCTCTTTCTCTGGCTTTTACACTTGCTTCATGCTATTACTCTCCAACTTCCTCTCAGTTTGACGTCATAATTTCTTCTCTTCCTCATGCACGCTTTCCCGACAACTCTCAAACTGGCAAACTCTTTTCACAGACATCACACAGATTCTGCATCCTCCTTTGCAGATATTTTGCACTCTCCATTTCTACTGACTGTCAACAACAAAAATACCTGCTCCACAGCCTATGTATGAAGGAGGTTACCAATTAACACTATATTTAAACACACTCAACACCATTCATAGGCAAAAACCATTCAAAACCCGAGTTCAATAACTTTGGTGGAAATTGCAACTACTAACTTTTACCATATGCAGGAGGTTGTGTTTCCTACAGTACAGCAGTGTCTATGCTTTAAATAAATACCTTTTAGGTTGTGAAGCACTGGTAAACATTTTGAAGTCTTAAAGGTGCTATGTAATGAACCTTCGTATAAAGCAAATTACTAGCACTTCACATCATTTAATGATCAAAATAAATAATGGGGTGAGCTGACAGCAGCTACAAACTGAGAAAGTTATCATCGAACAATGTACTTTTCTCAATGCAGTTTCAGACATTTGGCATTAGTTTAACTATAATAAAACAATTTTGCAGCATCACCTCAGTAACAAAGACACTACTGGCTCATGCAGTGCCAGTTATATTAGAACAGATGGAATCAGATGTAAATCACAAAAAGAAAACTTACAGAATTGGAGCCTGGAAAATCGTATCCCCCCATAACCTTCATGTAGGCCTTTTCGATCAAAGAGACCCAAAGTTCATTTTTGTTATTGGAATATGAACATAGCAGCTCACCACTGTAATCCACAGGTAAATAGTCATCGATGACCACCTGTTCAGAAGCAAAATCAGAAAAAGAAACTACAGTATTGGTCTTCAGTACCGATTTATGGCAGGCCAAATCATCTTAAGTACAGATATTTATCGGGTAGTGCAAGGCTATAAATGTGTGAAAGACAGTTAACTAGCAAAACAGATTCTTTGGAAGCTTAATCCAGATGCACAAGATATAGTTGATAAATCTACTTGCAAAGATGTGTAGCACAGCGATATACCACGCTATAAGACTGACAACATCATATCGTTGTAGACTGGTTCCTGAATTTCTGATTAACATTGCATGTCACAATTGGTAACAATGACCAACTCCTGGTTTGTTTAAATATCTATATACTGATCCAGGGAGACAATGATTTAGACATGACCAAGCTCAAATAGCACAAGTTCTCCAGCATTTAGGTAAAGCATTCACTAACATAGATGGTGGCGATGTGAGAGATTCATTCAACCATAAATGCAGTAGTGAGATTGCAAACTGTATAGCAGCATTCTACAGTGGGCAGAGAGGGAATTGAAAATTTGCAACATTAGAAATTGACCATATAGTTTCATTAACATAATTTATATCCTACCGACTCTGGACAGAAGGAATCACCTACAAGAAAGACTAGAACGGAGGATGCAGCTATAGGGCAAGACTGAAAAGGCTGAGCGCTCTTCTTTTTGAAAAAAAAATAGATTGCAAGGTGGTCTAACACAGTTCTTCAAAATTATGAAAGGATTCAATAGGGTAAACATAGGTAAGATGTATTCACAGCCAGTGATATAAATACAAGACGATTACCGATAAATCCAATAAGGAAGGGGAGAAAAATCCGACTACAGAGTATCAGAATGTGATCATTCTTATTGCCCATTGCATGACTGAAATGAAAAAAGTATAAATGCATTGAAAGGAGAGTGAGACAAATACTGAGGGAAACAGGAAATAGAACAGCATGCCAATAGGATTAGATTAAAAGAAATATGGCGCTTAAACAGCAGCATGGAAAAGTATGCATTGCTCATAGGTCCCTGCTGAATCAAAAATCCTTTCTGTGGAAACTTCGCAGCACAATATCGCATTTGTTTTTTCTTTATGAAACAAAAGTCTACAGGGTTGTGGATGATGGAATGTGAAAGACGAGAGAAAGAGAAATGTCATCAAAAATAAGGATGCACAGGAAACAAAATTAGGAACTCCCCCCTGCCCCCAAAATGTAAAAATAGAAAGGAGAATAATTGGTTCTTATTAACTATAAATAATTCTTACATTTGTCAATCAAAAACTTGGAACTTCTTTGTGGGCAGACTCATGAAACTCAGTGGTCAGCGCCACCTTCTAGAGAGCAATTAGGGTATGGGTAATAAAAGTAGGCCTAGCCAGTGATGTCCACATGCTGAGAACAAGTCAAAAACTGTTAAGAATTCTTTACATGAACTTTTAACAGAATGTGAATTGATGATTTGATTAAACTTTGTTTTTAAATCTTTTCTGTGTTTTAAGCTGATTTGCACGGTAGTTAAAAGCTGTTATGAAAGCGCTTACATTATTGGGTTTTTTTGAGGACTCATGTTAAGGATTGTGAAAAAGATATTCATCTGAAGCAGTAAACAGATACCTAGACTAGTTTTATTTTGAAAGATCACTGAAGACACATTGGGAACCAATTTGTTGAAAAGTTTGAAGTTGTTTCCTGGAAGTCGCCTGTTTGAGACTTTAATTACCAGATGACATGTGGGTACTTGGGCTTCAGTTGGGCATACATTACAAAACCAGTCTCTACCAACTTTGTGAAGGGCCCTCAGGAGAATCCCAGAAAAGCCAAAAAACTAAAATAGTTTTTCCTCATGCCAGGCTCTTAGATAACTTTATGACATCTCCTGAACTTACTGCTTCTTTTGAAAATCCCAGTGGCAACTACATGTGCACAAGGATACCAGACTAAAAGCAATCTGGAAAATTTCATTATTATAACAGATCAATAATTTTGTTGTTTATTAAAGAAATCTGATTGATGGATCTTTCTATTAGGAATCTAATATAGATTAAATATTAGGGGGTCTATAATACAATCCCAATAAAGGTGATCATCCCTTTCTTCTCCGTTCTACCCAAATAAATTCCCTGGATGTATTCCTGGGAATATTTTCACTTGGTACCTGGGTAACACATGCAAAAATCAATGTTACATAAGCGAGGTAATGGAACCAGACAGAGTACTAACACTGTAACTTCAATTATAAAAATTGCAAGCTGCCTTTCATGTATTGTCACTGCATAAATACAAACCGTCTTTTTAAACTCGAGAATTAAGTCAAACAGAAGAAAAAGGTCTCAGGCTTAATCCTGATGTGTTAAGCTAGCTGCCTTTGATGACTTTGCATAGCTATTCAACTGTGGGGCTAGGGCATGTGAGATTGGAAAGAAAAAGCTTGGTTTCTGATTCCTGATCATTAACTGATGATCTTGAGTCAATACGAGTTCAGCTTTACATAAAAGGATTAGAAGAAAGTGAGGGCTGGAGATCAGAGCTGAAAAAATGTGTTGCTGGAAAAGCGCAGCAGGTCAGGCAGCATTAAAGGAACAGGAGAATCGACGTTTCGGGCATAAGCCCTTCTTCAGGAATGAGGAGGGTGTGCCAAGCAGGCTAAGATAAAAGGTAGGGAGGAGGGGCGTTGAGAATACGATAGGTGGAAGGAGGTTAAGGTGAGGGTGATAGACCGGAGAGGGGGGGGGGGGCGGAGAAGTCGGGAAGGAGATTGCAGGTCAAGAAGGCGCTGAGTCCGAGGGTTGGGACTGAGAAAAGGTGGGGGGAGGAGAAATGAGGAAACTGGAGAAATCTGCATTCATCCCTTGTGGTTGGAGGGTTCCTAGGCAGAAGATGAGGCGCTCTTCCTCCAGGCGTCGTGTTGCCATGGTCTGGCGATGGAGGCGGCCAAGGACCTGCATGTCCTTGGCGGAGTGGGAGGGGGAAGTTAAAATGTTCAGCCACGGGACAGTTGGTTGGTTGGTGCGGGTGTCCCAGAGGTGTTCTCTGATACATTCCGCAAGTAGGCGGCTTGTCTCCCCAATGTATAGGAAGCCACATTGGGTGCAGCGGATGCAGTAAATGATGCGTGTGGAGGTGCAAGTGAATTTCTAATGGATATGGAAGGATCCCTTGGGGCCTTGGAGGGAAGTGAGGGGGGGGGGGGGGGGAAAGGTGTGGGCTCAAGTTTTGCATTTCTTGCGGTTGCAGGGGAAGGTGCCGGGAGAGGAGATTGGGTTGGTGGGGGGTGTGGATCTGACGAGGGAGTCGCGGAGGGAGTGGTCTTTCCAGAACGCTGATAGGGGTGGGGAGGGAAATATATCCTTGGTGGTGGGGTCTGTTTGGAGGTGACGGAAATGACAAAGGATGATACGATGTATGTGGAGGTTAGTGGGGTGGTAGGTGAGGACCATCGGGGTTCTGTCCTGGTGGTGATTGGAGGGGCAGAGTTCAAAGGCTGAGGAACGGGAAGTGGAGGAGATGTGGTAGAGAGCATCGTCAACCACGTCTGAGGGGAAATTGCGGTCTTTGAAGGAGGAGGTCATCTGGGTTGTTCGGTATTGGAATTGCTCCTCCTGGGAGCAGATGCGACGAAGGAATTGGGAATATGGGATGGCGTTTTTACAGGGGGCAGGGTGGGAGGATAGATACTTGTATAACAATCAGACGAGTGCAAGCAAATCCAGAGCTGGTACATTCCAAAGGCAAAAAGGAGGGAAGAAAACCAACAGAAAAAGGAGAGACAAACAATTCCTTATGTGACTTGGTTTAACAGTCAAGAATGTGGAGAATGATTTACCTTTCTGGGAACACCATTGATGTGAAGTTTTACCATGTATTTCCCACAGGGATTATACTCTGGCTCACCCTTCCTATTCTGAGGATAAATAATGCTGCAAATCAAAATATAAAGAAAGAAAAAAAAAGTAAATGCACAATTTTAAGGTAGCACATATTCAGCTCCACTATATTTTCTATCTGTAAAATCTTTTGACACCAGGTACAATCCCAACATGAGGGTAACTATCTTCTAGGTATCTACTGCTCTTTACTGAAACTAATGTAACAAGGGGTACATCAGGTTCCAAGCGATCAATTGTGTTAGGGGACTTCGTGGGAGGTGCACAGACAGACGTTTCTGTGACCAGCAGTGAAATATCAGAATGGTGTGTTGCCTCCCTGGTGCTAGGATCAAGGATGCCTCAGAATGGGTGCAGAATGTTCTCAAAGGGGAGAGGGACCAGCAGGAGGTCATTGTACACATTGGTACCAATGACATAGGAAGGGAAAAGGATGAGATTCTGGAGGAAGAATATAGAAAGTTAAGCAGGAATTTGAAAAGGAGGTCCTTAAGGGTAGTAACATCTGGATTATTCCCAATGTTACGAGCTAGTGAGGGTAGGAATAGGAGGATAGAGCAGATGAATGCTTGGCTGAAGATTTGGTTTATGGAAGGAGGATTCACATTTTTGGATCATTGTAATCTCTTCTGGGGTAGAAATGGCCCCAGAAGGATGGATTGCACCTGAATTGGAAGGGAACTAATATACTGGCAGGGAGATTTACTAGATTTAAACTAGTAAGAAAGGGAAGTGGGACCCAGGGAGATACTGAGGAAAGTGATCAATCTGAGACTGGTACAGTTGAGAAAAGAAGCAAGTTAAACAGTCAGGGCAGGCAGGAACAAAGCAGAGAACAAGGTAGAACTAATAAATTAAACTCATTTATTTCAATGCAAGAGGCCTAACAGGGAAGGTAGATGAACACGGAACTGGGATATCATAGCAATGACAGAAACGTGGCTCTGGGCTGGACAGGACGGGAAGCTTGATACTCCACGATATAAATGTGAAAGGAAGGATAGAAAGGGAAGCAAGAGAGAAGGGGGAGTGGAGTTTTCGATAAGGGATAGTGTTACCGCTGTGCTGAGGGAGGATATTCCCAGAAATACATCCAGGGAATTTATTTGGGTAGAACTGAGAAGAAAGGGATGATCACCTTACTGGGATTGTATTATAGACCCCTAATAGTCAGAGGGAAATTGAGAAACAAATTTGTAAGGAGATTTCAGTTATCTGTAAGAATAATAGGGTGGTTATGGTAGGGGATTTTAACTTTCCAAACATAGACTGGGACTGCCATAGTGTTAAGGGTTTAGATGGAGAGGAATTTGTTAAGAGTGTACAAGAAAATTTTCTGAGTCAATATGTGGATGTACCCACTACAGAAGGTGCAAAACTTGACCTAATCATGGGAAATAAGGCAGGGCAGGAGACTGAGGTGTCAGTGGGGGAACACTTTGGGGCCAGTGATTCTATTAATTTTAAAATAGTGATGGAAAAGGATAGACCAGATTTAACAATTGAAGTTCTAAGTTGGAGGAAGGCTAATTTTGACAGTATTAGGCAAGAACTTTCAAAAGCTGAATTGGTGCAGCTGTTCGCAGGTAAAGGGTCGGCTGGAAAATGGGAAACTTTTAGAGATGAGGTAATGAGAGTCCAGAGAAAGTATATTCCTGTTAGGATGAAAGGAAAGGCTGGTAGGTGTAGGGAATGCTGGATGACCAGAGAAATTGAGGGTTTTGTTAAGAAAAAGGAAGCAAAAGTCAGGTATAGACAGGAGAGATTGAGTGAATGCTTAGAAGTGTATAAAGGCAGTCGGAGTACACTTAAGAGGGAAATCAGGAGGACAAAATAAAAGGGACATGAGATAGCTTTGGCAAATAGCGTTAAGGAGAATCTAAAGGGTTTTTACAAATACCCTTTTGTCCTTAATGTAACTAGGGAGAGAAGAGGGCCCCTTAAAGACCAGCAAGGCATCTTTATGTGGAGCCGCAGGAGATAGGGGAGATACTAAACAAGTATTTTGCATCAGTATTTACTGTGGAGAAGGACATGGAAGATGTAGAATGTGGGGAAATAGATGGTGACATCGTGAAAAAATTGTCCATTTTACAGAGGAGGAAGTGCTGGGTGTCTTGAAACACAAAAAGGTGGATAAATCCCCAGGACCTGAGCAGGTCACTGTGGGAAGCTAGAGAAGTGATTGCTGGGCCCCTTGCAGAGATATTTGTATCATCGATAGTCACAGGTGAGGTGCCAGAAGACTGGAGGTTGGCTAATGTGGTACCACTATTTAAGAAAGGTGGGAAGGATAAGCCAGGGAACAATAGACTGAGGAGCCTGATGTCAGTGGTGGACAAGTTGTTGGACGGAATCCTGAGGAACACGATTTAATGTATTTGGAAAGGTAAGGACTGATTAGGGATAGTCAACATGGCTTTGTGTGCGGAAAATCATATTCTAGACTAGAGTGATGCTAGAAAAGCACAGCAGTTCAGGCAGCATCCAAGGAGCAGGAAAATCGACGTTTCGGGCAAAAGCCCACTCTAGTCTAGAATCTGGTTTCCAGCATCTGCAGCCCTTGTTTTTACCGTGTGGAAAATCAAGTCTCACGAACCTGACTGAGTTTTTTGAAAAAGTAACAAAGAGGATTGATGATGGCAGAGCAGAGGACGTGATCTATATAGAGCTCAGTAAGGCATGTGACAAGGTACCCCATGGGAGACTGATTAGCAAGGTTAGATTAGATTAGATTAGATTAGATTACTTACAGTGTGGAAACTGTAGAAGACAGAGGGTGGTGGTGGTGGAGGGTTGTTTTTCAGACTGGAAGCCTGTGACCAGTGGAGAGCCACAAGGATCGATGCCGAGTCCACGACTTTTTGCCATTTATACAAATGATTTGGATGTGAACATAGGAGGTACAGTTAGTAAATTTGCAGATGACACAAAAATTGGACGTGTATGGACAGCGAAGAAGGTTACCTCAGATTACAGCGGGATCTTGATTAAGTGGGCCAATTGCCTGAGGAGTGACAGATGGAGTTTAGAGAATTGCGAGGTGCTGCATTTTGGAAAAGCAAATCTTAATGGTAAGGTCCTAGGGAGTGTTGGTGAACAAAGAGATCTTGGAATGCAGGTTCATAGCTCTTTGAAAGTAGAGTCACAGGTAGATAGGATAGTGAAGAAGGCATTTGGCATGATTTTCTTTTTTGGTCAGAGCACTGAGTAGAGGAGTTGGGAGGTTATGTTGCGGCTGTACAGGACATTGGTTAGGCCACTTTTGGAGTATTGTGTGCAATTCTGGTCTCCTTCCTATTGGAAGGATGTTGTGAAACTTGAAAGGGTTCAGAAAAGATTTACAATGAATGTTGCCAGGGTTGGAGGGTTTGAGCTATTGAGAGAGGCTGAATAGGCTGGGACTATTTTCCTTGGCGCGTCAAAGGCTGAGGGGTAACCTTATAGAGGTTTATAAAATCATGACGGCATGGATAGGGTAAGTAAATAAAATCTCTTCCCTAGGGTGGGAGGAGTCCAGAACTAGACGGCATAGGTTTAGGATGGGAGGGGAAAGATATAAAAGGGACCTGAGGGGGAATATTTTCATACAGAGAGTGGTGCACAGAGGGAGATGCGCTGCCAGAGGAAGTGGTGGAAGTTGGTACAATTGCAACATTTAAAAGGCATCTGGATGGGTATATGAATAGGAAGGTTTTCGAGGGATATGGGCCAAGTGCTGGTAAATGGGACTAGATTAGGCTGGGATATCTAGTCGGCATGGACGAGTTGGACCGGAGGATCTATTTCCATGCTGTGCATCTCTATGACTCTATAACTAACTTAATGGGAATTTGGGAGCAGTCTGGAATCACTCCCTGAATTTCCCTTTCTTGAAGGATATGCCCAACTTCCACTCAACACTTCTATTGAATCCTTACGTTAAAATGTGGAACTAACTGAATGCAGAATAACAGGTACAAATCTACATTGTAACTGTGTGGCACTATTGGCTGTTGCAGGTCACTAATATCCCACAAATCATTGCATCTTCCACTGTGATCCATCATTCATGACTGGTACTGTATTGTGGGTAAGACATTCAAAATACCTCCCTATGTACATGGTAGCAGCAACGTGAACCATGTGGGCCCATTAGCACTGAAGGTAGTCAACAGGAATGCTAACAATCATTGAGCTGCAGCAGGCCAAATGGGACATGTGACCAGTTACTAGCGATCTGTTAAAAGTAGTTCTTTAAAATATAATCATGTAAGAAAATGGTTGAATACCTTGTGATCAACTTTTTATTGTAACGTCTTTCATATGCAGCCCCGATGGCTAAAGAGGCCACAAAGGAACAGTCAGATACCACGGTCTGAAAATGAATGTTTCAGAGATTAATCTCTGTGACCATTTAAATGCTTTGAATTGATAAACAGCCAGGCAGCAAAACCATCATTTAACGCATTACCAAAATGAGAAAGAAGGATCCTCACTTGCAGATTATGTTTTCCAATGCACCACATGCAGTAGGCAGCCATGCTGCAGTATTTGAATTCTTACATCTAATGTTACAGAACTGTTACGAAAACTACAAACTTCAGTGCAACTGGAGAGCCTGTTCATACATAACACATAATTCATAAAGGCAAGCAGGCAAAACTACACTGGCATTTTTCAAAAACCTTTGTATTGTTTGGGCATTAAAAACAAAGTGGATCATTCTCGGCTGCTTTGCCATTTACATTAGATCACGCCTGATCTTGATCTGAAATTCATTTCTCTGCTGCAGTTTGGTATCTCAAAAGGTGTTTATTTGCCAACAATCGATCATTTATAGTTTTGAAACTTTATGATGGCTCCTAGCATCCACAGCCTTCATGGGGAAAAAGAGAATTTCCATCATTGATAGGCTTGCTGAGTTAGGAGCACCAAAGATGGGAGTACGGTGGCCAGCTGGCCCCTCCAGCCTGCTTTATCATTCAACTAGATCATTGCTGATCTTCTACTTCAATGCCATTTCCCCCATATTCTTTGATAATGTCATGATCACGAAATCTATCATTCTCGGTCTTGAATATACCCAATGACAAACTCCACGTCCCTCTATGGTAAATTTCCATGGATTCCACCACCCTTTTGGTGAAAGAATTCACTGATTTGAAATCAGACTAAATGGAATTGGGCGACACCACTCTTTTGAAATCTAGCAATGACATTTAAACAATTAAATGTGAACAGAAAAGTTGACCTTAAAAATACTGACCTGTTTTATACTAAAACTAGATACAGTATAAATCATTGTAGGGTTGTTGCAGAAGTCATCTGGTCGCACCCACCGGGAAAACAATGCTTTCTGCTTTGGTGATAATACCAGCTTGCCTGCTTTGTCCCTGGGGGGAGAAAAAAAGATGACTTTGAAAAGCCAGCAAGTCTCTCTGGCCGGCCAATGGGCTGACGAGGTGGTCATTTTTGTGGATAGCAGTTGAGGATGGAATTTAAGATAATGACTCAGACAAAGTTGATATCAATATTAACTTCAATACAGAGATAGTGGATTGATTTACAGAAGGAAATCAAAAGTTTCAAAAAAGGTTAAATACACACTAGCCAGAGACCAGAGCACAGGCAAAGGTGAATGTAAACTTCTTAAATTGAGTGCAAGACTTGAGGGGGACTGTGCCTGTTTATATCATAATTTATCCAAATCATCTGGTTACAACATAATTGTTAAATATAAAGAACATCTGGTCAATAAACTCAAGAGCTTGATGAAGGAAAATCTTAATTTCAGACTGCCGCTTAACTGACAGTAATGGCTTTTTTAAAAAAATAAAATTGTTTTGCAGCAGGAACAAAGTCTGGTGTTTAATACCTATAGGGAGACAGAATAAACACTCCCTCATTTTCTATAAATATACATCTCCCATGATATTACTCATGGCAAGCCAGATTATAAACTGTTTTGAAACACAGAAGTTCCATAAAATTCAGTCTTGATTTAGCGGCAGCACTCTTGTCTAAGTCAAGATTGTAAATTCAAGCCCATTCCAGAAATTTAATACTATCCCTAAAATTGACATTTCAAGACTTACTGAAGAAATGCTAAAATGTCAGAGGGGACAGTTTTCATGGCACTATTTGAAGAACCACAGGAGTATTTTTCCCTTAAGCAACATCAACAAATTATCTGTGTATTATTCTCACTGCTGTTGTGGGACCTTGTTATGCGCGCACTGAGTGTCATGTTCCTTACAACAGTTGACTACATTGCAAAAACACTTAACGGGTCTTATGGATGCAACGGTGCTATGTGATTGCAATTTTGTTTTCCTTCTACTACGTAATATATAGCGTATGGTTTCTGCCAAGATAGAACACATATTCCCTGCAGCAGGAATAAAAACTAAAGTAAATACTCAACAGTTTTCAATAGCCCAGGTTTCCCATCTGTTTTTGCAGGGAAGTCGTGAATAAAAAGTATCAACTATTTTTGCATTGTAATTTTTTGGCATTCATCAGCTGGATGCTATTATTCTGTGAAGAACTACTGAGCACCTAAAGAAGTTGTTTATTAAAACAGTAAAATATTTCAATTCCTTGATTGATTTGTAAAATAATGTACTATTTTCCCAATTTATCTTCAAAGCATTAGAGACCTTTCTGAGACAGGTCAGAGGATTCCAAAACTTCAACGTTAAATTTTCATGTTAAGGTTGAAGTGCCCCATGATTTTTACTGTAATAATAGATGGAATTAGTCTTTCTAGAATCATTTGCTCATGGGCATCACAAAGGAGGAGGATGAGTCCTGCATTTAGGTGGACCAAGTGTAAATCCTAAATTCCCAATTTGTAAAGACACTGCAAGGATTGAAAAAATAAAATTCCCTTACATGTACTGAATGTTGCAAAATTGAAAAGCTATGTATTAGGAGCTCTAAGATTTCCAAAAGTACGTTTTACATCAGAAACACAAACTTACGAGAAGGGCATTGGAAATGCAAATCGCTCTTTCAGATCCACACTCATGAAAGGCACATATTCAATTCCATTGATCTTTGACGTTTTTCTGAAAGAAAATCAATTGGTAAGCATCAAAATCAAACAATAAAAAGATTTAAATGATACATTGGTTCAGCATTATCATCTCTTAAAGCTACCTTATCAAATACATTGAAAAATAATTTACTTCAAAAAAAAAGGACCGATGCACTCAAAAATAACTCCATTTGATTGCCTAACCATGCAGTGCAGTATCAGTCAAGAAGTTTAAATTAGAGTGCCTATACTCATTAAAGGCATGAAGATTTAATATAAGACTAATTACGTGGGGCTGTATTATGCACAAATTGATTGGTATGATTCAGATGTTACAAAAGTGGCTACACTTTAAAGGCTCTTCCCTGGCTCTTCAAATGTTTTGGGACGTCGTTGAATCAGAGATGTACAGCCTGAAACCATAAAGAGTGCTAAATAAACGAAAGCTCTTTCATTCTAATCATTAAGCTATGCTTGAAGTCAATACTGTACAGAGATGATTTTAAGGTGTTCTCACCGTAGCACCTCGATTTCTTCTGGTGAGTAAAGTTGGCCATGGGATGATTGTTCAACACCCTGAACTCTAGATATGAGTGGTTTATCATTCAGTGTAAAATCCGATCCCAGTGGCTGGAAGGATCGAACTGGCTGACTTGGTTTACCCACACCATGCTTCTTTTCTGCAGTAACTTTGGGTGCAGAGTCTTTTAATGCTTCAGCTCTAGATGGGAAATAAGATAAAAAAAAAGACAAAATTACAAAAAAAGCTTGTGCAACTCCCAAACTTATGATATCCACCTCTTAGCACAAGGGCACCGGTTAATGGGAACATCACCTTTAACCTTTTCCCTTTAACTCTCAAATAACCCAATTTAGAAATATATTGCTATTTGTTTAGGATTACTGGGTTAAAATCCCAGACCTCCTACAATAGCAGCTCTGAGAGGGAACTTTCACCACATGGTTGCAGCTATTTGTAAGTCAACTCATCACAATTATGTCCCATCCCAAATTACCTTGACAAAAGAGCCAGCAATGTTTATATTCCAAACATAAATAATTATGCCAGCAGTGGCTCAGAGCACAGCAATCTTGGTTGAACTCAATGGGTCACTCCAGGAATCTAGACTGATACTTCAACCCTGTACTGTTGGAGTGCTAAACTGGTAGCTATGCTGTCTTCTAGATGAAATTTGTAACTGACACCCCCAACTGTGCCCTCAATAATATTAAAAAAAATTCCAAAGCCCTGACCAATATTATGTACCTTTGTTTCAAAGGAGAATGAGAGATAGACCAAACCACTTCAAGCCAGTAGTAGGCAAATTACTGAAATTAATCTGAAAGACATGATAAACCATCACTTAGAAAGGTACTGATTAATCAAGGATAGCCAGCATAGAATTTTTAAGAGAAGTTCATGAACTTGAAGTGGTCTACATGGTCTTTAGCAAGGATTTCGACAAGGTGTGACACGGCAGTGATTAAAACAAAAATCCTGAAGACTTTGAAGAATGTAACAACCTGGGTACAAAGTAAGCTCAGTGGCATGAAATAAAAGGTCATTGTTGATATAATGGAAATGGAAGAATATATCCAGGGGGAGTTAGTACAGGATTTAAAACTAGGTTTTTAAACAATGATTGGGACTTAAATGAGAAGTTTTCAGATTACACAAAAAATGGCCATTTGGCCAATAATGAAGAGTCTGCACTGATGAGATGGCCAGAAAAATGGGGCAAATAGAAGTCAATCTGGAGAGGAGAGGGGTGAGATGCATTTGGTGGATGCAGGGGGTCAATAAGGCAAAGGAATACCTAATAAATGAGAATATTGAGAGGTGTAGAGGAAGTGAAGAACTTTGGCGTAAATATCCACAGATCCCTGAAAGTAGGATGGAGTGATAAAGGTGGTTAAGAAGGCACATAGAATTTGTTAATAGTTGAGGTATAAAATATAACAGCCAGGAGATAGTGCTACCTAGATTTTAGGCCATAACTTGAATATTGTACAGTTCTGGTCATCTTATTACTGGAAGTATGTAAGTGCATGAAAGAAGGTAGAGAGAAGATTTACAAGGATTTTGTCAGAACTGGAAATAAAACAATACAGGAAAGATTGGATAGGTTGAGGTTGTTATCCATGGTACACAGAAGAATAAAGGGAGACTTGACTGAAATGCAGAAGCTTTTAAGGGGCCCGGCTAGATAAGAAATGTGTGAACTGGTGAAGGGGAGGTATCGATTTGAAGTTATTCATGGAAAAACTGGAGGGAAGATGAGGAGTTTTTTTTTAAACCAAGAGGATGGTAGGAATCTGGAACTCACTACCTGGAAAATCTGCGCAGCAGAAATTCTCAACACATTTGAGAAGGTACCTGGATATGCACATTAAGTGCCATAACCAAGAGAGCTATGGACCAAATACTGGAAAGTGGGATTTAGTTGGGTGGCTTGCTTCTCAGCTGGCACAGATATAATTAGCTAAGTGACATCTTTCTGTGCCATACATTTCTCTTACTCCAATCAAATTATTATGCCTTAGTAAAGTCGGTACTATGGGCGTGTGTTCAGAACAGTTTTTATCCAGATACAACATATCAATTTGTTTTTTTAAAAATCAGGCTCACCGAGTGGGTCAGGAGTCATTACCATGGTAACAACTCTCTCGCTCCTGGGCAGGCAGACAGCCTGTTTGTGAACAATAGAGCAGTTGAAACTCTTCAACTCTTTTAAAAAAAGACCTCTCTCCCCTTGCGGACAGATAACAAAGAATTGAAAAGATAGCTGACTATTGGCTATTCACTAGTCAATAAATTATTGCCTCTAATCAGTGACAGAAACCATACAATTAGTCCATCAAGTGCCCTGTCTGCAGTAAATAACTTAAAGGACTTGAAAAGGAGAACTCGAAGCAGCAACTGAGACCTCATCGAATTCTATGGACTGGTGCTATCAAACTGTGTTCACCTAAAATCACTGCTTCTGCTGTTTGGCAGCAAGTATCTCTGAACATCTGAGTTCATCTAAGAAAAATTAACAGCCAGCGGAATTCACAACTGACCTTGGAGAAACCTGTGTGGGGGAGCTCACAGTAGGGGAGCAGCTAAGTGGCTAGGTTTTAAACGAAACCTTACTGTTTTTTGTAAATCTACAACAGTGAATAGAGTGGTTTCTCTTTTGATTATATGATTTTATTGAGACCTGTCTCAATTAAACATTAAAAAATGTAAAAACACAGGTATTAAGTTAGCCTCAGCCAATGTTTTTACAGCAGTAAAGCTGTAGATTGGGTCTGTAGATTGTTAAGGTACAAACATGGCCTTTAGTGGAGTGGTGTGCTCTTCCTGTTGGACGTGGGAGATTAGGAAGAGTTTCCACATTACTAATGATTATGTCTGCAGGAAGCGTGTTTGGCTGCAAATCCTGTTGGACCACATGGATCAGCGGCAATCAGGAATTTACAGGAGTTAGAGGGTGTGATGGTTGGCAGTTGCAGAAAGGGGGATAAATTGAAGATACAGTCAGGTAGATGAGTTACCTCCAGGAAGGCAGGAGTCTCCTGTGGCTAACCCCAGCTTAAATAAGTATGCTGTTTTGGAAAATATAGGGGATGCTGGACTCACAGGGAAATGTAGCACTGACAGCCAAACTTCAGGTACCGAGGGGTTTGCGAGGTTTCAAGTGATCAATTGTAATAGGGGATTGTCTAGTCAGGGGCACAGACAGATGATTCTGCAGCTGACAGCTGGTGTGCTGCCTCTCTGGTGCTAGGATCAAGCACATCTTGGAGAGGGTGAAGAATATTCTTGAACGGAGTGGGACCAACAGGAGGTCATTGTGCACATTGGAACTAACGACATAAGAAGGGAAAAGGATTAGGAGACAACAAGTTAGGCAAGAATTTAAAAAGGAGGAATATCTGGATTACTCCTGGTGCAACACATGAGTGAGGGTTGGAATAGGAAGATAGAGCAGATGAATTAGTGTCTGAGGTGCTGGTGCAGGGGACAAGATTTAACATTTTTAGATCAACGGAATCTCTTCTGGGATAAAAGTGACCTGTACAACAAGGAAAGAATGCACCTGAAGTGGAAGGGGGTTAATGTACTGGCAGGGAGATTTGCTCAGGAAGATTTAAACTAATAAAAGGTGATGTGGGGGGAAAGAGGAAGGGAAATGGGGGGAAAGAGATCAGTCTAAGACTGGTATAGTTGGGAAAAGGGGCAAGTCAAACAAACAGTCAGGGCAGGCAGGAACAAAGCAGAGAACGAGGCAGGACTGATCAATTAAACTGCATTTATTTCAATGCAAGAGGCCTAACAGATAAGTCAGATGAACTCTGGGCATGGTTGGGAACATGAAACTGGGATGTCATAGCAATGAGAGAGATGTGGCTCAGGGATGCATAGCACTGGAGGCTTAATGTTCCACAGTATAGATGCTATAGGAAGGATAGAAAGGGGAGCAGGAGAGGAGGGGGAGTGGCATTTTTGATTAGAGCTAACATTACAGCTGTACTTAGAGAGTATATTCCTGGGAATACATCCATGTAAATATTTGGGTGAAATCGAGAAATAAGAAAGGAATGATCACCTTACTGCGATTGTACTATACATCCCCCAATAGTAGCAGGAAATTGAGAAATAAAATTTGTAAGGCGTTCTCAGTTATCTGTAAGAATAATAGGGTGGTTATGGTAGGGGATTTTAACTTTCCAAACACAGAGTGGGACGGCCATAGTATTAAGGGCTTGGATGGACAGGAATTAGTTAAGTGTGTATAAGAGATTTTTCTGATTCAGTATGTGGATGTAGCTACCAGAGAAGGTGCAAAACTTGACCTACTCCTGAGAAGTAAGACAGGGCAGGTAACTGAGGTATCAGTAGAGGAGCACTTTAGGGGCCCGCAACCATACTTCAATTAGTTTTAAAACAGTGACAGAAAAGGATAGACAGGATCTAAAAGTTAAAGTTGGAGGAAGGCTAATTTTGATGTATCAAGAAATAATTTTCAAACGTTGATGGGGGGGCAGTGTACACAGGTTAAGGGACGGCTGAAAAATGGGAAGCCTTCAAAAATGAGACAATGAGGATCCACTATGTGCCTGTTAGGGTGAAAGGCAAGCATGGTAGATGTAGGGAATGCTAGATGTCGAGGGAAATTGAGGTTTTGGCCAAGAAAAAGAAGAAAGCATATGTCTAGTATAGATAGCAGAGATTGAGTGAATCCTTAAAAGAGTATACAGGCAGTAGTATACTTAAGAGGGAAATCAGGAGATCAAAAAGAGGACATGAGATAGCTTTGGCAAATGGGGTTAAGGAGAATCCAAAGGGTTTTTACAAATACATTAAGAACTAAAGGACAACTAGAGAGAGAATAGGGCCTCTCAAAGATCAGCCAAGCAGCCTATGTGTGGAACTGCAGGAGATGGGGGAAGATACTAAATGAGCATTTTGCATCAGTGTTTACTTGGAGATGAATATAGAAGATAGAGAACATTGGGAAATAAATACAGACATCTTGAAAAATGTCCAAATTATACAGGTGGTGGTGCTGGACCTTAAAACGCATAAATGTGGATAAATCCCTAGGATCTCATGAGGTGTACCTGAGAACTCTGTGGGAAGCTAGTAAAGTGAATGCTGGGCCCCTTGCTGAGATATATTTGTATCACTGATAGTCACAGGTGAGGGGCTGGAAGACCGAAGGTTAGCTAACATGCTGCCACTTTTTAAGAAAGGTGGTAAGGAAAAGCCAGGAAACTACAGACCAGTGAGCTGATATTGATAGTGGGCAAGTTGCTGCAAGGAATCCTGAGGGAAAGGATTTACATGTATTTGGAAAGGCAAGGACTGATTAGTGATAGTCAACATGGCTTTGTGCATGAGAACTTGTGTCTCAGTGACTTAGGGATTGAGTTTTTGAAGTAACGAAGAGGATTGATGAGGGCGGAGTGGTGGACGTGATCTATATGGACTTCATAAAGCGTTCAACAAAGCTCCTCATGGGAGACAGGTTAGCAAGGTTAGATCACCTGGAATACATTTGGATTTGGATAGAGAACTGACTCAAAGGTAGAAGATCGAGGGTAGTGTGGCGCATTGCTTTTCAGACTGGAGGCCTGTGACCACTGGAGTGCCACAAGAATCAGTGCTGGCTCCACTGCTTTTTGTCATTTATATAAATGATTTGGATGTAAACATAGGAGGTACAGTTAGTAAGTTTGCAAATAATACTAAAATTGGAGGTCCAGTGGATAGCGACGGTTTCTTCAGAGTACAACGGGATCTTGATCAGATGAGCCAATGTGCTAAGGAGTGGCAGATGGAGTTTAAAAATCAGATAAATGTGAGGTGATGCATTTTGAAAAGGAAAATCAAGGCACAACTTCTACACTTTTAACATGTACAGCATAGAAACAGACCCTTCAGTCCAACTCATCCATGCCGACCAGGTATCCTTGATTAATCTGGCCCATTTGCTAGCACTTGGCCCATATCCATCTACACCCTTCCTATTCATCTACCCATCAGTATGCTTTTTAACTGTTGTAATTGTACTGGCCTCTAGCACTTCCCGTGGCTACTCATTCCATACAAGCACCACCTTCTATGTGAAAACGCTGCCCAAGGTCCCTTTTAAAATCATTTCCGTCTCACCCTAAACCTATGACTCTTGTTCTGGACTCCCCCACACCTGGGAAAAGACCTTGCCTACTTACGCTGTCCATGCCCCTCAGGATTTTAAAAAACCTCTATAAAAGTTGAGAAAATATATAGCCTTAAAACTTGTCGTTAAGCATTTAGACTAAGTATAATACTGAATTATAGAACACATTTGCTGCACACTAGAAAATAAACAGGACAGGCAGGGAGGCGTCAGGCCACAAAAGGTGGAACTCAGGACGTACAGAAGATAAAAACATCTGTTCTCATCCAGTAATAACAGAATGTTCTAAAACGGCTAAGAGCATTTGCCTTAACATCAATGAATCTGAGTAAACAGGAGACAGAGTGATAACATTCATGGTGTAAGCATGTCAAAAGCCTTGTAATTAACAGTCAGATCCTATCAATTATAATGGATTGTTATTACCCTTGCAAGCTAGGCCGACAGAGGGAAAAACGTTTTTGCGTTACAGTCCCTGCCCTGGGTGTTCAAAAGGACGCGAGAGAGAGAGAGAGAGAGATCATTTTAGTGCTGAGATGGCCAAAGCCATACAGAATTAACTCAGTGGTCTGATTCGAATGCATATTTACTTGCTAAGGATTGAATATTTTGAATTTAATTGCATTTTGGGCCTTTACGTTGATTTTGAGTAGCCATCGCTGATTATGAAATGCAAACTCTGTAAAAGGTACTATTAATGAAGCTTTAACTTACTTGCTGTTCTTACAGACCATGACTGCCCCACTGTCAACTAACTAGTCAGATCTTATGTCTTACTTGAATTTGAATCACAACCTTGAAAAGAAAGCATGTTAATTTGAGACTTATGAATCATTTAAAACTTAACCTTACGGTAACATTTCAGCCTCAGCTACAGAATGATTCTGTGCTTAAGATACAAAGCAGGAGTCTGCAATTAAGTTAAAAATTATTCTAAACCTAACATTGAAGAGATTCTGACAATCTGTCAGGAAGCCATTTTATGGTCAAAGTTTGCCCTCCTTGCTAAGAAGCCATTTTGTAAAACAATGATATCTGACATGCCAGCTGTGCAAGGTTACCTTATAACCTCTACCACTTAGTTTAGAAAGATACTTCTTTATGATAGACACTTATCTCGCCACCAGGCACCTGTCTCAGCTGGATCTGTTTTTCCCACCTGATGGATGGCTAAGGGCCTGTAGGAGTGATCAGTTAATCGTGCTCAGACCTGTCAATTAACTTCTCTTCCTTACGAATTATTGCTTTTCCACTGTTATCTGCTGTGGTTCTGTTCGCCGAGTTGGGAATTTGTGTTGCAGATGTTTCGTCCTCTGTCTAGGTGACATCCTCAGTGCTTGGGAGCCTCCTGTGAAGCTTCACAGGAGGCTCCCAATCACTGAGGATGTCACCTAGACAGAGGACGAAATGTCTGCAACACAAATTCCCAGCTCGGCGAACAGAACCACAACAATGAGCACTCGAGTTACAAATCTTCTCACAAACTTTGAACTGTTATCTGTCTAATTAAGAACATGCAGTGTTTTTGTAATCTTTTTGTATAAAGGAAGCCTGTTTGTGACAGAAGAGTGGAGTAGCCTGTGAGGGCTCTTAAAAGAAGAGTTGGTACCTTACTCTAAGGTTTTAGAACCTTAGCTAGCCTGACTTATAGATGTCAGTGTTATATTGTAACAGTGATGCTATTGGTAAATAAAGAGGAAGACTCAAATTAAACTAAACTGTCTCTAAGAGGTTTTTATTCCAGACCACCAAAGAGTATAACCTCCGGGACGAACCAAGAGAGACTTACAGGTCTGAGTCCACAAGGGATTTCCTGGGCTGTCTCAAATCTGTACTTTATCAAGGTCACCCCTCAACCTCTGACACTCCCAGGAAAACAGCCCCAGCCTATTCAGCCTCTCCTTATAGCTCAAACCCTCCAATCCTGGCAACATCCTTGTAAATCTTTTCTGAACCCTTTCATGTTTCATAACATCCTTCCTAGAGGAGAAGACCAGAGTTGCACACAATATTCCAAAACTGGCTGAAAGAATGTCCTGTACAGCTGCAACATGACCTCCCAACTCCTTTAACTCAATGCACAGACCAATAAAGGCAAACATACCAAACACTTTCATCACTATCCTATCTACCTCAAACTCCATTTTCAAGGAACTATGAACCTGCACTTCAAGATCTCTTTGTTCAACAACACTCCCAGGACATTACCATTAAGTACGTAAATCCTCCCTTGATTTGCCTTTCCAACATGCAGCACCTCTCATTTATCTAAATTAAATTTCATGTCACTCCTCCGTCCATTGGTCCATCTGATCAAGATCCTGTTGTAATCTGAGGTAACCTTTTTCGCTATCCACTACACCTCCAATTTTGGTGTCATCTGCAAACTTACTAACAATACCTCCTATGTTCACATCCAAATCATTTATATAAATGACGAAAAGCAGTGGACCCAGCAGTGATCCTTGTGGCACTCCACTAGTCACAGGTCTCCAGTCTGAAAAACAACCCTCCACCATCACCCTCCATCTTCTACCTTTGAGGCAGTTCTGTATCCAAATGGCTAGTTCTCCTTGTATTCCATGAAATCTAACCTTGCTAACCAGTCTCCCATGAGGAACCTTGTCAAATGCCTTACTGAAATCCATATAAATCACGTCCACCACTCCGCCCTCATCAATCCTCTTTGTTGCTTCTTCAAAAAGAAAACTCACTCAAGTTTGAGAGACATTATTTCCTACGCATAAAGCCATGTTGACTATCTCAAATCAGTCGTTGCCTTTCAAAATAGATGCAAATCCTGTTCCTCAGGATTCCCTTCAACAACTTGCCCACCACCGATGTCAGGCTAACTGGTCTATAATTCCCTGGCTTTTCCTAAACACTTTTCTTAAAACGTAGCGCCATGTTAGCCAACCTTCAGTCTTTCAACACGTCACCTGTGACTTTGATGACACAAATATTGCAGCAAGGGACCCAGCAATTACTTTGCTAGCTTCGCAGTGTTCTTGGATACACGTCATCGGGTCCAGGGATTTATCCAACTTTCTGTGTTTCAAGACATCCAGCACCACCTGCTCTATAGTATGGGCATTTTTCAAGATGTCACCATCTTTCTACCCCACATTCTGCATTTTCCATGCCCTTCTCCAAAGAAAACACTAATGCAAAATACTTGTTTAGTATCTTCCCTATCTCCTGTGGTCCCACATATAGGCTGCCTTGCTGATCTTTGAGGGATCCTATTCTCTCTCTAGTTACCCTTTTGTCTTTAATGTATTAACCCTATTTGCCAAAGCTATCTCATGTCCCCTTTTTGCCCTCCTGATTTCCCTTTTATGTATACTCCTACTGCCTTTATACTGTTGTGGAGTTTCACTCAATCTCTACTGTCTGTACGTATGCTTCGTTCTTTTCCTTGGCCAAAACCTCAATTTCTCTAGTCATCCAGTATTCCCTACACCTACCAGACTTGCCTTTAGCCCAAAGAGGAACATACTGTTTCTGGACTTTTTATCTCATTTTTGAAGGTTTCCCACTTTTCATTCGTCCCTTTACCTGTGAACAATTGCACTCAACATTTGAAGTTTCTTGCTTAATACCGGTAAAGTTGACCTTCCTCCAATTTAGAACTTGGATCCTGTCTATCCTTTTCCATTACTATTTTAAAACTAATAGAGTTACGGTTGCTGGCTCCCCCATTGACACATCAGTCACGTGCCCTGCCTTATTTCTCAAGATCCTGGGGAGTGTTGGTGAACAAGGAGACCTTGGAGTGCAGGTTCATAGTTCTTTGAAAGTGGAGTCGCAGGTAAATAGGGAAGTGAAGGCAGTGTTTGGTATGCTTGCCTTTATTGTTCAGTGCATTGAGAGGGGAGTTGGGAAGTCATGTTGTGGCTGTACAGGACATTTGCAATACTGTGCGCAATTTTGGTGTCCCTGTTTTAGGAAGGATGTTATGAAACTTGAAAGGGTTCAGAAAAGGTTTACAAGGCTGTTGTCAGGGTTGGAGGGTTTGTGCTATAGGGAGAGGTTGTATAGGCTGGGGCAATTTTCCCTGGAGTATTGGAGGCTGAGGGGTGACCTTATACAGGTTAATGAAATAACATGGGGTATAGATAAGGTGAATAGACTAAGCTTTTTTTTCTTGGGGTGGGCAGAGTCCAAAACTAGAGGGCATAGATTTAAGTTGAGAGGGGAAAGATTTAAAAGGGAACTCAGGGGCAACTTTTCTACACAGGGAGTGGTGCATATATGGAAGGAGGGGCCAGAGGAAGCAGTGGAAACTGGTACAATAACAACATTTAAAAGGCATCTGGATGGATATATGAATATGAAGGATATAGAGGGATATAGGTCAAATGTTGGCAAATGGAACTAGATTAATTTAGGAAAACTGCTCGGCATGGATGTGCTGTTTCCGTGTTGTACAACTCTATGACTCTAATACCTTTTTCCCATCCATAACATTTCTTTGTTGTTTGTCCAAGTCTATCTGCATGTGTGTTGTGGTTTAAGGAGGAATAGAGGTTAAGACTTAAATTGACTAGGCTTATTTGCTCGCTAGTGGTTAGAACTGACCTATTTGAATTAAAGAGTGGTGTCTTGTTAAACACAGAAACTTGGTCAGTGTATTTTGTTAATCTGTGTTTGTCAGGCAGGTAAATTGGGGATTTTGAGTAACTGGATTAAATCTTTAACGTTTGTGAACATTTTGGAAGTATTGATGTTCAAACATTAAGTGAGTAGGGTGAAACAATCAACATCAGAAAAACAGATTATTTATGTGGAATTTACTGCATGAAAATGAGCTGCTGTTGTTGACAGTCACTACATTTCAAAAACTATAAAGCACTATCGGACTATTGGTCAAGGCAGATGCTACGTTAATGCAAGGCTTTCATTACTAAATGTTTATCGATGGAATAGAATGTTGTACCCATCTCCAAACGACATTGCTTTCCCAACCTGTATAAGGACATGCATTGCCAAAAAGTGCTACTCCCTTATTGCAGTAAAACATTTTCACTGTAATATTGAGATAACATCACCTCATAAAAATGAAAACAGGCCTCACCTAGAGCTTGCCCCTACAGAAATCTTTAATCCAAACTTGCTTTCACAAATTCATGGATCACTTTAAAAACCAAGAAATTAAATTTGCAATAAAGCAGTTGGAAATCAAATAACTTAATCAACAAAAGTTCTTAAAACCAAAATAAAACATTACAGTTTAACAGGATTAGTTTCTTCAAAAGAAACATGATCCCTACAGGACAACTTTCCAAGAAGCTATGTCTCAATCATTTTAACCTAAATGCATTATTCTTACATAAATTGAAGCAGCATGTAACTGACTTCAATTCGTCATCTCTGGTAATCAAAAAGTTTTCATACCAAGTATGATACACAAGCACAAGCAAGAGGTACTTCAGACTGAAATTGGTCATATCTGAATGCACTGAAGAGCAAGCAAGGATCCTTGCCAAGGTAAGGGAAGGGTGCTACTTGGACTCAGGAGATCAGAGCATTATACAGGGTTTACATCTAGATAAAAACAAACTAATGTATTGATAGGACTTGTATTCCTATTAGGATAGTCCTAGCTCAAATGAAATGTGTCCAAACCAATCCCTGGCAAAACTGCAACTGGAGCTATATTTCAATAGTAGATAATACCTCACTCAGAATAGTGATTTTTTTTAACTGTTTGGGATTAAGGTGCAGTATTACAATCAAAGAGAATGTTGTACAGCAGCCACTCAGAATACTCTTAGGCTCTGTATGCAAGGTTTGCCTGAAAGGGAATTGTTCTTTGTTTCGATATGTAGACAAGTTCAGAAGTAGGTCTGCCAGAGAGCAAAAAGTGACTCACCTGTCAAGTGCTTGTCGAGCTAATTGCTTCAATTTACCCTGCAGTGTTTGATCAGAGGTCTCATTAGCCTAGGATGAAATATACAGTGTATATGCTTAACTCTTTACACCAATTGATCCTTGAAGTACATTTGGTCACATACATACAACTTAACATGGACTTTCATGTTCCAATTTGGTCTATGATTCTATAGTTTACTCACAGTGTTCAGGCACAATTCAACAGCCTCAGTGTAAAGCTCCACAGCTTCTTCGGCATTGCCCTTCTCATCCTCATCGAATGCTTGTGTGACCAGGAAGTGTGCACGTTCTAGATCCATCTGCTGCTTTGATTTGAGAGGATCTCCTTTGTGGGCCTGTGCTTGAACTTTGCAAACATGGAACAATTTACAGCTCTGAACATTTTTTTCCCCCATTTTAGAATACATACATTTTCAAAACATCATTGTAAAAATCTGTGGTTAAAAACCAAATGCCAGAACACATTTCAAGTTCCACTGTGCATGACCCAACTTATTTTAGTCAGCCATACTATGATGTAGTATGAGTTATTCATACTCTTAATGCAAGCTGTACTCACCTGCAGAGTAAAGAGCCTGCACACGGTCCATGTACTCGGTTATTTTCTCCTGAATACCATCCAACTTCGAGCCAGCGATGCCAGCGCATATTAACGCTTGCGCAGCTTCCTACAAAATATATACTGGTTTTAGTAGACACAGAAGTTGGCTCTTTCTTGATGCAAACTTCCAAACAGAAGTAAAAGAATGACTATATTTCTACATTGCCATCCACAAACACAAAATATTTGAAGAGTTTTGACTTCTAGGAAATGTAGCAGTGAATGTTTACAAAACCTATCCCCCCCAAAAAATGACGTAATGAACAGATGAATTGTGCTGGTGAAGGTAGATATGCGTTAAACATCAGCCAAGAAATCTGGGCACGTTTTTCTGCTTTTCCTTGAAGAGTGTCATAAATCTAGACCCAGGTCAATGTGGTTGACTCTTAATCCTCTGCGATGGCCAAGTAAGCTACACATTTCAAATGCCTTGGGATAGGCAACAAATGCTGCCTTAAAAAGATGGCAGGAAAGATTGCCAAGAGTCGAGAAGTGTGCCGCTTGATCCAAAAATCCCAACATCCCTTTTTTTAAAAAGATTAAATTCCCTACAGTGAAAACAGGCCCTTTGTCCCAACCAATCCACATTGACCCTCCGAAGAGTAACCCACTCAGACCCATTTCCCTCTGACTAATGCACCTAATACTATGGGCAATTTAACATGGCCAATTCACCTGACCAGCACACGTGGAAGGAGACCGGAGCACCCAGAGGAAACTCATGCAAACATGGGGAGAATGTGCAAACTCCACACAGATAGTGAGGCAGCAGTGCTAACCACTGAACCGCCTTTCTTCATGTCTACAGTGCTAGTCCAAAATCCGTGGTCAATGTTGACCCATACGATGTTGATTGTGCAAGGCGATGTGTTGGCATGGATTTAATGGACTGGACTTAAATTTCCCAACTCACAAACTGGAGATTTGAGGTTCTCTTTGGATGAACAACCCTAATTATTAGCACTATCCAATTGAATGTTTAAAGTGTTCGGACTGAATTTGAACTCTTATTTCAGACTCAGAGGTCAGAGTGTTACCACTGAGTCAAGAGTGAAAGGTTGCTTCCATGAGAACAGAAATGAAATCTGTATCAATGTATCATCTGTATCAATGACTTAACTGTAACCAGTAACGTTAGCTTTTAGCAGCAGGCAAAAGGCAAATGCAGTTACGAGGGGAGAAACCTTCTGACCACTGCCATAGTTTAATTGAGATGGCAGCAAAATGATTTTAGCAATCAGTCACTGAAAGCTCTTTCCCTTTGACAAACAGGAAATTTGCAACAAATGGGCACTAACAGGCAGCTCCCCTCCTCTCCCAGCCGGGGTGTGGGGGGGGGGGGGGGCACTGTGACATTCCCCTTCCCAAGGGTTATAGACAGACCCTCGCCTCTTCAGGGGTGGGGAGTGACAGATCAATCCTAGACCTGGAGGGTGGGGACTGTGAAAGACAGACCCTATACCCAGGGAGGTGGGGGGGCTGACAGGCACCCTGTCCCGGGGTGGGGGGGGGACCTACAGACCACTGGTCCCCGGTGGAGGTGGGGTGTGTGTGACAGACAGACCCTAGCTCCCGGACTGGGGGGGTCACATAGAGACCCTAGCCCCTAAGAGGTGACAGATCAGAGATCAGAACATGGCCCCCCATGGTGGGGGGGGAAGCAAAGACAGAACCTGGCCCCCCACGGGGTGACAGATAGATCCTGATCCTGGAGGGGGGGGGGGGGTGGCAGGGGTGTCACAGAGAGACCCTGACCCCTGGGTGGTGACAAATCAAACCCTAGACCCTGACGGTGGGGGTCAGAGACAGACCCTGGCCCCGGGGGTGGGGGGGGGGGGGGGGGGGTCAGAGACAGACCCTGGCCCCGGGGGGGGGGGGGGGGTTCAGAGACAGACCCTGGCCCCGGGGGAGTCAGAGACAGACCCTGGCCCCGGGGGAGTCAGAGACAGACCCTGGCCCCGGGGGTGGGGGGTGGGGTTCAGAGACAGACCCTGGCCCCGGGGGAGTCAGAGACCGACCCTGGCCCCGGGGGTGGGGGGGTCGGAGACAGACCCTGGCCCCGGGGGTGGGGGGGGGGGGGGGGGTCGGAGACAGACCCTGGCCCCGGGGGAGTCAGAGACAGACCCTGGCCCCGGGGGTGGGGGGTGGGGTTCAGAGACAGACCCTGGCCCCGGGGGGGGGGGGGGGGGTCAGAGACAGACCCTGGCCCCGGGGGGGGGGGTGGGGGGGTCGGAGACAGACCCGGCTCCGGGGCTCACCTTGTAATAAAACACGGCCTCCTTGAAGCGGCCGCTCTGATCGTTCCTCACCGCCACCTGGGCAAACCTGACGGCGTCCTGCTCCAGGGCACTCGGGTCCATGGTGGTAGTGCCACCCCTCTATCCCGGGACCACGGTGAGTGAGAGAAACACCGTCCTCCACCAGCTCCTCCCGCCTCCCGGGGTCACAGCAACTACTTCCACTTCCGGTTGACCCCTGGGGCGGGGAATGGGGATGAGCAGAGACTCTTTCCTCATTGGCTGGTGCAGGGTGGCAAGGCTGTTCCCAAATTAGGAATGAAAAATATTTACTATTTTAAAGGAAGGGAGCAGTCGACAAAATGAAACCGAAATTAGGCATGTTCACCTCAGTAAGGGCTGTTAGGGTGCAGTGGTAGTGTCCCAGCCTCTGGGTCAGGAGGTTCAAGTCCCACTAGAGGTGTGGAGCAGCATTGCTGAACAGGTTGATTAGAAAATATTCAATCGTGTTGTTTACAAAAAGGGCATGTGGGAGCCAAACATTCCAGTTTAGGGGAATTCAAAATTACAGGGCAAAGGTGGGGAAAGATTTAAAAGGGACCCAATGGGTAACTTTTTCTTGCAGACCATGTGTGTGTGTGGAATGAGCTGCCAGAGGAAGTGCTGGAGGCTGGTGCAATTACAACATTTAAAAGACAACTGGACGGGTACATGAATAGGAAGGGTTGAGCGAGATATGGACCAAATACTGGGAAATGGGACTAGATTTATTTAGGATTTCCAGTCGTCATGGGCAAGTTGGACCAAAGGGTCTGTTTCTGTGCTGTACATCTGTATGACTTCAATCCAGGTTGATACTAGTGACAGGTGCAGTTCTGATTGCTGCAGTCGAAGGCACTACAAGTGTATGGATATGTTTAAACCAACCAGATATGTCACGACACACCTCTAGCAAAGGTAGGATTATGATCTCAGGCTTTCTGGTGTGGAGGAAGGGACACATCATCTATATGTACTACTACCGTTCCGCAAGAATCCTCCCAGCCATTCTATAAGATTTTAAACTAAAGCACTGCCTGCCTGTCCATTCGATAGTTCTGCATTCTGGCTGCAGTTATTCCTGGATCCTGGGTCTTATGATGTTTTAACCATGTGGTCATGATTGTGATATCTTGTCACACGATTGACTTGTTCGGATGTTATTGTATTTACCTTAAAGCAGGTGGGTCCCCTGCTGTGCTTTTGTTCTGTGAGTAGCAGAATGCCAGTCATCAAAAAATTATGAAAACAACTAAGGGTGGAATAGCAGAAGTGTGCCGATATTTAATTCCACCACTAATGTCTGTTAATTGACTGAAACCAGTTGTAATGCAGGTTTCTCATGCACAACAGTAGTACAATAATCTGACAATAGGCTAATTGTAATAGATGTAAGCACTAATATCCTCCTTGTAAGTTTAAGCTGCTTATATTCACTCTGAAATCCCCACCCTTACGGAACATGTGGTAATCTCCTATTTCATTTGTTTCTTATGTACCACATTTACCACATGTGGTTAAGGAATACTGTGATTTAATAACTCTTGTCTTCCTCTTGTCTTCCACTTGTTTTTACAGTTGAGAATGCTTGAATTCTGTACCCTATTTCCAGAAAGAAATGCATAATTTTCAAAAGTGAAAATTGCTTTTTACTTTTTTTTAAACAGTTAAAGTAAAAGCACCATAAACCTATTGGACCACAGGGCTGCTCCCTCACTGGAGAGAAGCATTTAACATGAGGATCACCATGCCTCAGATGAGCGGATAGGTTGAGAAGGTGAGTCCTTCATAATAACCTGACCTGGTGTGGGAATTGAACCCATGCTGTTGGTGTCACTCAGTATTGCAAACCAGCCGTTGAGCCAACAAAGCGAACTGACCCCCCCCATCCCCCTCTTCAACAGTAAGGTCTTCAGGTTTCACCTATCCTTTCAATGATTGCTCCCCCCCCCCCTTAACAGTAAGGTCTTCAGGTTTCACCTATCCTTTCAATGATTGCTCCTCTTTCAGTACTTCTATCACTCATGAACTTGTTTCTGCAACTCATGGTTTTGCAGGAAGTTTTATTGCCTGCCTCCACCTTTCTTAAGCTGCTAGTGCCCAAAACCCTAGTCCCCTTCTTGACAACAACGTATGTTTATACAGAGGCTGTATGCAGTAAAACAAAATCAAAATGTTTGATAGCAGTATTATTAAACTTACATGGCACTGAATTATATGAAGACATGTTAGGAATATGTCCAAAAGCCTTGACCAAAGTGGTAAGTTTTAAGTAGCGACTTAAAGAAGGAGTGTGAAATTGCGTGGTAGACAGGTTTTCGGAGGGAATTGCATAGAACAGTGTCTTGATCTCTTAAGACCTGAGTGATGCAAAACAGAAATGCCCAAAATGAAGTAGTGCCCAAGTTGGAGGGTTAGAAGGCTAGGCAAGGTTACAGATGTAGGAAAGAATGAAATTGTGAAGTGATTTGAAAACAATGATTGGGAGCTATCAGGTCAGCAAGCACCAGTGTGATAGCTGAACTACATTTGCTGTGAGTTAGGAAACAGGCACAATTGGTATGGCTGTACTCAAGTTTATACCTCCCTCCCCTTCCTAGACCTCTCCATCTTCATCCACGAGGACCAACTCAACACTGACATTTTCTTCAAACCCACTGACTCCCACAGCTACCTGGATTACACCTCCTCCCACCCTACCTCCTGCAAAAATGCTATCCTGTATTCCTAATTCCTCCGCTTCCGCCGCATCTGCTCTCAGGAGGGCCTGTACCACCACCGAACACACCAGATGGCCTCCTCTTTTAAAGACCAAAATTAAGTCATTCCTGATGGAGGGCTCCGGCTTGAAATGTCGATTTTCTTGCTCCTTGGATGCTGCCTGACCTGCTGTGCTTTTCCAGCAACACACTCTCAACTCTGTACTCAAGTTTATGTAGAGTGAAAGATGGGAAGATGACCTCTACAACAATGTGATAGCCGAATCCAAAAATAACAAAGGAATGCATGAACAAAGTTTCAGAGCAGAATTCCTGAGGCAACCATAAGGTTGTGGCATCCTCTCCCCAGACCTTCCATCTCCAGTTCTCCAACCTCTGGCTGCATCTACTAATTCCCAGTTTTCATCTTTCCCAAGCTCTCATTCCTTAATCTCCCTATCTCACTTCTCTGGACTTTTGAGGCCCCTGATGCTGCTCCAAAGTAATTGTCACATTCTCTCATGACCTCCAAATTCTGAAGATGCGCAATTCCCATGACCTATAATTTCAAACTCCCCAATACTGCTCCCTCTCAGCTCTGCAATGGTTCGGCAAGAGAAGGTGGTCTGCAAGCAAATCAAAGCTCAAATACTATGCTTGTGGCTGGGGGACTTTAACACAAAAGTTGGGAATCAGGTTGTGTTTAATGGCAAACATACCTTAATCGTCATAGTGTTGACAAGTTGAATGAAAATGGGCAGCAGCTTCCGGAATTTTGTGCACAACATAGACTTTGTATCACCAGCACCGTCTTCCAGTGCAGATATGAGAACAAAGTGTCATCTTTTGAACACTGACAATGACTTGACTGGATAATCACCAGAACCTGTAATCTGTCTAGCATTGTTTACAGTTGCATATATCACAGTGCAGATTGTGATAATGATCACTTGTTTGTCACAGAAAATGCACAAGTCTATCTACAATGTCATTCTATGCATCAACCTTTCATACACAGATGATGATGACAAATTATGGAAATTTCAGGCCACTCCTTCCTTGTGGGGTCAAATCAGGGAATGCTGATGAAGTATAGAGGTCTCTTGCAGTCAAAGCTGCTCTAACTGCATTTGGTAAAGGAAGGGAAACAGGCACATAAATTTGTTCAGGACTCAAATTTCAGAAATGGCTACTGTCATTAAATGCATCTCATTTGGCTTACAATCTGTCTTTTAACCATAAAACACATCACAGTTCCATGTTAGTCAAGGCAGTTTTGCAGAAGGTACTGTGCCTACAAGGTAACTGCACAGAGACAAGTATCCCTTCCCCAAGTCATCCTTTATTTATTTGGGCGCAGTACACTAGGTATGGCTAGCCAACTGGGAGTCAGTCCCCTGAACTGAGGAGATTCTAATATATTTATTTCTGTTCCACCACCAGGAAAATCACCCATGTGGCTTTAAGGCAATCCACATGTTTGTTCAGGACTGTATCACTTACTCAAGTCATGGGACCTGACCTTGCATCAACCTCGTCTTGTACCCACTTCCATGATTCTGGCACCAAGCTTCATCCCCTGAATAAATTCTCTCTCTCACTTACAGGAGGCATGTGGCCGATGTTGGTATTCCTGTTGCTATTTCAACCCCTCTCCCCCCACAGGCCTGGGAACATCAGTTTTAACCTGGTGCAGAGTCTTTTCCCCATCAGCAACTCCACTGGAGCTATCCCGGTTGTTGTGTGCGGGGTGGTCCTACAATTAAACAGGAACCAGGACAATTTGGTATCAAGTGATGCTGTAGGCTGCTTCTTTAACCCTGCTTTCAATATTCGGACTGCTCTATCCACTAGACCATGAGACGACAGATGGTATGGGAGCTGTCCTAATGTGCCAAATGCCATTGGACCGGAGGAAATATTCGAATTTCCTGCTTGTAAATAACATCCCATTGTTCATAACCCCTACTTCCGGGAGTCTGTGTTTCGCGAACGATGCTCACAGCTTCACAGTCATCAACTTTGAGTTTGCTGAATGAACTTTATGCATGTTTAACCACTTTGAATGGCCTTCTACAATGACCAGGAACATTGAGCCCATGAAAGGACCAGCAGTCGATATGCAGTCAAGTCCAGGGTTTACTCGTCTGATCCCACAATGTAGTGTCAGTTTCTGTGCTTGTTGGCACTCTAGGCCCTGCCCCACCAATATAGGTATGTTGGCATCAACCCTGGCAACCAGAATTAGCTTCTTGCTAGCATTTTCATCTTGAAAACCCTTGGATGATCCTAGTAGAATTCAGCCAGTATCTGGCGGTGATCTTTACACAGAACAATCACCACAGTAATATTGCCATCCTGTACGGTGATCTACTCTCGCTGGGACCAGAAAGGTTTCAAACGTGGTTGCAATAGCCCTCCTGTCTCCCCCATCACCACCAGCTGCTTTTCTAACTTCAACCTGTAAGCAGCTGTTCCATTTTTTAAACTGTGTTTTAAGGGGGTTTGTTCATGACTCAAATTTCAGAAATGGCTACTGTCATTGGGACTGTTGTGTATATTCAGAACAGCGTAATTAAGTCTAGTTTGGATAGACTGAGTTCTGTAGGGGTTCTTTATTCTGTTCTTTGTGGTTAATTGTATAATTTTGTGAATAAATTTTTATCAGTTTTAAAACCTATTAGTCAATCTCGCTAGCTTACTCCAGGTAATTTTCACTGTAGACTTAGCGAAACAAATTGCAAAGTTATGGTCTGGGCTGCCTGCTTAAGAATGTTTTGAGTGGTCTGGCCGAGTCTATAACACTGTAATCTGTCATAAATGGGCTTGGTGAAGAGATCTTATTACCTGAGCTCCAAAAGGCCATCAACTGTCCAGTGACAAGGAAGTGTCATCTCTTGTCAAACATCCAAGTCTTCCTGCTGCTCTGCTGGAGAAAAGTCTCTGACCCTGCTGGAGAAGTGTGACATAAACATCATTTTGTTGTTGAAGAGTGGTGGCAACCAAGGGGATCTCACTCCTCAATGTGACTGATGGTCAGAGTCATTCTAATGACGATCCATTGACTAGCCCACAGAATATACCCAGAGACGCAATGTGATTTAAAAGCAGGCAGGTGCATGGTGGACAATGTCTTCTCCCAGTAAGAGAAATACTGACAGCATCAAAATCACGATCTTGATATTATTGATCTCTGTTCCTTCCACTCCAACAGTGACCATATTTAAAGTATTTAATCGATTGCAGAGAATACTCAGCCTCAAAATTAAAAGGTGCAATATGAATGTAAATTATTTCTTACTTTGAGAAAAACTGCCAGGATAATTTTTGTGACATGTTTGAGTTATATGATACAAGACCTACATGGGTTTGCAATCCTCCAATCAGCTAAAGTCAAACTGACATATTTATGTTTTTCCTGTTTCATGCAACTCCAAAAGAAGCTCATGTATATACACATGCACAGCAATCTGCTGTGACAATCCACTTTGTTCTGTGGAAACAGATTGTGCACACAAATTGGATCATTTCCACACAGCTTTCACTGGGTTGTCAAATAATGGTGCTTTCACCCAAAACTGTAGTTGGAAAGGAATGGAATCTGTGCCGTGCATTTGGCAATCCTCAATGTACTGTCTGCTGTTGCCCTAACAGCTTGTCGTCAGTTTATTAATCAAGTACAATTTTTTTGATTAATGGCAACTAATGTCTACTTAAATGAGAAAGTGCAGTTGTGTACATCTCAACTCAGATTAGAAATGAAGGAAACACAGCAAACAAACCAGGAAGCAAAGGTCAATAAGTTTAGGGGAACTAAGACACCAGCAAATATCATAAATCCTTGAGGGTAATTGAAACACTCCAGGATGGGCAGGGCAATTTAGATTGGCAAACAGCTTGCAAGTTTCACATCCAGATTTAATTATCTTTATTGGGGCTGCCTGCCTCAGAATTTAGCTGTATTCAGGGTGAACTTCTGCAGACTGACTATCAGGCAGTTGAAGACAGGCCAGAATGGCTATATCCAATCAGTCAGTGCCTTTCCAATACTGATTGCTGTCTAAATGACTAAGAATACTTTCTCTTGGTGCACAATGAAAAGCTGTTGCCCTGTGTTTTATTTTAGAGTTCCGATCCTTGCTACCTTCTTAGCTGAACCTCTGAACTGTTTGTACCGATTGTTACTTCCCAACTACCGTATACTCCACAACCACCTGATGAAGGAGCAGTGCTCCGAAAACTAGTGCTTCCAAATAAACCTGTTGGACTATGACCTGGGCGAAAGTGAAGACTGCAGCTGCTAGAGATTAGACTCCAGATTAGAGTGGTGCTGGAAATGCACAGCAAGTCTTATGATCCTGCTCCACAACTACCTGATGAAGGAACAGCGATCCGAAAGCTAATACTTCCAAATAAATCTGTTGGACAAAACCTGGTGTTGTGTGATTTTTAACTTTGCTTCCTAATGGAATCTATATCTGTCAGGTCTGACTAATGTCTAGCCTGCACTTGCTTTTGTACTTTTTCACAAAACCTGAAGTGAAAGCTTTACCACTAAATGCCCTTTTGTTTTTCCTTTGTTAATTTTTCCATGTGTTTGTCTGCAGTTTATTTGATTATTCAGCTACTGCAACTACAGCCTTTTATATAGTTGCAAAGTCTTTAAAGGTGCCAGTGTCCAGTACTGATCCTAAGTCCATTGAAATTCTTTGCTACTGAGCCCACCAGAATTCCCACTTTACTGTTATGTGGAAGTGCTGGTGTTGAACTGGGGTGGACAAAGTTAAAAATCACACGACGCTAGGTTATAGTTGCATGCATGACGATGTGTTCTTTTGAATTTAAATCATGTGCCTTATGATCCTGCTCCACAGCTACCTGATGAAGGAACAGCGATCCGAAAGCTAGTACTTCCAAATAAACCTGTTGGACAAAACCTGGTGTTGTGTGATTTTACACTTTAATGTATTATTGAGAAACAATGCCTATCACTGTTACCACGTTGTGTTTGTAGTGACACCAACTACCACCAGCTTGTGGTTGAGATAGTTTGTCACTATCCAATATCCTTGACTGGCTCTAATGATTTACTTAGTTTATAGTGGTGGAAGAGAACCATGAGTAAATCTTAACGATAACAGGGTGTTTTCCTTATTAAGATATAGTTTCTTGCCTGATCAGAATTAAGGTACAAGTTACATTAGTAAATTAAACATTGTAAATCAGTCAATGAGAAGATGAATTTATACATCTTCCTGCTACAGGTACTAAGATATTCTGCTTTTCTCCACTCAAGTCCTTATAATATCATCAGATCGGATGGAACTTAATGCAGTCTCTGACATTAATGCTCATAGAACAATTACCTTACACAACAACTTCTACATAATTAAACCCCTGCAATCGTTTGAGCTATTTCACCCCACAATATGAACACACCAAAAGTCTCCAGCCTCTCTGACCCTTCACATCCCCACCACCATTCCTCCCCTGTTGCCCTGTAAACATTGGGGCTAGAGAAGTAACAACACAGAAACTAGTAATTTACCACAAGGAGTTTATGGACCTCATGAGCTTTTTCCAGGTTACTTCACCTAAATCAATCACTTTACCTTTATATTCCTTTCTACTCACATACTCATCTAGCTTTCCCTCAAAGCTTGATAAAACTGGACTAATAGAAACAAAACAAAGAGAAACAAACCCACATTGAACAGAGACCGAATAGAGGTAATACAAGTCACAAGTAGAGGCTAAATACTCAAATATTTAGTACCTTGCAGAACTACAAAACAAATATCTGTCAGACCGTAATCCAAACTTGGTGTGTGATAACATTATGGCTTGAAGAGGTGTATTTTGACCTTTTTTTTCTGAAGGCAGTTTTTGAGCCAGAGATAGTGAGTTGTCTCTTTGACGCTAATAAAGTAAACAGCTTGTGACATCCTGTTTTTCCTTGAAGTTAGAACAATAGAAGCAACAGGAATGGGTGGAGTCAGGTTACCAGAGAACCAGGGTTTTAATTTAGTTTTCAGTTGTTAGGGTTTTGAAGTTGGTTGTGGAAGCTGCTATACATCTCTCTCGGCTACAGCAAACAACTTGAGCTCTCTCTCTCTGCCCGCATTTTATCTTGGTGTTCTTTTCTCTTGGACTGCAGGAATACTGCATATGAGACAATCTATTTTACTGAATTTGTCTTTGCCAAGGGTGTGTTTATGTTTGGGGGATGTTACTAGCTTGGGACAGGGTTTCTGTTTAGTAGTTAAATCTGTTAAGTTTTCCAATAAAAATATACTAATTCTTCTTTCTTTGTTTGTATTTTAAGTGTATAATTCTTAATTGTAAGAATGAAGTGAGTTTACTTAAAAGCCTAGTTGTTTGACCACAATTGAAGTGCACCTGGAACACTGTGTCTTACACTTGCCTGTAAGTGAGAGAAAAGTTAGGGTCTAGGTGAATCTTTGATATATTTTGAGGAGGTTTGGTCTGGTCTATAACAGGTGGCATGAGGAGTCGGATGCTGGAAAACATTTTGGGGCATATTTCAACATAGTGAAAATTTTTGCAATGCTGCTCATTATATTAAACATTAAACTTCACTGATGATATGATCTGTCCAAGTTCTGTTACATTGCAATAGTTGACCGATAAAAAAGTAATGTATGAGGATAACACTTGATTCTTTGATCTAAAAGTTGGTGTGCCTATTTCTTGGACACAGTAGTCACAATTCTGTCCATGTCTGTTGAGATTGAAGTGGGATCGTGGAAACCTGATGTATTCACCTTATTTGAACAATTGCAATATCTGGCCATGTCGACTCTGTGCTGCTTCTTAACTCATAATATTTTCAGCTTCTTTTGTTCTCAAAAGGCAAACTAAGAAAACGCTGTTCACAGATCAACTGGGGCAGCCAGCCTGTCCTTTTTTATTTATAGATATTTTTATTGAAAATTTAACATGTTTTTACAAGTTTACAAATAAAAAAAACCCCAAGTATAAACACTGACATACAATTAAATCTTAAATAAATAAGAACCCAAATCTATCAAACAGAAAAAAGAGATACCGAGGAAAAAAAAACAAAACTCAACTAACTACAAATCTAACCGACAACTAACCAGAGTGTATAATTAAATATCTTACATTATTCGGGAAAAAAAATCGATGGATAACACAGAAACTGAGCAGTGAAATACATGCTTGGGATGCGGTAACATCAGAGCATAACAAAACCTGTATTCGCGCGGGATTCCTCTCCCAAGGGGCCCCGGACCAGCCAGTTCGCCATCTCAGTTAAATAAAAGCCCTTGTTAGGATGGCCGAAATATCTGTATTTGTGTAATTCAAGAAGGGCTGCCATATTTTATGGAATAATTTGGTTTTTTGGTGCACCATATTTGTAAGGAAGTCAAGGGGAATATATTCCATGATTATTCTGTGCCAATTCGAAAGTCCAGGGGGCCCCTCAGCCACCCAGTTTACAAAAATATTTTTCCTTGCGCAGAAAGAGAGAATGGAAAATAATTTCTCCCTGTGCTCATCCAGGGAGGGTAAGCTCAAAAGCCCAAAAGGAGAGATACTGGATCCACTGTAATTTCCGTTCCTAAGATTTCTGTCAGAGCACTTGGTACTTTAGTCCAATGTCTACGGATCTTATGACAGGTCCATAAGCAATGCACAAGAGTGCCCAACTCTATTTTACATTTGGGACACATTGGAGATGCTCCTGCCTTAAATTTTGCCAATCAGTCCGGTGCTATATGGGCCCTATGAAGTATCTTCAACTGAGTGGCCTGAGCTCTGTTGCAGATGGAGATTTTTCTGGCATTTTCCCAAATGTCATTCCACATTTCTATAGAGATTTCCAGCCCCAAATCCTGATCCATGTTTTAAGCAGATTGTCTATTTCTTGCGATACTCATCATGTAATAAATGATAAATAGTGCTGACCGAAGATACCCCCATTGACCATAACACTCTACGTTCTCTGTCTGATTTGGAAAGACTATCTATTAGCATAGTCTTCTTCTGTATGTAATCTCGAATTTGGAAGTATCGAAAGAGATCACCATTAGGTAATCCAAATTTCTGATGCAGCTGTTCAAAAGACATCAGGACCCCTTCTTTAAACAGATCCCCTAAACAGGAGATACCCCTGGATCTCCAGAGTTTGATAGTGGCATCTGTAAGCCCCGGTTGAAACCCCCATGCTCCCACTATCAGAGTATAGGGGGATATTTTATGTGAATTGCCTTCATTTTGCTGCATTATATTCCAAGCTTTAATTGTATTTAGTATTATAGGGTTTTAACAGTGACCTGTGATGATTTTCCTCTTGTCTGAAAATAAGAGGTTAATAAGTGGGCATTTTACTTGAGAAGCCTTGATGTCCAGCCAGATTGATTGCGGGTCAGACAAGGCCCAATTGGCTATGTAGCTTAATAAGGAATTTAACTGATATTTCCTAAAATCTGGAAAATCCAGTCCTCCCCTTGCCTGTGGAAGCTGTAGCCTCTTCAGCTTAATGAGGGGCCGTCTATGATTCCACATGAAGGAACCCAGCCAGCCATACTATTTGCGTAGTGCCAATTTCGGCAGCATCATCGGAAGCATTCTCATAGGGTATAGGAGACGGGGAGGACATTCATTTTAATTAGTGCTATTCTGCCTAACCAGGAAATTGGAAGGTCTCCCCATCGCTGGATGTCCTGCCTTATCCTTTCCAGTAAATGCACAAAATTAGCCTTGTATAACTGGCCAAATAAGGGTGATAAAAATGCATAAATATAAGAAACCCTCCAGGGACCACTGAAAGGGAAAGTGGGACCTGTCCAATAGGTGGGATATACTAGCAAGATAGCCCATTGGCATAGCCTCCGTTTTTGAAAAATTAATTTTATAGCCTGAAAATACACTAAATCTATTGATACTTGGATTAAGCGAGGTACGGACATTAGAGGATTACTGAGAAATAGAAGAACATCATCTGCATAAAGAGTAATTTTATGTTTACCTGTACCAATCCTCGGGGCCATTATATTAGGGTCAGCCCGTATAGCTTCTGCTAGTGGCTCAATTATTAGTGTAAATAGCAATGGCGAGAGAGAACATCCCTGAGAGCAGCCCCTATCCACACTGAAGCTATCCGAGCCTAATCCATTGGTAATCACAACTGCTTTAGGATCATTATACAGTGTTGAGACCCATTTGGTAAACACCGTTCCAATGCCAAACCTTTCCAATGTGTAAAACAGATATAACTATTCAACCCTGTCGAATGCCTTTTCTGCGTCTAATGAGACTACTACTCCTGGTATCTTTCCCTGATGGCAGGCTTGAATCACATTCAAAACCCTTCTGACATTATTGGATGATCTACGGCCCTTAATAAACCCGTCTGATCCTCCTTTAGGATATATGGCACTACCCGTTCTAGCCTCAATGCTAACGTTTTAGAAAGGATTTTAAAATCTACATTTAGCAAGGATATTGGTCTGTATGACGCGCAATCTTCTGGGTCCTTTCCTTTTCTGAGAATAAGAGAGATATTCGCCTCTTTCAGCGAAGGTGGGAGACAGCCCTGACTGTATGAGTAGTTATATATATCCATAAGTGGACCAGCCAATATTCCTGTAAATTCTTTATAGAATTCAGCTTGAAAGCCATCTGGGCCAGGTGCCTTACCGCTCTGAAGTTTGCCTGATTGCGTCAAGTATTTCTTGGCTTGTTAAGGGAACATTCAGGACCAATACCTGTTCCGGAGTTAGGTCCGGAAAGGTCAGGTTTTTAAAAAATGACTGCATCTTCCTAGCTCTATCTTCGCAATCCTGTGATTTATATAAATCAGAATAAAATTTTCTAAAGATTGCGTTAATCCTTTTAAGATCATGAGTCAGAGTACCCGCACTTTCCTTGATAGATGTGATAGTTTGAGGGGCCTTTTTTATCTTTGCGAGAAATGCTAAGTATCTACCAGGTTTGTTGCCAAATTCATATAACCTTTGTTTTGCAAATAATATTTCCCTCTTAGCCGTTTGGATAAACGTGGTGTTCAGAGCTGTTCTAATCCTTTGTAATTTGATAATAGAACATCTGTCAGCTTATGCCGTTTCAGCTGCTTTTAAGTGAGCTTCGAGCAGACGCTGTTGTTCTCCCTTTAATTTTTTCTGGGCTGCTGAGTATGAAATGATCAAACCTCACGCGTAAGCTTTGATGGTCTCCCACATCATTGATGGGTTGCTAGCCGTACCTGAATTAATTTCTGAAAAAGTTTTAAATTCTTGAGAGTAGTACTTTACAAATTTACTATCTTTCATCAGAAAGGAATCCATACGCCAATGCTGGGGGGATGTCTCATCATTGTTCCTCGCCTTGATTTCCATATATACAGCAGCATGATCAGAAATTGTTATACTACCTATTTTACAGGATGATATGGAATTTTAAAAAATCGAGTGGGCAATAAACATATCAATTCTGGTATGACATTTATGTGGATTGGAGTAAAAAGAAAAATCTCCATGCATCTACTAGTCCTAGTTCTTTGTTCAAATCCACCAGTTGTCTAGATCGGGGGGATACTCCTGCAGTACGCTTGGGAATCCTATCTATTTCCGGATCCATAATATAATTAAAATCTCCCCCTATAATTGAATGACGAGCACCAAGAGCCATCAAATTTGAGAAGGCTTCCATTATAAACTTAAAAGGATGTGCCGAGGGACAATACAGATTTAAGATCCCATATTCCTCTCCATTTATAAGAGCTTTAATCAGAATATATCGTCCAGATTCGTCTTTTATCTGATTTAGGATTTTGAAAGGAAGATTCTTCCAAATGAGGATAACAACTCCCCTACTTTTTGAGCTGAAGGAAGAAAAGAAGGCCTGATCAAATCCACCCTGTCTTAATTTCAAGTGTTCTTTATCCAACAAGTGTGTCTCCTGTAGGAGAGCTAAATCAACCCTTTCTTTCTTGAGGTTTGATAATATTTTCTTCCTTTTGATTGGTGAATTACTCCCCTTGACATTGCAGGTGCACCATTTAACCGACTGATTAACCATAATAGTCCGGGCAAGTTCGAGACCTCTCAGGAGAAGAAATCCTATCCAGAACATCCCGAGCATAGAGCATATAAAATTCACAAAAATAAAGGCTCTTTAATACACTCACATCAATATGATAAAAAAACTATTTCTAAATTAAACAAAAAACGTATTTACATGGAGATTTTCCCCCTTGTTCCCAGGGGGCGTCACTTCCTTTTCCAAAAACCCATCGTATTCTCTCCCAACCAGTGCCCCATCCTTGACCCAGGCACCCCACGAGAGGATGAAGAAAATTTAAATATTCTACAGAGCTAGAGTTAACAGTGAGTACCCTACCACCCCCCCCCCCCACCCCACACCCACACCAACACCTTGATATATTTGGTAATGTTAATACCATGTATGAACATAGATAACTATAAAATTACAGTCTCAACAAATAATAATTAAATATAGTAATACAAAATAACAGGGAAAAACAACCCCACTCCTAAAGACAGAAATAAAATAGGATAAGGTAACCACCTCCCCCCACCTACATTAACTAGAACCCCTGGCCTATATGTTTATAAAAAAGGGGGGCAGAATATCGCTAAGTGAAGAACAAATAAAAATAACCCTCTCCCCATCCTCTGGAGATAATATTAAACAGTAAGGTAATGAAAGGGATAATAAAACGGGGTAAACCTGGGTCGGGGGAGGGCAAAACAACATCAATTAACTCTTACAATTTATCTAAGTGAGTCCAAAAATTCCTTGGCCTTCTCTGGCCATCCGAAGTTGTACATGGACCCTTCATGGCTAAACCATAGCGTTGCTGGGTAGCACAAGGAGTACTGAATGTTTAAGTCCCTTAAACGCTTCTTCGTTTCATTAAACGCCTTCCTCTTTCGGACCAAAGCTGGGGAAGATTCCTGGAATAACGTAATCTTGGATCCTTCATAATCATGGCTTGGGGATCTTTCCCAAGATTTCTGGAAGTTTCTAAGAGGATCTACCTCTCCTTGTAGCTCTGCAGCCAGAACAGGACCGGGCGGGGGTGCTGGTTCGAGCCGGGCCTGTGTATTGCAACCCAGTAGGCCCATTTCACCCTTACCTGGCCTGATCCAGCCTCCAGATTTAAAAGCTGTGGAATGTTGTAAGCTGGCCTTCCTTTTCCTGTTTGGGAAGGCCCAGCAAACAAATATTTTTTCTCTAACATCCGGACTCGCTGTTCGAGAGTCTGGACCCAATCCACGGCCGATTCTGCTGTAGTCTCGGAGTTCGTGGCCGTTCTTCGATGTCGCAGTCGTGCTTTTGTAGTGCGGCCGAGAGTGAATTCCATCTGCTCCGGGACTCTTCGATGAAGGCGTCAATCTTCGCATCAAGGTTGGAAATTATTTCCACGTGGCTCGCCACTGTGGGTAAGTCCCCCAGGGCGGCTGAGTATGCCTCAGCTGCAGCTGGGGAGGGTGGGGGAGGGTTTCCTGAGAACTGTGGGCTCTCTTCCCTTTAGTCATTTTTACAGGAGACTAGACTGTTTAAATTCAGTACTGAGCAACTAATTACATTAAGTAAAAACTATTTTAAATGATTTGGTGAGTGTGGTGGAGGCGGGTGGCCCACTTTGTCCAAGTCTTGGGAGGAGCACTGTAGACTCAGACTTGCTGGGTTGCCGCCATCTTGGATCCCCCAGCCTGTCCTTCTTAAAGATAGGCTGTGCCTCCAAAAAAGGCATTCCACCAAAGAACATTACTCTGAATCTGAGACATTTTAAAAATGAACCATGTGGGGCGGGGAGTGGGGGGGGGGGGGGGGGGTCGTGGGGGGTGGGGTGAGGTGGAGAGAGAGAGAAAGAGAGAGAGAGAGAAAGGTTTGAGCAGTGATGGAGGGTGATTTTAATAGAGGTATTAATAATGGATGTAGTCAGGACTAGGGATACCATTGTCCTTTGTGCAACTAGGGGCCCTTCAAGGAGGGAATGGTAGCAGGCAGCCAGGGAAGTTAATTCCTGGATTCTAGTGTTCAATGATATTGTGGAGAAGGTCAACATCAGTGAATATGGGGAGGCAATGGCTGAATGGGATTATTACTGGACAGTTAATTCAGAGACCCAGATAATGTTCTAGGAATCCAGGTGAAATTTTATTTCAATTTAAAAAAAAACTGGAATTATGTGTCTGAAGATGACCATGAAACCATTGTTGATCATTAGGAACAGCCTCTCTGGTTCGCTAACTTTAGGGAAGGAAACTGCCATACTTACATGACCTGGCCTTCATGTGACTCCAGACCCACCCTAATGTGGTTGACTCTTAACTGCCCTCTGCGCAATTAGGAAAGGACAATGATTGCGCCATCATTCCATGAATGAATAAAAAGAAAATTGGCATATCACAGCTTCTACTTCCACATTACCAAGCTCTCACATTACTCAATCCACCATAGCTCCAGCACATTCAATCCTCACTCAGAATTCATGTTTTAACATTGTGATAGTTCATCTCATCATCACACACCTGCCAATCTCATACCCACCCTGAATAAATCAATTATTGAAGATGAATAAAAACATTGTACCAACACGTAAGGTCTGAAAATGGACCATGATTTTAGATACTGTCCTTGAGCACAGGACACAACATGAGACTCTGAAGAGTTATCGTGGGCTCAAAACATTAACTGTCCACAGATGCTGCTAAAACTGTTGAGTGTTTGCAGACACTTTTGTTTTTTTTTATTACCAATATAATTGTTAATAACGAAAATGATCACATGTGAACACAAACTGTTTGTGCATTGTGTAACGTTTGTTGTCAATGTGGAAAACTGTCCAGTGTACAAAAGCTGAAATGATGTGCAGGTCCAAAGATGTGCAGGTTTGGTGAACTGGCCATTTGAAATTGCCCATAGTGTTCAGGGATACATAGGTAAGCTGTATTAGTCAGGGGTAAATGTAGAGTAATAGGGTAGGGGAATGGATCTGGGTGGGTTACTCTTTGGAGGGTCAGTGTGGATTTGTTGAATCAAATGTCCTGTTTCCACACTGTAGGGATTCTATGATAGAACTTAGGCAATTGCTACTCCAGAAGCCTACTGTCTATTATCAACAAAGTGCTGGAAGAGGTTGTTGACAGTGCTATCAAGTGATATAACAAAGTAATATCCTGCACATGGGCACTCAGTTTCTGTTCTGCTAGGGCCACTCCACTCCTGACTTCACTAAGACCTTGGTCCAAACCTGGATAAAAGAAATGATTCCGGAGATTTTGAGAGTATCTGTTCTTGACATCAAGGCAGCGTTTGATCAAATATGGGATCAAGGAGCTCTAGTAAAACTGGATGCACTGGGAATGAGAGGGAAAGGTCTTCATTGATGGAGTTATATTTAACTCAGTGGAAAATAGTTGTAGTTATTGGAAGTCACTTGCCTCAGCCCCGGTACATCACTGCAGGAGTTCTTCAGGTTAGTGCGCTAAGCTCAACCATTGAGCTTCATTGCTTACCTTCTCTCCATCATTAGGTCAGAAATGGTGATGTTTACTGATGTTTGCACAATGCTTAGCTCCAATTGCAACTTCCCAGATACTGAAGCTATCCACATCCATACTCAGAAAGACTTGGACAACATCCAGGATTGGGCTCATAAATGGCAAGTAGTATTCACAGCACGCAAGTGCCAGGAAATGGCCATCTCCCTTTGATGTTCAATGACAATACCATCATTGAATCCCCCATTATCACCATATTCTGGATTACAATTGACCAGAGACTGGAGTGGACCAGCTATATAAATGTGTTGCCTACAAGAGCAAGTCAAAGGCTAATAATTCAGGAGTGTGAATGAAAACTCTCTAATTGCCTGGATGAGTGTAGCTCCGACAACACTTATGAAGCACAATACCAGTCAGGTCAAAGAAACCATTTGATTAGCACTCCATCCACCATCTATGACATTGGCTCCATAGATGGAGTGTCATTTGTCAGATGCACGGCAATAATGTACCCATACCTTCCAAACCCACAATCTAGAAGGACAAAGGCGGCATATGCATAAGAATACCATAACATGCAACTGCTCTTCCAACTCACTCAGCATCCTGTTATGGAATTATATTGCCAGTCCTTCACTGTTGTGGGATTAATATTCTGAAAGCCCCTTCCTAACAGTTTTGTGGATGGGCTTGCACCCCCCCCATAGACTGCAGCATTTCTAGAAGCATCTTAAGCGCAATTAGAGATGGGCAACAAGTCCTTGCCTAGCCACATTCCATATGAATAGGGAAAAATAATCCCACTTTTATGAATCTCTGCACACATATTTCACCCATAATCTCAAAATCCCTCATGTCTTTTACTAGCTTGTGTGGCTATTAAATTGTGTGGCAATGTTGGCTGCTTGTCTGGTATTTGCTTGTTCCTGCAATGATGTTCCTTCTCCAGAGAAATTTGTTCCCATGGTGAGTTCTTGTTTGGAGCAAAATGCTTCTCTTTCAGATTTAATGCCTCTGCTGGACTGATGCCTTCCATAATATTAAGTGCTGTTGCCTGCTGTTGAATCTGTATTAGCAAGTCAGCTTTCTTCATAGGGATTGCATGTCTCAGCAATATGTCTGCAATATGCATCTCTTTCTGGTATGTCACTTCATGGGTAAAATCTCTGCAAACAGGTAACCGTCTTTGTAGACTTGGATCAGGCTTGTGGTCAGACTGTACCTTCACTTTATCTTCCCTCACTTTATCTTCCCAAGCTAGTGTTGATTAAAATATTCACAGGAAAGATAATATCCAGGCATTCTTTTTCAATGTGTACAGCATCGTTCAGTTTATGCTAACACCGAATGCAACTTATTCTTCTTGCTGTATAAGGAATTGCTCCAAGTTCTGTCTCACTGGCATCACACTACAGGGTGACCTCTTCCAGGACCTTAGCACTGACATGTGCAAGATGAAGTTAAGAAGATGTTTGGGAAGATTTACCTTTCTAGTCAAGAGGTCAAATTAGTAATACTGTTTTATGTCTACCAGTTGCATGATATAAGAAAGAGGATATGAGAAAGATAAGAACTGATGCAACTGGAAATACATTAGCAGTCTATAAAACCCACTTGTTCAAAGGAAAAAACGGGATGTATGTGTGTGAGGAATAGCATGTGCAAGCTATGATGGAAGGAAAGAAAGCAAAGCCTAGATTAAAACTTCAAAGTGAGTCAGAGAAAGGCCAGAGGACATTTCTGTAAAGTAATAGAAAGTAAATTCAGAACAGAAAGCAAGGAAAAGCTTTAAACATTTATAATAAACCAAAAGAAGTAAGTAATAAAATAACATTGGTTTTAGTCCAAACGCAAAATACAATTAGAATGTTAGGATGAATGACTATTTTTTATATCCTTTTTTTATACTGTATTCCAAGTGCTTCTCCATTCTTGTCAGGTTGGGAAATAGACTTAACTCTCTTCTGAGTATTTTGCAATGTATTAAGTTTGATTGGAGTGGTGGAATGTTGCGACAAAAGTGTTTTATTGTTAAGAAAAGTCACGGTTCCAACTAGTTGAATACTAGGCCATTGGCTTTACAAAATTTTATTACTGATTGTTTGCTTTTGAAATATCACTTTAAAATTATGGGGATATCTGTAGAGTTATTGAAACATACAACGTAGAAGGAAGCCATTTAGACACTGTGCCTGTGTTGCTTTTTGAAAAAGAACATTAATTCATGCCAACAGTGACAAATCTAACTCTGACATCTTTATTTCTAATAATACATCTGCCAAATTCTCACCATGTGCACCAAGTAAATATGATCTATAATCAGTACATCCAATAAGTAGGGATACATAGAAAGATATTTAATCATTTCTCTTCACATTTTTAATAGCAACATGGACTTGGAGGTCATCATAATTTTATTAAGCACCTCAGTCAGCTATATTGGAATTCTCTTCTTCAGAAGCCTGTGGAAGCTAAGTGAATTGAAATTTTCAAAATCAAAAGAGATTCTTGAATAACACTATTAAGCAATATAGAGCAAAGATGGGTAAATAAATTGAAGGTCTAGATCAACTGAGATCTAATTTTGTTGAGGGAATCAGCAGAACCAACCTTTTTTTTCAAAGGAAAAAGCATTTAACTAATTTTTTGGAGCTCTCTGAAAACGTGCTGAGATCTTCAACAGCACAGCCATAGCCTTCAAGGCTGCATGCAGGACATGACAGATGTGGGTGACAGAATTCCTAGTCATGTCAAAACATTTCTGGTATTACATTTCACTCGTGTGTGTGTGTGTTGTTGCAGTGCCTTCAGTTTAATCTCCATTGATTGTTTGCTCAGCAGCACAGAAGACCCTGGTTCCTCTCTTCAGGCACCACATGTTCATCCACAGCTGCAAACACCCTGATGCTCAAGGCTCTGGTTCTGTTGGTGCTGGGCATTCCTTCTTCTTCTGCTCCTCTACCTTCTAAAGCTCAGCAATGCTACTACAGCTGCTGGGTTAAGTTGGTCAAACATCTGGCATGGAAGCGCTGACCTGTGAAGAGATATCAAGAATGAGATTTTGTTTACCCATTTGAGGTCTTGACCCAATCAAGCTACCCTTTGGGATTTTGTTAGGATTTAAGCATTGGGTGAAAACCTGCTCTACAACCACCACTACATGGTAAAGGGAATCCTTAATGAGCAATGATTGTGTTTCCTCTTCCTTCATTATGCCATATGTATGCTCACTCTTGCCTTAAGCTTTATATTGTTTTCCACATGCATGTGGCAATGAGCTCAATCTGACTCTTGGCTCTTTCGTTATGCCCTGCAATGCAGCCTACAACCTTGGAATATATAGCCTGCATAATCATTTCATGCAAATGTTCTTAACTTCCAAAAATATAGTCCTGTGCATGCTATTGCAAGGTTACATGAGGAAAAAACACCTCCCTTCCCCCCACCAACATCAGCATTGTTGATGAGCCTTAAGTGACCTTCTTCGCAGAGTTAAATGAATCACGGGATGTGGTTGGCATTAGGAGTTAGTAGTTTATTCATTTCAAGCATAATAGTATTCTTCAGTTTCTGTTTCAATTCTTTCAATTGGGTGTTTGTTATGTGCAGGAACAGCCCATCTGTACTTTAAATTCTTTGTGAGTTCTTCTTACGTGAGATGATTAATGAGAGAGATGGTAGTGGCGAAGTTTCCCATGGATGTATTTACCCTCTAACCTCCGCTTTACAGTATACTCTTTCCTCTATTACTATGAAAGCCTTTCTTCATGCATCTGTCCTCTTACAATCTCCCCACGGCAAGACTCTTTTCACCATCACCCTTGATATGCTTGCTCTTCCCCCAATCTCACTCCCATTCAGATTTCCATACCCAGCCTTATTCTTACACTGTGCCTTATTCAATTCACCTACTCCTTGTCCTTCCCTTCCCGAGTCATCCTGTTGTATACACCACCCTAACTATGCAGCTCCCACCCTACCTTACCCATCTTGTCCCGTCACTGTGACTCTCTCCTTTGCATCCAAGCTTCTTCTCTCAATTCCCCAACATTCTTTCAGTTCCCTCAACTATCACAAACTCTTAACATTCGCCTGTACCTGTGTTTTTGTTTTTGCTGCTACTTACCTATTATATACTTACCTGTGCTACGTAACTCTGTGATCTGCCTATATTGCTCACAATACAAAGCTTTTCAGTGTGCCTCATACACGTGACAATAAATACAATTCAATTTAATTCAATTCAATCAATTCTTTAAAATCTATTCCCCACCATACATTTCAACCTAACTCACTTTTTCCTGAAACTTTCGAGTGCAGCACTTTTTTTGAGTTAAGCCCCTTTTTGAATTTGGTACACTTTTAAATTAACCCCCACTTGTCTGCCCTGGTCAGGTTTGCTAGCGTCAGCCTTTATGGCTGCTTTGCTTGGCTTGGGCAGGAATACTGACTGGAAGCGTTTGCATAACAGAACTGGCTTGGTTTTGAAGGAGACAAGTTAGTTATGAAGTTTCTACTCACTGGAAATTTGGGGAATACATCTACTCAGTCAGGTACACATCCCATCCATAGATATATAAGTTTGTGAAGAGGTGTATTTACTGATTTTTCCATGTTGCCTGTGAACGTAATTCCACTGATGGGGTATTAATGGCATGCAAATGAATGCAAAGAATTCCTTCACCATCTGAGGCTTAATACCAAAATTTTACAGGAAACTGAACTTTCTCTTGCCACTGAATCGTTTCCTTTCTACAAGTTGTAGACAGGCCTTGACATTTCTGCGTCTTGAATCCTTTTTAATGGCTTTCATTTCAAAATGCACAAATATTTGTGGCACTTATTGTTTCATCTGAATAAAGACATTTCTCACAGAGCAGTGCTCATAGCTACCGCATTGGAGTACATATGACTTATGTATTCAAGTTTCTGTGTAACTGACATCTTGCACTAAATCTTCTGCATGATCCTACTTGGTATCATTATGAATAGCAGTTATGCTGGTAAGGAGTACTGTGTCCAATTCTGGTTACCCAGTCATAGGAGGATATTATTAGGCTGGAGTGGATTCAGAAGAGGTTTACCAGGATGTTGCCAAGTATGGAAGGTTTGAGTTATCAAGAAAGGTTGGATAGGCTTGGACTTTTTTCACTGGAGTGTAGGAGGTTGAAAGGTGACCTGATAGAGGTTTATAAAATAATGAGGAGTATAGACAGGGTTAATGGTAGCTGTCTGTTCCCTAGGATGGGCGATTTCAAGACTAGGGGGTACATTTTTAAGGTGAGAGGAGAGAGATTTAAAAAAAGAGAGGGCCAATGTTTTTATACAGAAGGTAGCTGGCGTGTGGAATGAACTTCCTGAGGAAGTAGTGGTTGTGGGCACATTTACAAAGTTTAAAAGACACTTAGATAAATACATGAATAAGAAAGGTTTGGAGGGATATGGACCAGGAGCAGGCAGATGGGACTAGTTTAGTTTGGAATTACGTTCGGCATGGACTAGTTGGACCGAAGGGTCTGTTTCCATGCTGTATGTCTTGTGACTCTAAGTGGAGATATATAGGAGGGAGGAAGTCAAGGTATTGAATGATTATTTTCCTCTGTGATAATTACTTCATTGTGATTATGTTTGAATGTATAGTTCCACAAAGAGCTGGAGGATTTGTTTAATGCAAGTGAAATCTACTTTCAGTCTAGTAGGTTGAGGAGTGCAAATTAGTGTCTTTGAATTCAGATCATGTTTTCTTTTATGGCTAGTATTCAATATGAGGCCTGATTCAGGTGAAATGTTAAACAGAGAAGATACTGGATGGTTCCTGAGAATCTGGAAAGAAAGATTGAGTTTCGGGAAGTGTCTTTGACAAGTTGCCAAGGTCTTTGTCGAGGGCTGTTGAGGAGGTGTGGTTTGAAGCCAGCTGTTCCAGTTTTAAAATTGGGTTTCAGAGCTTGGTGCGATAGCCCAGATACCGTTGAGGGATTGCGCAGTAAGTAAAGCTTTTTATCTAACAGGTTTGGATTGGCAAATCCATTGAGAAGGTGATGGAGTTGAGTCATATTCAATCATTGGTTTCATACCTTTGTAAAATGAATCTTGAAAGTGCAGTTTACATGAAGAAATGCAATGTGGAGAGCTTTGGAAGGAGATGTTTAATTCAACATCTTGGATAAAGGCTACAGCACAACAGAGAACATCTGGGCACATAATTAACTACATTAATGCTATTATATATGAGCCACTTGAACATTTTTAATGCAGTGCGAAGAGTTTGAGAATAGGTTTGTTTAGAACCTTCTGGATGCACTGATAGCACTGGGTTTGGTTAACAATTCAAAGTGAAATAATTATCTGCATTCATACTTCCTTTATGGTACAGAGTGCCGTCTGAACAACTAGAAAAGACAGGAGGGGACATAGGAGTCATAGATTCATAGAGATGTACAGTGCGGAAACAGAACATCGATCCAACTCGAACTTAGTGTTTTCATTTGCAGGTGCGATTGGCAAAGGTTGTGGTGATGGTGTAGCTCCCATGTAGAGTCAAACAGGTAAGAAAAACATATTTCTTTCTTAATCTTGACCTGGGAAAACAACTCTCAAAATAATCCTCTGTTGGTGAGATCAGAGTCTTTTCCGTTTATAAAATATTCTAGCATCTTTTGGTTGTGTAGATTATAGAGTGAACCTGCTTTTAAAAAATCAGTTGGAGAACTTTTAGAACACTAAACACTAAATTTCAAACATGCTTGCGCAAACCAGGCATTAAACTTGCCAGTTGCTCAATTATAACTAAGTTGCACAATAACTTAAGTTTATATGAGAAGATAATACCGTTAATAATTCGGTTTGTTTGAAGATGACAAAGGTTATCTTATGTTGTAATTTCTGTTTTGAATTCTAAGTGCAGGTATTCAGGCTTGACAGTTCAATATGATGTTTGTTTGAGCTGTCTAGATTTAACAAATTCACTGGAGCCATAGTTCCTGAAATTTGGTAGCTTCATCAATGTTTTTTACATAGTTAATTCTTCAGGAAACTATTGTATTATAGCACGGTGTTCGCTAGATTTTGCTTTCATCTGTTTGCCTCAGAGAACCAGTCTGTTCAAATCCAACAGTTTGAGAAAAGTGACTTTCAAGGAATTGCATGAGATATATATTGTGGTTGAAATGCTTGAAAAAGTTGCAACATGGTTTAACATGCACATTTAGAATTTAGCTGGCTAACAATTGTGAGGTTACAGGTGATCACTGATTTAAGCCAATGTTTACTCCAGATTTCCTAATGCAAGGCGATCACAACTTTCAGCCAGTTCCCAACAAAAAGGAAAGGGGAGATGAAGGGAAAGTGCTGAAGAAAGGAGATATAATCTCACATGCCAAGATACCATGAATTTATTGAGTAAAGTAAATTTACAAAAAAGTAAGACAATTAAAAATCATCCAGCATGCAACAAACAAGCACTGTGCAAATACCAAGCTAACAGATTTACTTCACTCTCTAATTTATAGCCAGCAAAAAATTGCTGGATGGCATGGTGGCTCAGTGGTTAGCACTGCTGCCTCACAGCAGCAGCATCCCAGATTCGATTCCAGCTGCGGGAGACTGTCTGTGTGGAGTTTGCACATTCTCCCTGTGTCTGCGTGGGTTTCCTTTGGGTGCTCTGGTTTCCTCCCACAATCCAAAGACCTGCAGGTCAGGTGAATTGGCCATGTTAAATTGCACATTGTGTTAGATGCATTAGTCAGAGGGAAATGGGTCTGGGTGGGTTACGTCTTCAGAAGGTCGGTGTGGACTGGTTGGGCCAAAGGGCCTGTTTCTACACTGGAGGGAATCTAATCTAATAATGCAATAGCTTACTTGGTGGACTTCCTGATATGTTTCATGCAATCACTAATTAAGTGAAAAAACCCATGAGAATATGAATTGCACGTGAAATACTGAAAATTAAAAATAAATTTATTACTTAATAATGAATTTTTAACAATTAATGAATATAGAAAATTAAAGTGCAGGTGAAAATTCACTGTCATAAAATCATATTATTGGTGATAACTATTTAAGTTTGACTTCCACTTGCACCCATCCTGAACAATGTTGGATGTGTGGCATCTGTTGCATCCATCATTGCTAATGGAAAAAAATACATGGAATGTGTCATTTGATGTATTTATTTCTTTTGTTTATGGTCATAACATGTTCACCTAGTCATCAAGCACTTGAGTGGACTTTGATAATCCCCGCTACATTGATGACTGTATTGGTGTGACCTTGTGCTCCCATGAGGAGGTTGAACAGTTCATCAGCTTCACCAACGCCTTCCACCCTGACCTCAAGTTCACCTGGACCTTCTTAGACACCTCCGTCACCTTCCTGGACCTTTCATCTCCGTTTCCGGCGACCGACTCAACATGGACATCTACTTCAAACCTACCGATTCCCACAGCTACCTGGTCTACATCGCCTCCCCTCTCCCCCTCCCCCCCATCAAAACGCTCTCCCTTACTCCCAATTCCTCCACCTCTGCCGTATCCTCTCCCAGGACGAGCAATTCCATTCCAGAACATCACATGTAGCCTCCTATTTCAAAGATCGCAATTTTCACTCCCACGTGGTCAATAATGACCTCCAGCGCATCTCCTCGACTTCCTGTACCTCCGCCCTTGAATCCCACCCCTCCAACTGCAACAAAGACAGAAACCCTGGTCCTCATCTTCCACCCCACCAATCTCCAGATACAGTGCATCATATTCCGCCATTTCCAACACTTACAGTCAGACCCCACCACCAGACATATATTTCCCTCCTCACCCCTATCAGCATTCCGCGGAGATCATTCCCTGTGTGACTCCATTGTTAGGTCCATGTTCCCCGCCAACCCACCCTCCACTCCCAGCAGCTTTCCTTGCCGCAGCAAGAGATATAAAACCTGTGCCCAGACCTCCATAAAAGGCCCCAAAGGATCCTTCCACATCCGACAGAGATTTCCCTGCAACATCCAAACTGTGTCTGTTGCTCTTGATGTGGTCTCTACATTGGGGAGACAGGATGCCAACTCAGGGAATATATCAGAGCAAACATGCACCAAACGACTCCACCATCCTGTAGCCAACCACTTCAATTCCCCCTCCCACTCCACCAAGGACATACAAGTCCTTGGCCTCCTCCACTGCCAAATCCTAGGCAACCATCGCCTGGAGGAAGAACACCTCATCTTCCACCTTGGGACCCTCCAACCCCATAGCATCAATGTCGATTTCACCAGTTTCCTCATCTCTCATAACTCCACCTTATTCCAGATCCAACCCTCCTACTTGGCATAGCTCTCTTGAACTGTCCCACCCATCTATCTTCCTTCCCACCTATCCGATCCACCCTCCGCTCCAACCTATCACCATCACCCCTACCTGCATCTACCTATTGCCTTTCCAGCTACCTTCCCTCCAGCCCCACTGTCCCCCTCCTATTTATCTCTCAGCCCCCTTCCTCACCTCTCATTCCTGAGGAGGGGCTTATGTCTGAAATGTTGATTCTCCTGTTCCTCGGATGCTGCCTGACTTGCTGTGCTTTTCCAGTACCACACATTTTGACTTTGATCAGACAAGGTACACATAGATATACACTTGTGATGCCAAAGCATACGAGACTATGGGCCAAATTCTGAAAAATGGGATTAGAATAGTCGGTGGTTGCTTTTGACTGGTCATAGAGTCATAGAGATCTACGGCATGGAAACAGACCCTTTGCTCCAACTCATCCATGCTGACCAGATATCATAGGCAGACAAGCTGGAGGCTGGAAGAACACAGCAAGCCAGGCAGCTTCAGGGGGCGGACAAGCCAATGTTTCGAGAATCTAATCTGGTCCCATTTGCCAGCACTTGGCCAATATCCCTCTAAACCCTTCCTAATTATATACCCGTCCAGATGTCGTTTAAATGTTTAAACCAGCCTCCACCACTTCCTCCGAAAGCGCTTTCCATACATGTACCACCCTCTGCGTGAAAACGTTGCCCCTTAGGTCCCTTTTATATCTTTCCCCTCTCACCCTAAACCTATGTCTAGTTCGGGCATCCCCCACCCCAGAGAAATGACCTTGTCTACTTACCCTATCCATGATTCTCATGACTTTATAAACCTCTGTAATGTCACCCCTCGGCCTCAGACACTCCAGAAAAAACAGATCAGCCTATTCAGCCTATCGCTATAGCTCAAATCTTCCAACCCTGGCAACATCCTTGTAAATCTTTCCTGAACCCTTTCAAGTTTCACAACATCCTTCCTATAGGTGGGAGACCAGAATTGCACACAATATTCCAAAAGTGGTCTAACCAATGTCCTGTACAGCCGCAATATGACCTCCCAACTCCTACACTCAATGCTCGAACCAATAAAGGAAAGCATACCAAACGCCTTCTTCACTATCCTATTTACCTGAGACTCCACTTTCAAGGAACTATGAACCTGCACTTCAAGGTTTCTTTGTTCAGCAACACTCCCCAGGACCTTACCATTAAGTGTACAAATCCTGCTCTGATTTGCATTTTCAAAATGCAGCACCTCACACTTATCTAAATTAATCACTATCTGCCACTTCTCGGCCCAATGCTCCATCTGATCAAGATCCTATTGTACTCTGAGTTCACCTTCTTCGCTGTCCACTCACCTCCAATTTTGCTGTCATTTGATAAGATACGAACTATACCTCTGATGTTCACGTCAAAATCATTTATATAAATGACTAAAAGTAGTGAACCCAGCACCCATCCTTGTGACACACTATTGGTCACAGGCTTCCAGTCTGAAAAACAACCCTCCACCACCAACCTCTGTCTTCTACCTTTGAGCCAGTTCTATATCCAAATGGCTAGTTCTCCCTGTATTCTATAAGAGCTAACCTTGCTGACCAATCTACCATGACGAACCTTGTCGAATGCCTTACTGAAGTCCATTTTGATCACGTCCATCACTCTGCCCTCATCAATCCTCTTTGTTACTTCTTCAAGAAACTCAATCAAGTTTGCGAGACCTGATTTCCCACGCACAAAGCCATGTTGATTATCCCTAATCAGTCCTTGCCTTTCCAAATACATGTAAATCCTGTCCGTCAGGTTCTCTCCAACAACTTGCCCACCACTGACGTCAGGCTTACTGGTCTATAGTTCCCTGATTTTTCCTTTCCGCCTTTCTTAAATAGTGGCACCGCGTTAGCCAAACACCAGTCTTCTGGCACCTCACCTGTGACTGAAGTCCATGTACACCACGCCAACTGCCCTATCCTCATCCACATGTCTGGTCACCTTCTCAAAAACCTTAATGAGGTTTGTGAGACATGACCTGCCCTAGACAATACCATATTGACTATCTCCAGTCAAATTGTTGCTTGCTAGATGATTATAAATACTATCTCTTATAATCCTTTCCAAAACTTTTCCTACAACAGGAAAGACTCACTGACCTATAATTACCTGGGTCATCTCTACTGCCCTTCTTGAACAAGGGCGCAACATTTGCAATCTTCCAGTCCTCTGGTACCAAATCTGTAGACAATGAGGACTCAAAGATCAATGCCAAAGGCTCCAACACTTCCTCTCTAGCTTCTCAGAGAATCCTTGATTAAATCCTACTTTCACTCCTTCTAGAATTGATAACACCGCTTCCTTACTAACCTCAACTCTTTCTAGTCTAAAATCTTGTCGTTTATTCTTCTCCGTTACAATATTCTCCTTTTCTTGAGTGTAAACCGATGAGAAATGTTCGTTTAGCACTTCTCTAATCTCCACAGGGTCCACAAACAACTTCCCACTTCTGTCTTTGACTGGCCCTATTCACACCCAAGTTATCCTTTTATTCCTCACATACCTATAGAAAGCTTTAGGGTTCTCCTTTATTCTACCTGCTAAAGACTGCTCATGTCCTCTCCTTGCTCTTCTTAACCCTGTCTTTAAATCCTTCCCACCTAATCCTAACTCTTCATCGCTTCATCTTAACCATCTCATCTCATCGTCACATAAGCCTCCTTCTTCCGCTTAACAAGAGATGCAATTTCTGTAGTAAACCATGGTTCCCCTATCTTAGCACTTCCACCCTGCCTGACAGGGACACACCTGACAAGGACACGCAATAACTGTTCCTTAAGCCAGCTCCACATTTTGATTGTTCCCATCCCCTGCATTTTGCTGCCCCTTTCTATGCATCCTAAGTCTTGCCTAATCGCATTATAATTGCCCTTGCCCCATCGAAAACTCTTGCCCTATGGCATGTACCTAACCCTTTCTATCACTAACCTAAACATAACTGAATTATAGTAACTCTCTCCAAAATGCTCACCTACCACTAAATCAAACACCTGGCCTGGTTCATTACCAAGCAACAGATCCAGTGTAGCTTCCCCTCTTGTTGGCCCTTCGACATACTGTGTCAGGAAACCCTCCTGCACACATTGGACAAAAGCTGATCCATCCAACGTACTAGAGTTATAGCATTTCCAGTCAATGTTGGGGAAGTTAAAGTCCCCCATAATGACCACCCTGTTCCTTTCATTCCTGCCCAGAATTGTTTTGCCAATCCTGTCTTCCACATCCCTGGATTTACACCTTCTTTGGTAGATATATCCACATACTGACTCAGAAAATTTTCTTGTACGCACTTAACTGTTTCCTCTCCACCTAAACCCTTAACACTATGGCAGTCCCAGTCTATGTTTGGAAAATTAAAATCCCCTACTATAACCACCGTATTATTCTTACAGATAACCGATATTACAGATCTCTTGACAAATTTGTTTTCTCAATTTCCAGCTGACTATTGGTGAGGGTGGGGGGGGGGGTGGGGTGGTCTCTATTACAATCCCAGTGAGGTGATCATCCCTTTCTTAATTCTCAGTTCCAAATAACTTCTTTGTATGTATTCCCAGGAATATCCTCCCTAAGTAAATTATAATGCTATCCCTTAACAAAAACACTATTCCCCCTCCTCTCTTGATCCCCTTTCTATCCTTCCTATAGCATTTGTATCCTGGAACATTAAGCTTCCAGTCCTGTACATCTCTGAGTTGCATCTCTGTAATTGTTATGATGTCCTAGTCCCATGTTCCTAACCATGCCCTGAGCTCACCTGCCTTCCCTGTTCGATCTCTTGCACTGAAATAAATGCAGTTTAATTTATCAGTCATATCTTGTTCTCTGCTTTGTTTCTGCCTGCCCTGACAGTTTGACTTGCTCCTTTTCTCAACTGTACCAGTCTCAGATTGATCTCTTTCCTCTATTTTCCTGGGTCTATTTCCTCACTATTTCCCTGGGTCCCAACCCCCTACCATGCTAGTTTAAATCCTCCCAAGCAACTCTGGCAAATCTCCCTGCTAGTATATTAGTCCCCTTACAATTCAAATGCAATTCATGCTTCTTGTACAGGTCACTTTTATCGGAGAAGAGATTCCAATGATCCAAAACTGTGAACTCTTGTCCTCTGCATCAGCTCCTCAGACATGCATTAATCTGCTCAATCCTCCTATTCCTCCCCTCACTAGCTCATAGCACCATGAATAATCAAGATATTACAACCCTCGAAGACGTCCTTTTAAAATTCCTGCCTAACTCCTTTTATTCGCCCTTTAGAATCTCATCCTTTCCCCTTCCTATATCATTAGTTCCAATGACCTCCTGCTGGTTCCTGTCCCCTTTGAAAACATTCTGCACCTTCTCTGAGATATTCTTGATCCTGGCACCAGGGAGGCAACACACCATTTTGATTTTTTGCTGCTGGCCGCAGAAATGTCTGTCTTTGCCTCTGAGTAGAGAGATCCTTATGACAATTGACTGCTTGGAACCTGACATGACCCTCATTACACTTGAGCCTATCTTAGTACTAGTAACTTGGCTGTCAGTCCTACATTCCCTTGAGAATCCATCACCACCTAGATTTTCAAAAACAGCATACTTGCTTGAGATGGGGATAGCCCCAGGAGAATCCGGCACTACCTGCCTCCCTCTCCTACCTTTCCTGGAGCTAACCCATCTATCTGACTGTATCTGCAGCTTTTCTCCCTTCCTACAACCACCATCCATCATACCCCCAGCTCCTATAAATTCCTTATTGCTTCTAACTGCCACTCCAACCGACCTGTTCATTCTGATAGGATTCGCAACCAAACACACTTCTTGCAGAAATGATTATCAGTAACATGGAAACTTTCCCTAAACTCCCACATCTGACAGGAAGAGCACATCACTTTACTCAAGGCCATCTTTGCTCCTTCACAATCTACAGACCCAGAAAATAGCACCGTCTTATTGCTCTAAAAGAAAGAAAGAACCCATTCTACTCACTATTGTAGATTTACAGCAAGATTACATGTGAAAACTATGCACTTACCTGTTCCTGTGCTGTGAGCTCTCCTACACAGGTTCCTCCAAGGTCATCTGTGAATTTCGCTGTATATTGATTTTTCCTGGATGCTCTCCGAAGTCCAGAGATATTTGAACTCAAACAGGGAAGGTAGTAACTGTGCAGATTCACTGCTGTGTCAGATAGCAGTACATGTTTTTTTTCGCTGACTATGTGGTCACTGCCTTTGTCTGTCTTTCTCTTTTTTAAAGCACCATTCATAGAATCCCCACAGTGTGGAAACAGGCCATTTGGTCCAACAAGTCCACACTGACCCTAGAAGAGTAACCCACCCAGACCCATTCCCCTACCCTATTACTCTACACTTACCCCAGACTAAAGTACCTAACCTACACATCCTTGAACATTACAGGCAACTTAGCCTGGCCAATTCACCTAACCTGCACATCTTTGGATTGATTGGCTGTTGTTTTGATCTTTTTGTCCCCCAAAGTTCCAAAGCAATGCAACAGCATATAAAACAGTAATTGCTGCACTTGGACTTCAAGGAAATAATCTCCAACATCTAAAATACCTCAAAAAAGAAGCAGCTCTGACAGCCACAATTGTTTTCCCATCGTCTATCTCGGATTACCCAGGTGCAGAAGGGCCTTTTTTCCTGTGCTGTAGATTTCTATGACAATGACTAGTGCAAAAAGAGAACAGGGGCCCAATGTTCTCATCCCTTTGTGCACCTTTGTCCATCCAGGTTGCACTGCTTTCTTGGTGCAGTCGCAGAAGATATTCAAGGGTCTGGAAATACAAGGGGCCAAATTTAATTTTCAGTAGTGGTATAAAATGCACAGAACTGAATTACACACCCATTGTTGACCTGATTATTTGAAGTAAATGCATGAAGAATATAATTGGCAACTTATCTAAAATTGTCCATGTCACATTCTCATCAAAATTGAAAATTTCCCTCAACAAGTGAAATAACACGACTTTCAAAATATGCAGGATTGTACTGAACAATGTTGATTTTTTATTGTCATGCTTCGCTGCTGCCCAATTCAAAAGCTTCACCAATTTTAGTTCCAACATCCATTTATTGTATTTGTTTTACGGATTATTTTTCCGCTCCTTGCTCACTGAATCCCAATCAGGGTCTCTCTGCCTCTTCCACATACGCTCTGACACTGACATACCTCCAGTTCTGTGGACCCCTGAAACATGTCCAAACAGAACAGGACACTTTCTCAGCCTCTCCTGCCTGCCTGATTAACAAAATAAATGGCCACCTCCCAATCAGCAGATCAACAATCCTGCTGACACATTTTGTGGTGGTGAGTGATTCCAATAGCCTCTTCCTCTTTGGCTCAAGTGCAAGGAAAATTTTAACAAACAGGAAATTTTAGATCTAACATTGAAAATGATCCCCTATTGAGTTACTGTCATGATTCAGTTAAAAAAAAATCACACAACACCAGGTTATAGTCCAACAGGTTTATTTGGAAGCACTAGCTTTTGGAGTGCTGCTCCTTCATCAGATGGTTGTGGCCTTCATCAGGTACTCCAGAACCACCTGATGAAGGAGCAGTGCTCTGAAAGCTAGTGCTTCCAAATAAACCTGTTGGACTATAACCTGGTGTTGTGTGATTTTTAACTTTGCCCACCCCGGTCCAACACCGGCATCTCCAAATCATGTCATGATTCAGCAATTTAGATAAAATATGTTTGATCATAGTAAACCAAACAACTTAAGAAGCACAGCTGAAATGTTTTGAAAATAATTTTCAAATTTTCTTAATCTTGTTGGACTTTGGTTAAGTCAACTTAACGATGGACTGCATTGGAGCACACAGAAATGAACCATTTCTCTGTTAGATTATATGCTCCACATAGTACTCTTTGTACTCCATTTACCACTGTTGTGTACAGAAGGTCCCAGCAGTGCTCTCTTCAAGTCCACAATGCCAACTATATTTTATTCTCACTTTTCAGATACCAGCAGCCAGGGCAAGCTCACAGCTTCACTAGACTGTAGCTTTGCCCAAGGTACAGAGTGCCTTCGAACTGTGCTCACATTTCTTTGCAACATGTCAACTCTGCTGCATACTGAAACCAAAAGGGATTCAACTCCCTTACTGGACAACTGATGCGTAACGGTATACAATGTATCATGAAGTTCAGTGCTTGGCAGCAGACGTAATGCATTCATTTTCCAGTGGTTTGCTTTGTCAGCCTCATTTTTGCCATCTCAGCAAAGCAAAGAATGGACATTGGTTAGCGAAGGCTATCTGCTGACTGTATGACTGATACACAGCCCGCTCAAACAGTAGGCATACAACAAAAGCTGCGCTTGCCACTTGAAATGTTATAGAGCATAACGCTGACACACAAACAAGGCTTGGTCTGCCTGGGATGCTCTGGAGGAGATTCTCAGTCCTCAGCAAAGTGGGCGAAAACAGCTTTGATGGTCTGTTGGAATCCCACCCTCATGAGGGACAACCCTTACTGCCAGCTGTATGGCAAGAAGGTGAAGAGCCTTTGCATATGTAGAGGAGGAATAGGAAGCAGAGGAAGCAGCCTAGATATTCTGATCTTCTTCTTTTGTTGGAATGTGAATTCTGTTTGTTCACAGTCCCCCTTTATCCTCTGACACTGCTCATGGCAACATTCACATTGTCAAAATTCAAATATAAAAGTTGGAACAAAATAAATACTCCACACCAAATTTACATTGGGTCTGGAAGGTCTGTGCTGAGGCTGCAAAATCTCAGTATGAGTGGTAGCAATCAGAGCTCACAAAACCAGAAATTGCCTGAAAAACTCAGCAGGTGTGTCAGCATCCATGGAGAGAAAGCAAATTAATGCTTTGAATCCAGTGACCCTTCTTCAGAATGGAATTATAGAATCCCTACAGTGTGGAAGCAGGCTATTAGGCCTATCAAGTTCACACCATCCCCCCCCAAAGAGCATCTCACCCCCAACCCTACATTTCCTGTGGCTAATCCACTTAGCCTGCACGTTATGGGCAACTTAGCATGGTAAATCCACCTAACCTGCACATCTTTGGACTGTGGGAGGAAACAGGAGCACCCACAGGAAACCCAAACAGAAACAGGGAGAATGTACAAACTCCACACAGACAGTCACCCAAGGCTGGAATTGAACTCAACTCCCTGGTGCTGTGAGATGACAGTGCTAACCATTGAGCCACTGTGCTGCCCCTTCAAAGGCACTGATTGTAGCTAGGAAAAGGTTGGTATATATGCTACAGAAGAAGTGGGGAAGGGGAAGGAGTAACATATTGGTGGAGGTGGAGCCCAGAGAGAGACAAAAATAGTTGGACAGACAAAGGAATTGGGTAATGGTCAGCCTGGGAGAATGAAAACCTGCTAATGGGGATCAAAAGTGGCTGACAATGGCTTGCTGTGGCTGCAACCCATGTGATGACATGGCCTTGTCTGTGGGGCCTGGTGTGTAGCCATCAGAGCTCGCTGACTGATGGCAACGGTGAAGTGACTGTTTTGGAAGGGTGAAGGCTGCCATCCTGAGAGAGGACAACAGATTTATGCATCATGGAGTCACACTCAGAGGGCACGCCTCATCAATCCTGCTGTTCTATTGGGAAATTGCTGAATGCTATGGCACCCTATAAATCCTTTTGGACACTGATATCAACAGCCATGAAAGCAAGATGATGGGCGACTGCTGCTTTGCTTGATTCACATGCACGAATGAACAATCACCACTTCCATTATGGAAAAGATAGGCCCGTAGGCCTGGTGCCAAACCCAGTGTCGGGTTTGTGTTGTGCTCATTGATATTGAGTGCAGGGTCTCTGGCAGAATTCCTAGTGCACCAAACAGACTGCTCTATTTAGCCATTAGTGTTCCTCTGGATGCTGACCCACTTAACATTCCTTCTGAGTTTCCTGCAACAGATTCCATCTGCACAAACACTCTCCAGTGAGGTGACACCTGTATTCCTCACTGTTTTCTTAAGAGGATGAATGCTACTTAGCACTTAGTAATTCACATCCCATTTAAGAGATGTAAAGTAATGGTGTGCAAGAAAAGATACTACCCCATAAAAGCTGACAGGCTCAGGGACAAATACCCTCCTGATTCGGTAAAGTGTGGCATATAATTACACATGCCTGCCACCCCAACCCCGTCAACACCCATGGCTTGAAACTTCCACTAGACTTGACTGAGTACCCACCTATCTGATGACTCCATTATAAGTCCCACCTCCATCCACCTATTACACTCTCAGTTACCTTCTCCCCAGCCCCACCCCCCCTCCCATTTATCTCTCCATCCCTGAGGCTCCCAGCCTATTCCTGATGAAGGGCTCCATCCTGAAACATCGATTTTCCTGCTCCTCAGATGCTGCCTGACTTGCTGTGCTTTTCCAGTAACACACTCTCAACTCTGATCTCCAGCATCTGCAGACCTCGCTGTCTCCACTGTCTCTCTGTCCTCCATTATGGTCATTCCAGACCATTTCTAATGGCACAGCTGGGACTGAAGTGTTACTGTCCTTCCCACTGACCGACAGTTCTTGGTCAAAGGATGTGTGCCATCAAATGAACATAATCTCCAATGACAGGCAGTTATGGCAACAATCACATTAGGGGATCCTGGAAATGGAAGCAGCAAAATAGGGGATACCATTTCTCAGGGCAACGCTTTGACTAATCACCTCCCGTTTAAGAGATGTAAAGTAATGGTGTGCAAGGAAAGACACTACCCCATAAAAGCTGACAGGCTCAGGGACAAATACCTGGTTTAAAATTTAGACAAAACCAGGTAGTTAACTGTCAATCATTAACTGGTATGTTCTCCATGTTAAAACCTTCACCAATCAGAATCCACTTGCCAACCAATCGTCACTCTCTACCCATTCAGTGCAAATATTGCCTTTTTCTCATTAATCAGTATTCCTGCAAATTGTCCTGATTAGTGCAGGATGAAAAAGTCACATTTTTGTTGAAATTTATCCAGCAATAATTGAGTTCTGTCATATCAGATCACTATTTTCGATATTGTAATAATTAATCATTTAAATAAAATTCTCATCTCCGGATCAAATCTATCACAAATTATTTTAAACTTTTGGCCTCAGGTTACTGACACTCCTGACAGGGGAAATGTTGGTCTTATTGATTGTAAGGTATTCACAAAGTTAATGTTAGCAGGGCTGATTTTGATATTCTGCAAATTTCACTGCTGGCTGGTTTGTCTACGTTGGTCTTGGAAGCAGGGTTGCTGAACACCATGCTTTGACATGAGTAGTTTGAGGGGACAATAGGGGAAACTGTGTGATCCTTGTGATTATCTCTCATGTCTTTCCCATGGTGTGCAACTTGAAAAATTGTCCATGGGAAGAGTGTGGGAGCAAGCTCATTCAAAACAGTGCCCCAAAGAAAGGTCACAGCTTAAATTTCTGGCAAAAGTAGTGTTTTTAATGACAATTTGTCATATTCAACTTTTAAGTTTTCTTGTCAGATCTTTCCTTCAAAATTTTCAATTGTTGCTACCGCACAGAATCATAGATTCATAAAGATCCAGAAGGAGGGTGTTTGACTCATTAACTTTGGATAAACTCTCTGAATTCACTGAGTACTTCAGGGAGGTGACGGTCTTATGGTATTATAAGATCCAGAGAGCCAAGAAGTAGTGATCCAGGAACAAAGAGTGTGGCACTGGAAAAGCACAGCAGGTCAGGCAGCATCTGAAGAGCAGGAGGGTTGATGTTTCGGGCACAAGCCCTTCATCAGGAATGAGGTCCGGGTATAAAGTGTTCATGAAGTTGATGAACTACTCAACCTCTTTATGGGAGCACGAGGCGGCGCCAATACAGTCATTAAGGTAGTGGCGAAATGACCAGGGACCAGGGTTTGAATCCCGCCTTGCAGAGAGTGGAACTTGTATTCAATAAAAATCTGCAGTTAAGAATCTAATGGTGACCATGAGTCAATTGTCAATTGTTGGGAAAAGCCCATCTGGTTCATTAATGTCCTTCAGGGAAGGAAACTGCCATCCTTACCTGGTCTGGCCTACATGTCTCTCCAGACCCACAGCAGTGTGGTTGAGTTTGAACTGCTCTTTGGGCAATTAGGGGTGTGCCATAAATGCTGGCCCAGCCAGTGATGCTCTTATCCAGTGCATTAATAAAAAAACATTCTCCTGCCAATGGACCATATGGACCTTTTGAAATGGGACATCTGAGTTGTTTTATTTTATTTCTTGGGGTTTGGCCATAATGGTAGCAATTTCCTAATCCTACCTGCCTGAGGCATCAAGAGCCTCTGAGCAGCCTCAAATTACAGTCTGGAGTGGAGTCACGTGTAGCTTAGACTGGGTATGCATGGTAGGTTTCTCCTCTAAATCATACTAAAGATCCATTTGGCTTTTATGAAAATATGAAAATTTCATGCACTGAGGAACAAGAGGAACTTTCTTGGGTGACTAAAAATCAGATTCTGGACAATTTGAAGAAAGTTTTTAGTTAATTTCTTGGAACTTTAACGCTGGGTTGAGCTCGTGACAGCAGAGAGTTGGGAAGTCCTTTTGCATACATTCACAAGGGAATAAACATCTGTCCCAGTGCTTTTTAAATATGGTGCCAGTACCTTCAAACCTGTAAGGTAATGGTGGAGTGGTCAATTCCTGCCTGACCCACTGCAGGATTCACTGTGCTCCTTGTGCATTCATATGTAATAAGCTAACAACCACATAGTGGCATGTGTCAAGGTAACCCACTTCTCAATAGGATTACTGCTCACTTCCAAGCTCAGCATTGAATTTAGATTGTACAATGGAAGTTTTAAGTATTGCTTTTGTTTGAGGCTAAATCCACAGATTCCAAGATTTGTTTCATTCCATTTACTAAGTCAAGATTTGAACTCATGATTTCAAATTGAGAGTCATAACCATAGACACCAATCTGTATGATTTTACACACACAGGGTGGAATTTTCAGACCACTGAAGAAGTCCCATTGCTGGGAATGTAAATGCGAGGGTAACCCTATGCTGTTGGTGTTGGGAACATGGAATGTTATTTTATAGTGATATCTTGGGCTAGATGTTTGTGCTCAAGTCTTCAATCGATTCAGAGGCAAGAACGCTACCGACTGAGCCATAGCTAACTTGAACTGTAGATATCCAAATGGCTGGAGATTCCTCATTTGTCCATTGTCATTGAAATAGACATACAGATAAATGCATGGGGAAGATCAACTGGGTGGACAACATATGGCAGGACTTACATACCAGGAAAGACTGGATCGACTGGGCTTGTCCTCACTGGAGTTTAGAAGAATGAGGGGGTGAATCTCATAGAAACACATAAAATCCTGATGGGCCTGGACAGGCTGGATGCGGGAAGAATGTTCCCGATGTTGGGGAAGTCCAGAACTAGGGGTCACAGTCTAGGATTAAGGGGCAGGCCATTGAGGATGAGGAAGGATTTCTTCACTCCGAGAGTTGTGAACCTGTGGAATTCTGTCACACAGGAAGTTGTTGGAGCCAGTTCATTAGATATATTCAAAAGAGAGCTGGATGTGGCCCTTGTGGTATGGGAGATGGCAGGAATGGGATACTGAGATTACATGATCAGCCACGATCATATTGAATAGTGATGCAGGCTCAAAAGGCCGAATGGCCTACTCCTGCACCTATTTTCCATGTTTCTATGTTAACACAATGCAACGTCCCTAATTGTCTTGGTCTAGTTCTGCTGAGGTGCTGAGCATACTTGCCGAAAAGATGATAATTAGTTCTTTAATGCACTAATGCTCCATACATCCATTGTGGAAAGGTTTAATTCATTGGAGATACCAAAACCTGTTGAGAGAAGGTGTTAGCTTTATTAATTGTATGGAGCTTACTGCAGAAAATATTGAACTTTGAGAATAGTTTTCTCTAGGGGTTGGAAATAGCTTTGCTGTGAAATTGGTTGGGGTCCACTTGGGAGGTATCGAAAAAAGTTTTGAAGGTCGCAGAGGACTAATTTGAAACTTTGCTTCCATCTGGAAGGGATATGGGTGATACACTTGTCAAGATGTTCTCTAAATAATAATAACCGGAGTTTATTTTTGTGGTTACATTTTATGTGGTCAGTTGGAAGTATTCTTGGACTTCTCCTTTATTGGTCTCTAAGAGTTCTTTCAAGATTTGCTGTAGCCTGCAGTTGGGGGGGGGGGTAGCGGAGGGAGGTCAGCAGAAGTTAATTTCCTGCTTTTCTACATTTCCAAGAACTAAAATGTTCCAGTTGTCATGGACTTCGTGCAATTCAGACAGAATGGGATCCATATTGATGACTCATCAGCTTTATAAATGGGATTAACACAAACCATATTTCCACCGTTCCCCTTTAGCTTGGTATCAAAATCTCCTGTCGGACAAGTGGATTGATTAGATTTTCCACTGCAATAACGAAAATAAATCTGGAAATTTCTTCGCGAACTGTTGTGCTGAATCTTTGAAACACTTAAATTTGGGATGTTTTACCTCACGAGGTATCAGAGACATTTGCTCAAACATAGACAGGGATATTCCATGTAAGTTACGATTTGACATAATTTATGTCATTTATGCCTTAATAACATTGGATAGAAGTAATCACTTACAAGGGTGATCATAGAACTTAGACATAACATAGAACAGAAAGGCTGAAATTTGGCCTAATAAAGACCTTTAAAATTATGAAGATCTCTATTTCATTTTCCTCCTTTAAGATCCTCCTTAGGTCAAACTTTTTCTTTTTTGCCCTAAAACCCTAAGAACTGTTTAACATCACATTATCCATTCTGGAAAACAGGAGCTAATAGTCAGGAGCAAATTACTGCAGATGCTGGAATCTGAACTGAAAACAAAATATGCTGGAGATCACAATGGGTCAGGCAGCATCCACGGAGAGGGAACAAGCTAATGTTTCCAGTCTAGATAACTCTTCATCAAAGTTCTATTGAAGAGTCACCTAGACTCGAAATGTTAGCTTACTTTTTCTGTATGATCACTGCCTGACCCACTGATCTCCAGCATTTTTTGTTTTCAGAGCTAGTATTCATGCAGTTATTATCAACTCATGCAGCATCAGGAACCAATGCTTCATTTTTGACACCACCATAGCATTCTCTGGCTTTAACCTCCTTCAAAGGCAGTGGACAGAATTCAATTGTCCTTCCACAGGGCATGGATGCCTTGGCTACCTCCTTTGTAAGTGTAAGTTGAGGGATGACTGAAGTGCATTGAGGCCATGAATCACAAACCCATGGAACACATCATGTAAATTTGCCCACAAAGATATAGAAGCACATCCGTCTTCCAACTGGCCACCAAATAAATATCTAAACTAACAAATTATTACAAAAACAGAAATTGCTGGAGATACTCAGCAGGTCTGGCAGCATCTCTGGGGAGAAAGCAGAATCAATGTTTTGAGTTCAGTGACTCTTCATTAGAACTGGACACACCAGTTTTGAAATATTAACTGTACTTTCTATCCACAGCTGCTGCCAGATCTACTGAATTTCTCCAGCATTTCAGATTGCCAGCATTCACAGTTCTTTGTTTTCTTTTAGACAATCTAGCATAGAATCTAACAGTGTGGAAGCAGACCATTCAGCCCATCAAGTCTGTACTGATCCTTCAAAGATCATCCAACTCACACCCACCCTATCCCTGTAACCCTGCATTTCCCACAGCTGATCTACTTAACCTGCACATCTTTGCATTGTGGGAAGAAACCAAAGCTCCAGAAGGAAACACACACAGACAAACAGCCCCCAGACAATCACCCAAGGCTGGAATTGAACCCAGGTCCCTGATGCTGTCAGGCAGCAGTGCTAACCACTGAACCACCATGCCATCTGCTATAATCTGTTATCCATTATATGAATTTCACGGTAACATCTGCCCTATTTTTGCATTTTGTTGTCAAATTTTGCTTCTTGATGCTCCTAAAAAATTCCTGGTACATTGAATTACACTCATGGTTCCATATTAATGCAAATTTCTTTTGGTTTTGAGAAGGCATGGTGAGCATACTGATTTCACATTTGCTACATTCTTTTAAGATGTTCTGTTCTGTCGATGCCTTGGAAATCGTTCAGTTTTAATCGTAACAGAAACTTGAGTAAAACAAAATAATTGGGCTTCTACTCTAGCCTGGTACTGAGGAAGAATTGCACAGAAGTGCCGTCTTTCAGATGAGATGTATACCCCTGTAGACAGATGTAAAAGATTTTTTTAAATTAGCAAGAGTACAGAATCCTCCCACCCATCCCCTATTTTGCAAACATTTTAATTCTCATCCAGCATCATTAAAATGCAAATTTATTTGGTCATTGTTCTTTATGGGATCTTGTTGTGTACAAATTAGTTGTGTTTTCAGAAGTGATTACACTTCAGAAGTACATAGCTGGTTTTAAAGCACTTTGCTATGTTATGGAATTATGAATGGTATAAACTCGTGTTTTTCTTGTTACAATATTCAATTTTCTAAGATATCCGACAAACATCAGAAACTATTAGGATGGGGAAATGTCATCAAGGAATTTAAATAATGAAAGCAAGCTGCTTTCTCCAGTAAAATGAGAAAAAAAAGAGTACAATTTGTAAGTCATTTGGAAAATCTTCTGGGTCTCAATTTAAAGTTATACAGGGAACACCTACTGTAAAAATGTTCTATGCATAAAGAGCTTCATTTAGATACAACAATATAACCAAATGAAGTTGGGGCTCATTTTTGGGAGATTAGCTTAGTCTTGTCCAAAAGAACTTTTGGAAAATCATACTCAGTATTACCAACATGTATCTATGCACGTGATATATTCCTGAAGCCCTTTCTCCTTACATGGTGAATGTCAAGCTGTTGTGGGCTTTGCACACTCATTGTATGTGTGTTGGAAGTTACATTGTTGGGCAGTTAATGGTGCTAATTATATTGTTAAGACAATACCCAACAGCTGAACAAGTATGTGAACATACTATTTATTGCAGTCAATCCCATGAAAATAGCCAAGTAAATTACTTGAAATATACAATTGTATGAATAGAGCTATGGGGTGAAAAATGTGAAACATTATACATTATATCCTAAATGAAAGATTCTTCTTTGGAATCACATTGACATAACTGTGGTGTTGCCAAATCCAGGAAAGGAGTTGCATTTGCTATGTAATTGACCATAAGATTCTGGAGAGTTGAGGTGTTGATCGTTACCTGGAATTTCCTGATAATCAATAAGTCCAATTGCAACAGAGAGCAAGAGATCCAGCTTTGATACAGGTAGCAGTGCTAACATCAAACAAATACATGTAACTACTGTGTTTTCTTTCTTTGCTTTTGTAGGGAAATCATCAGAATGTCTTTCAACATGGCTCAGTTTGAAGTCATACTGATTGGCTTCCTTTTCACAAGTTTGACCTCGACTGTCGCTCAGCAGCCTGGTATAGTGCTTTTTAATTAAAATATGGATTCTTTTTAAGTGTGGAATCTCAAGGAAGTATCTCCTTAGTCCATAATCAGTTACAAACCCAGGAAAACCTCTTAATACAAGCATGCAAAAATATTTTTTTGCAAAGATACCTTAGTTAAAATGTGCCAGAATTTTATTCTTACAATGGGACAAATAGAAAATATTATATAGGACTAGCTACAAAACTGACTCCTATGGGATTAAGGTATCAGTAAGACAATTAAGCACACTTCCCATTTTGGTTAAAATTTGCAATTCTGACTCAGAATGGTTTTAACTAAAGTCTGCTTTATAATCATTGTCAGTGCATCTATAGGACTTTTAAAAAAGTGTTTTCTCAGAACATCTGCTGAAAATTATTTACATATTGCTGTATGCAAAATCTGCCATGAACCACAATTTAAAAATATATGGAACAATAAATTGCTTTAAAATATTTTTCAATATATTTAACAGTAGTGAAGTTTGATTAAAACAATTTCAAGAAAAAATTAGCATTTAAACCATAGTACCAATCATATGTAAGTAACCCAATTTTAATGAAGTAACCTGATTTTAATGAATGAAAACTATTTTTAAAAGAATATACAAATTATTTTCTCAGTGGATTTGTAAAGGTCTAATACTCAATTATATGTCAGAGGTCATATAGTGAAGACACGATGTATGGAAATGCAACTTTATGTTAAGTTTAAGAGTATAAAGCATCCATAGAATCATGGAATCATAGAATCTCTACAGTGTGGAAGCAGGCCATTCAGCTCATTGAATACATGTCAAGCCTCCATTCTCCATTGGGAGAATGTGCAAACTCCACACACAGTCACCTGAGGGTAGGATCAAACCTGGCCCCATGGCGCTGTGAGGCTAACCACTGGGCCATCTATAAGTAACTTGATAATGTTGGATTCAAACCCATTCTTCCAAATAGACTACTGCCTTAATCCAGTGCCTTAGACCACTCGATCACAGTACTGATAAATAATCAGGATGAAAATTAATCTTTAAAACTCTTTGCCTACCTTTATTAAGTGATATATTGCAAGCTCTTCCAATACTACAACCATAATATCAGATGACGACAGAGAATGAGAGACCCAGCAACAGGATGGACCACTGAGCTAACTAAAGAAACAGCTCAATGGTTGAGAAGCTGCCAGCAGCACAGCAACTATGAAAAAAACACAACAGCGTGGGAAACAAGTTATAATGAGGAGAAGCCACAGAACAGGCCCAACTACTACCACAATGTTTTGAGTATGTAGACAGACGTTAATGAGCTCTCAAGTGGCAGAACTAGCACTGGCTATTCATTGGATACAGGAATACTTCAGGGTTAACCATCAAATCAAATGAGGGTCAAATCAATGTTATATTCCATATAATTGGCAACATTCTGGTGGATCATTTAGCAAGACCGGTTGAATGAAGAAACAGTTAGCAACAATGAGATTACATATGACAAGGTTATGTTGATATGTATTTTGGTCTTCAGGAAATTATAATCATAGAGAGAGAGAGAGCAACATATAATAGATAGAAACAAAATCTTGAAAAGAGCAATAATTAATTTATTAATGGCCTATATTGCTTAGCAGATATCTGTGAACACAGGACATTTAAAAAAATGACCTGATCAGAGATTGGATATTTATTGAAATTTTGGAGGAAACCCCATTTGATTTCTTATGGTGCAGGGAAGACTTGACTTTGGTGAAAACATGCTAAAACAAGGAAACAAAAGAGTTTTTATTGGAGGTGAGAGAGAAGTTCTGTAGAGAAAAAGGTTTGGGGCAGTTCATATTTTAATTATAAAGGTGGTAATATTCCAAAGCTGAGGCCAGGGAACTGTGAAGAAAGGACAGTGTTGTCAATGTGGAGAGAGAGGCCACATCAGCGCAAAGATTGTACCACCAAAACTGAGGACTATTTATCTCGGTTAAGGCTTTTGATTTTAAAACAGCAAGACACTTTTTCCAAATCTGATGCCAAGAATTAATATTGGCTCATGTACCTTTTCCCAGGATCACAAGAACTTACAACATTTTGAACAATTTTTTTATATGCTGTATTCTCAGATTAATATTTAGATTGTCCATTAGCCAATCTATTCCAACAACCCTCAAATTGTATCGGCCAAAATCTACCAGGTTGTCTCAGTATGAAAGATGGCATTGCAGTTCACAAGAAAACTAAATGTTAGCATGACACAAACCTGGATCAGCTTAAGGAAGCAGCAAGAAAACAAGGCTTCGTTTTCAATAGCAAAGGATGTCAAATCAACGTGAACCAGATCAAACAGTATTTGGCCTTCCCAAAATAGAACATATACAGAAGATGCCTATATCACAAGACAAAGGTAACTTACAAAGGTTTTTCAGTTTCTTCAACTTTTTAACTTTGTAAGTTCTGGAATTTTCAGCAAAATATCTTTGCTTTCACAAGGATCTCCACAAAGATTTGGCAAGGGGATCATCAGCACATTTTTTGATCCATCAAAAATGTTCTGACTTATAGTAAATATATTCTCCAAAATTATGACTCCATTAAGTTTAGCACACTGGAAGTAGATGCATCCCAGAAAGCCATCTGAATCATCTCCATTTCAGGATGACACAAGCTAATTGTATTTGATTCTAACATTCTTAAGTCTGTTCAGACAAAGTACGCCAATATAGAAATGGATACTCTCACTTTAGTTTTTGGAACACAAGAATACCTTATAACAATCATTTCATTGTTCATACTGACTACAAACTGTTGGAAATAGTCTCTTTAAAGCTTCACGTAAGTGCATTAATGTTGACTTCTAAAGATCCAAGAGCACAATTTCAAAGTATGATACACGTAAGGCCCACACATGAAGGTTTCTGATGCTCTTAGCAGATTTCCAAATCATGACCAATATTTTCCACAACCAAGGATACAATCACATCCGGGTGACTGACTATTTCACCAAATTCTCTTTTATGAAAAAAAATCAAAAGTCCCATTATTGCAATATTTTCTGACAAATTAATGGTCATATTGAGTTTATTTGGTGGTGAAAATGCATGAGTCTTTCATGAAGAAAGAAACAGCAACATCTGGATAGAAATTGTCTCATCGGACATTTACAGCATGGCTTCAGGAAAGGCAAGTCACGTTTAGCTAATTTACTGGAGTTCTTTGAGGACATTATGAGCACAGTGGGGAACCAGTGGATGTGTATTTGGATTTCCACAAGGCATTTGACAAGATGCTGCACAAAACATTGCTGCATAAGGTAAAGATGCACGATGTTACAGATAACGTATTAGCATGGATAGAGGCGTCGTTAACTAAGAGAATGCAAGAAGTGGGGAAAAATGGGTCTTTTTCTGGATGGAGATCCATGGCCCGTGGTATGCCTCAGGGATCAGTATTAGTACTGCAATTGTTTACAATTTATATAGGTGATTTTGCAGATGACACTAAGATGAGTGGTAGAGCAAAGTGTGCAGAGGACACAACATCTGCAGAGGGATTTGGATAGGTTAAGTGAGTGGATAAGGATCTGGCAGATGGGGTACAATGTTGATAAATGTGAAGTCATCCATTTTGGTAGAAACAACAACAAAATGGACTATTATTTAATTGGTGGAAAATTGCAGCATGCTGCTATACAGAGGGACCTGGGTGTCCATGTGCATGAATCACAAAATATTGGTTTGCAGTTGCAGCAGGTAATTAAGAAGGCAAATGGAATATAATCCTTCATTGCGAAAGGGATGGTGTTTAAAACCAGGGAGGTTATGCTTCAGCTGTACAGGATGCTGGTGAGGCCAAACCAATTATGTTCTCCTTACTTGAGAAAGGATGTACTGGCATTGGAAGGGGTGCAGCGGAAGTTCATTAGGTTAATTCCGGATTTGAGAGGGTTGGCTTATGAGCAGAAATTGAGTAGACCAGGACTATATTTATTAGAATTTAGAAGAAACATCTAAAATTATGAAGGGAAGAGATAAGTTGGAAGCTGGGAGGTTGTTTCCACAGGCAGGTGAAAATACAATTGGGGGCATGGCCTCACAATAAGGTGGAGCTGAATTAGGACTGAGCTGAAGAGGAACTTCACCCAAAGGGCTGTGAATCTGTGGGATTCACTGTCCAGTGAAGCAGCTGAGGCTACCTCGTTGAATGTTTTTAAGGCAAAGATAGATAGATTCTTGAACAGTAAAGGAATTAAGGGTTATGGTGAGCAGATGGGGAAGTGAAACTGAGTCCACTAAAAAGATCAGCCATGATCTAATTGAATGGCAAAGCAGGCTCGATGGCCTATTCCTGCTCCTTTTTTTTATGTTCTAATGTCTAGTGGCTGACAACAGTCCACAACATAGGTCATGTGATGCTAAATAATGACTATCACCAATAAGAGACAATCTAACCACTGCTCCTTGATGCTCAATGGTGTTACCATCGCTGAATCCCCCACTATCAACATCTTTGGGGTTACCGTTGACTAGAAATTCAACTGGGCTCACCTCATAAACACAGTGGCTACAAGAGCAGGCCAGAGGCTAGGAATACCATGGCAAGTAACTCACCCCCTGTCTCTCCAAAGCCTGTCCACTATCGCCTCGGCACAAATCAGAAGTATGATAGAATACTTCCCACTTGTCTGGATGGGTGCAGCTCCAACAACACACAAGTAGCTTGACACCATCGAGGACAAAGCAGCCCACTTGTTTGGCACCACATGGGGCAGCATGGTGGCTCAGTGGTTAGCACTGCTGCCTCACAGCACCAGGGACCTGGGTTCGATTCCAGCCTTGGGCGACTGTCTGTGTGAAGTTTGCACGTTCTCCCAGTGTCGGTGTGGGTTTCCTCCAGGTACTCTGGTTTCCTCCCATGATCCAAGGATGTGTAGATCAGGTGAATTGGCCATGCTAAATTGCCCAAAGTGTTAGGTGCATTAGTTAGGGGTAAGCATAGGGTAGGGGAATGGGTCTGGGTGGGTTACTCTTCGGAGGGTCGGTGTGGACTTGTTGGGCCGAAGGACCTGTTTCCATACTGTAGATAATCTAATCTAGTCTAATCACATCTACAAGAATCCATTCCCTCTACCACCAACATTCAGGAGCAGCATTGCATACTATCTACAAGATGCATTGCATAATATCTACAAGCTATAGGGAGAGGCTGAATAGGCTGGGCTATTTTCCCTGGAACGCTGGAAGCTGAGGGGTCACCTTACAGAAGTTTATAAAACCATGAGGGGCATGGATTGCGTGAATTGTCAAGGTATTTTCCCAGGATAGGAGAGTCCAAAACTAGAGGGCACAGGTTTAAGATGAGGGGAAAGATATAAAAGGGACCGAAGGAGCAACTCTTTTTATGCAGAGGGTGGGAACTACCAGGGGACGTGGTGGAGGCTGGTACAATTACAACATTTGAAAGGCTTCTGAATGGGAAGATGAATATGAATGGTTAGAGGGATGTGGGTCAAATGTTGGCAAATGGGTCTACATTAATTTAGGATATCTGATCATGACTCTATGTGCAGGAAGTGGGGTGTTTAACAGAGAAGGTGCTCTGCTCACTATCCTCAATCTAATGGTCTCCCAGAAGGCAATGTTCATACAGTGAAGCCTATGATCATTAAATACAAAGCTATTGGTCAAATATTTGGATAACTATATGAAATCTTTGTTCCACTCCACAAGGAAAGGGTTTGCCCTCACCAGCAGTTCTCATGTTTGGATGACAGATCTACCCAGCCCTTGTATCACCTACTTTTACCACCCAACCATATGTATATGACGCATTGTTGAATAGAATAATGGAAATGGTACAAAGGTATATCACAAGAGCAGACTGTTAGCCCATACTGACCGAGACATAGCATCAGAATTCAAGATCTTTGATCAGACAAATAGGTCCATGGAAATATACTACAACACATTGAGTATAGTAGAGGTCATACAATGTTTTCAAAAATAATGGTTGAATCCAACAGCAAAACAGCTGAGTTGTATATGACTAAGTGCCCATCATTCAAGAAAATGTCTCTGCTAATGAATGTATAATGTCAGACAGTAACCAGATATCCATAATGCATGATGCATATCCATCAAGAAACACATCATATAATGAAGCTACACAGATGAGTCATGGTGAATATACAAGGATTAGATCTGGTCATATTGAGCATGTTTACCAGGATGTTGCCTGGCCTGCAGAGCTTTAGTTATAAAAAAAGTTTGGATATACTGGGGCTGGTTTCTTTGAGCAGAGGAGATTGAGGAGGAACATGACAGAGATGTATAAAACTGTTAGAGGCATAGATAGGGTAGTCAGAAAGGAATCTTTCCCCTTGGTGGAGGATTGATGACTGGGGCATAGATTTATGGTAAGGGGCAGGAGGTTTGAAGGCATGTGAAGAACATTTATTTTCACCCAGAGGGTGGTGGGAATCTGGAACTCACTGCCTGTAAGAGTAGTCAAGGCAGAAACACTCATGGCATTTAAGAAGTATTTAGATATGCACTTGTAATACCACGGCATACAAAGCTATGGGCCAAGTGATAGAAAAGAATTAGAATAATTAGGTCCTTGTTTTTGACTAGCACAGACTTGATGCCAGAGAGCCTTTTTTCTGTGACCCATATGACTCTATGACCAAAGCATTGTCATAATGTACAAAGACAATTACTGATGTATATTCTTGTAGAAGCTTCTCAGAATGGATTTCTATTCTTCAAAGGGAAAGATGGTGAAATTATATAATTGCTCAGATTCCAAAAAGGCAAGTTTGATGGCATAACAACACGTGACCTCTCAGGATAAGTGGTCTTATGCTCTGCCACTAGTCCTGCTAGTCAGTCATTTAGTTAGCAGTCAACTTTGTATATAAATACAGTAATCTAAGTAAGCAGAGTGTGCATAAACATTTGAGATGACGTATTAAGATATATAGTTAATGGTTAATAAATGTCTAAATGTAAGACTCAATAAGAAGCCATCTCTCAGTGATATTTATTACATGGGCTAACATATAGAAAATCACACAGAGCACAAGAGAGGTAAAGGCATTCACTTCCTTGATGACCAAGAACTTGCCAGCAGCAGTAACAAAAATGCAGGAAACTAGGCAAACGAAGAAAAGTGCCAAGGAGTGAAAACGTGCTCATACAACAAACCCCTTCCATTCTGGCAGAAAGAGAAGTGAAGAAGAAGATGAAGCAGAAGAACATTAGTTTTAATGGGAAAAGAAAGCATTATTAAGATGGATTAGCTATCCAGTCAACCAGGAAGACAATATGAACAAAGAGCTGACATTTTCAAATGAAAACTTAAAAGAACAGTTCCTCAACCACCAAATTATGAATGAGATCAGAGAGACCGATAAAACTTGCTACAATGTTTATTCCTGTGAGACTTTGGAGAGAGATCAGGGACCATATAAAGACAGCAATCTGAGAGGGTTGCTATCAGCTTTTTGTAAAGGGTTAAAGCGTTAATCCTCAAATATGTAAAAGTAATATACATCAGTTGTGATGTAAGAGATCACATGATGGAGAGACTGATGAGATGTCTAAAACTGGAGGGTACAGGTTTAAGGTGAGAGGAAAGATATAAAAGGGACCTAAGGGCCAACTGTTTTCACGCAGAGGGTGGAAACTGCCAGAGGAAGTGGTGGAGGTTGGTCCAATTACAACATTTGAAAAGCATCTGGATGGAAAGATGAATAGGAATGGTTTAGAGGGATGTGGGCCAATGTTGGCAAATGGGACTACATCAATTTAGGATATCTGGTCAGCATGTATGAGTTGGACTGAAGGGCCTGTTTCCATGCTGTCCATCTCTATGACTATGTGCAGGATGTGGGGTGTTTAACAGAGAAGGTGCCCTGCTCACTATCCTCAGTCTAATGGTCTCCCAGAAGGCACTGTTCATGAGTAAGAGCGTAAGTAGTTTACAGAACGTTGTATAAACAATAACCTTATCAACAGTGATCTTAAAAAGGTTATCTTAGACTTCAGCACTATCTCTCTCTGCTAAGGAGGAAGAGTCAAAGATTCTTACTACCATACCTGAAGATAGGTTATTTTGATCAGTTCCTGAGCAAATTTTAAAAAAAGAAAAAAAGAAAAGACCTTTACAGCTATACACATTAATGTCTTTATGTCCAAAAGTTTCAGTTTAATCAAAACAAAAACGGAAATAACTGGAAAAATTCAGCTGGTCTGGCAGCATCTGTACAGAGAAATCAGAATTAACATTTTGAGTCCAGTGACCCTTCCTCAGAGCACAATAAACATATTTGGAGCCTCCTTGAAAGTTTGTAAATAATGGAAATGTCCTTTAGTGATTAATTCACCCTGCAAACGTGGCAGGTTTTGTGGGCTGGACCCCAGGATGATGTGCAGAAACTTGATTTTCATTGAAGGAATTTTGTGCTTAAAATCCTGCAATCTTTTGGGCTGAAAGCAGAGAAATTGCACTGAAAAATTCAATACAATATGTCAATGCTCCAGGCCAAAATATTATATCATAATTCTGAAATGCTGAATATAAGGTTGGAGAAAGCAAATTGTGAGGCGAACTGTAAAATCCATTGTGCCCCTTCAAGGATTTGAATAATGAGGTTAAAAATCACACAACACACGGTTAGAGTCAAACAGGGTTATTTGGAAGTACAAGCTTTTGGAGCGCTGCTCCTTCGTCAGGATCATGGGACACAGAATTTATAGTAAAAGATCAAACTGATGCGATGTATTGAACAAACCTAGATTGCTGTTAAGTTGAGCCTCATCGGTTCTGAAGAAGGGTCACCAGACCTAAAATGTTAACTCGGATTCTTTTTTCAGATTCTGCCAGACTTGCTGAGCTTTTCCAGCAATTTTTGCTTTTGTTTCTGACCCATGAAACAGTGAAGTAGTGAAATAGTGAAATAGTGCTGAAGGCAGCATTAAGTAACCATTAATTCATAACAACCTTGAGTCACCTTGAGGCTGATGCAGGAATTTGTAAGGAATGGTTGTAGGAAATGGACCGAAGAGCAATGTGGCTGTCAGTAGGGACATTTTATCCCCATCCTTTCCCTCTATATGCACTCCTCATCTCACGTAGATGCTATTATTTTATTCAATTGTGAAGGATAATCGGATTTGAGAGGTCTGAACTGAGGTTAGCTGAAACCAACATGCTCACTCTAAAAGATGAGAGACTTAACAAACAATCCTGGTCTTTTTCAATATATAATTTCAGTTACATCACACTGTAAACTTTTGCAATAAATTCTGTGTCTTATAGAACATAGAACATAGAACAATACAGCACAGAACAGGCCCTTCGGCCCACGATGTTGTGCCGAACTTCTATCCTAGATTAAGCACCCATCCATGTACCTATCCAAATGCCGCTTAAAGGTCGCCAATGAATCTGACTCTACCACTCCCTCGGGCAGCGCATTCCATGCCCCCACCACTCTCTGGGTAAAGAACCCACCCCTGACATCTCCCCTATACCTTCCACCCTTCACCTTAAATTTATGTCCCCTTGTAACACTCTGTTGTACCCGGGGGAAAAGTTTCTGACTGTCTACTCTATCTATTCCTCTGATCATCTTATAAACCTCGATCAAGTCACCCCTCATCCTTCGCCGTTCCAACGAGAAAAGGCCGAGAACTCTCAACCTATCCTCGTACGACCTACTCTCCATTCCAGGCAACGTCCTGGTAAATCTTCTCTGCACCCTCTCCAAAGCTTCCACATCTTTCCTAAAGTGAGGCGACCAGAACTGCACACAGTACTCCAAATGTGGCCTAACCAAAGTCCTGTACAGTTGCAACATCACCTCACGACTCTTGAATTCAATCCCTCTGCTAATGAACGATAATACTCCATAGGCCTTCTTACAAACTCTATCCACCTGAGTGGCAACCTTCAAAGATCTATGTACATAGACCCCAAGATCCCTCTGTTCCTCCACCTGACCAAGAACCCTACCATTAACCCTGTATTCCGCATTCTTATTTGTTCTTCCAAAATGGACAACCTCACACTTGGCAGGGTTGAACTCCATCTGCCACTCCTCAGCCCAGCTCTGCATCCTATCTAAGTCCCTCTGCAGCCGACAACAGCCCTCCTCACTGTCCACAACTCCACCTATCTTTGTATCATCTGCAAATTTACTGACCCACCCTTCGACTCCCTCCTCTAAGTCATTAATAAAAATTACAAACAGCAGAGGACCCAGAACTGATCCCTGCGGAACTCCACTTGTAACTGGACTCCATGCTGAATATTTACCATCTACCACCACTCTCTGACTTCTACCGGTTAGCCAGTTTTCTATCCAATTGGCCAAATTTCCCTCTATCCCATGCCTCCTGACTTTCCGCATAAGCCTACCATGGGGAACCTTATCAAATGCCTTACTAAAATCCATGTACACTACATCCACTGCTCTACCCTCATCCACATGCTTGGTCACCTCCTCGAAGAATTCAATAAGACTTGTAAGGCAAGACCTACCCTTCACAAATCCGTGCTGGCTGTCCCTAATCAAGCAGTGTCTTTCCAGATACTCGTAAATCCTATCCCTCAGTACCCTTTCCATTACTTTGCCTGCTACAGAAGTAAGACTAACTGGCCTGTAATTCCCGGGGTTATCCCTATTCCCTTTTTTGAACAGGGGCACAACATTCGCTACTCTCCAGTCCCCTGGTACCACCCCAGTTGCCAGTGAAGACGAGAAGATCATTGCCAACGGTACTGCAATTTCCTCTCTTGCTTCCCACATAATCCTAGGATATATCCCGTCAGGCCCGGGGGACTTGTCTATCCTCAAGTTGTTCAAAATGTCCAACACATCTTCCTTCCTAACAGGTATCTCTTCTAGCTTATCAGTCCGTTTCACACTCTCCTCTTCAACAATACGGTCCCTCTCGTTCGTAAATACTGAAGAGAAGTACTTGTTCAAGACCTCTCCTATCTCTTCCGACTCAATACACAGTCTCCTACCACTGTCCTTGATCGGACCTACCCTCGTTCTCGTCATTCTCAGGTTTCTCACATATGCATAGAATGCCTTGGGGTTATCCTTGATCCTATCCGCCAGGGATTTTTCATGCCCTCTCTTAGCTCTCCTAATCCCTTTCTTCAGGTCCCTTCTGGCTATCCTGTATCCCTCCACTGCTCTGTCTGAACCTTGTTTCCTCAACCTTATGTAAGCCTCCTTCTTCCTCTTTACTAGACATTCAACCTCCCTCGTCAACCAAGGCTCCCTCACACGACCATTTCTTCCCTGCCTGATCGGTACATACATATCAAGGACACGTCGTATCTGCTCCTTGAAAAAGTCCCACATTTCCACCACATCCTTCCCTAACAGCCTATGCTCCCAACGTATGCTCCTCAAATCCTGTCTTACAGCATCGTAATTTCCCTTCCCCCAATTGTAAAATCTACCTTGTTGTGCGCACCTATCTCTCTCCATAACCAAGGTGAAAGTCACAGAATTGTGGTCGCCATCACCAAAATGTTCACCCACCAACAAGCCCACCACTTGTCCCGGTTCGTTACCGAGTACCAAATCCAATATGGCCTCCCCTCTGGTTGGACAATCTACATACTGCGTTAGAAAAGCTTCCTGGACACACTGCACAAACACCGCCCCATCCAATCTACTTGATCTAAAGAGCTTCCAATCAATATTTGGGAAGTTGAAGTCGCCCATGACTACGACCCTGTGGCTTCTGCACCTTTCCAAAATCTGTTTCCCAATCTGTTTCTCCACATCTCTGCTGCTATTGGGGGGCCTATAATAAACACCCAATAAGGTGACTGCACCTTTCCTATTTCTGACTTCAGCCCATACTACCTCCAGAGGCAGATCCCCATCAAACTTCCTTTCTGCAGCCGTTATACCATTTCTAATTAGCAATGCCACCCCCCCTCCTTTTTTACCACCCTCCCTAATCTTACTGAAACATCTGTCTTACGATCTTATACTCCACAACCACCAGATGAAGGAGCAGTGCTCCAAACGTTAGTGCTTCCAAATAAACCTGTTGGACTATAACCTGGTGTTGTGTAATTTTTAATTTTGTACACCCCAGTTCAACACTGGCATCTCCAAATCAGAACTGGAGAAATCTCAATTCTCTGTCAACCAACTGCAATCAGATGTACTTCAATTTTGAAACTTGTATTGGTTCCCATCCTCATCAGGAGCTGTTCTGTAACTTAAGCACTTTATCCTTTGTGTTGGAAATACTTTTCACTGCAATGAGAATGAAGTATGACAGCAAATATAGAAAATAGAAGTGCAAGGTTATTGGAAGACACTTGTCACTCTGAGATTTTCCAATATTAGAACTAATTGTCACTCGGAATTTCCTTGCATCAGCTCCCACTGTAACGTTATCAGGTTTTCATACAACTCCAGGTGATTTACTGGAGTCTATAAAAACATTCCTAATTTATACTTTGCATGCTCTCCATTAACAAAGCATGGGTGAGGAAACAGATTATTGATGTGGGCCTCAGTTTCATAATGAATTACAATGAGCTTAATGAATATTAACCTGTACTGATTGTAACAATAACTATAGCTTCTTCTGCTTTTGAAGCCTGCAGTGAGTCCTCTCTTGCGGATATCGTATTCCTGGTGGATGGATCATGGAGTATCGGGATCCAGAACTTCAAAACGATTCAAGAGTTTCTCTACACCCTTGTGAATGGATTTGATGTTGGGCTGGACAAAGTTCGGATAGGCCTCATCCAGTACAGTGGAACTCCTCGCACTGAGTTTTTCTTGAATTCCTATAGTGATAAGAATGAGATTCTGCAGTATCTACAGCAGCTGCCGTACAAAGGAGGAGGAACAAGAACTGGGCTGGGCCTGAAGTTTATGCTGAACAAACACTTCGTGGAGTCAGCGGGCAGCAGGGCATCAATGGGAGTACCACAAGTGGCTATTGTAATCACTGACGGGCAATCCCAGGATAGTGTTGGACTACCAGCAAAAGCGCTGAGGGACCGAGGGGTCACCGTCTACGCCATTGGCATCAAGGATGCTGTGGAGAAAGAGCTGGAGGAAATCGCCAGTAAGCCAGCTAGCAACTATGTGTACAACGTGGCAGACTTTGCAGCCCTAAGGGGAATTTCACAGGCTGTCATCCAATTCGTTTGTACCAGGGTGGAAGAGGTGACTCGTAATTTATCTCAGGTCTCACAAGTTTCCCCAGGTATTGTACCTCAGAAGCCATCCAGTTTGGCAATTTTACGTATTGTTTGCCTTTTATTATTCTTTAAATTTGATATTCATACAGTGTCTAGTTATATTTAACTCCTTTTCTAGACACATTTTCTACCTTTCTCTTTGTGTCTCATCCCATTTCCCTTTCTTGCTGGATCCCAATAACAGACACATGACGTAATCTTGAAAGTAGTGGACTGTGGAAAATGCCAAGACTTAATTACCTTTCAGCATGATGGAAAAATGGGAAGGCCATTCAGTCCCTCAAATCGCCTATTCAATTAGTTCATGGCTGATGTGCATACTAACTAACTTCATTTGCCCACCATTTACCACTTTACTGCTGTTAACTGACAAAAATCTACAGATCTCAGTTTCAATGTTTTCAATTGAAGTGGTCATAGTAGCTTTTTGCAGGAGAGGTTCTCGATTTCCAAAATGTTATTCATGAAGGTATTTGTCCTGATGTCATAACTAAACTTAGATTATTTCTATTGTTTTGGAGTCCTCCAGCAGATTAATTTTTTTTCATCTATTTACTTATTAGATCCTTAATTCATCTTAAACATCTCAAACGCATCCTTAAGGAAAGGCAAGTTTTTACAACTAGCCCCCATAATAAGGCTAAAGTTGTTAATTTATTCTATGCTGTATCTATCCAAAGTATGTTTTCTGACAGAAGTGCTTAAAACTGACTGCAGTCCTTCAGATCTGGTCTAACCAGAGCTTTACATCACAATAGAATATCTGTCTCCCCTTTGTTTGCCAGCCCCTTTGATATAAGGGTTAACATTACAAAGTTGGTTTAATTATTCTAAGTGTTGTCCACTGGATTTTAAAGATTTTTGTATATGGATCTTTAAATCTTACTGATCTTTCATAGTTTCCACCTTGCTGTGTTTGTTGGTAAAAATAGAGGTTCACAGCATCCACTAAACACATTGCACACGAACATAACTCCAATTGCAAATTGACTGGAATCAGAATTATATCTTATTTTCATTCATTGTCCAGGACTCTTGTAACGTTATCAAAGAAGTCACTTAGTATTCAGTTTTCACCTTCAAATCTAGTCAGTTTTTAGTTTGGCCCATTCTATTTTTAACTGACTCCCAAGTGTTAAAGGCACTTAGTTCTCCAGTCGAAGCTTATTCACGCTTTCCAGTTACAACCCAGGCTGGGGCTGATAACGGATGGGCCTAAGGTAGGCAAGACCAATAAAGATGAAAGTTGCATGCATGCAAGCATAATGGGAATTGAGGGCAAATGAAAAAAAACAGCATAAGAGGAGAGGGTCATATCTTCTGGTGAACTTTCAAAGCGAATCATTAACTCTTTGGGTGCACAGATATAAGAGTGGTCAGTGTGAAGAGAAATGGATCCCCACATGTAGTAATGAGTCTGCAGGCCAGGAAGGCTGAAGTTCAGCAATTGGTGTCTTCTTTGGCTGATGCTGAAGTCAAGACATTAAATAGTTGTGAGAAGGAATTTTGCCTGAAATGATTCTCACTACAACTATCAGTCATGTAAAGAATGTACAGACCATAGTTTAACACTAGTCACCTTGCATGTGCAAGCTTTGTGCTTCAGGGTAGCCACACCAGTCTATCCAGCAGGTGGCATAGGTCTACAGTGATTCCTTTACTGAATTCTTTTACAGTACTTCATTGTGGCCATCTCAAAGTAGGTGTAATGGTAATGGTTAGTGACTTGTTATAGACCTGCCATATTTCCTTCCGTGCAGTGCCATTGGATAATAAAGAAGCTTATGGTCAATTAGTTGACCAGATATTGATATCCTAATGGCCTGCAGTGCTGCCTACTCCCATAGGTATTTGATGTATGTCTGACCATTACCATGTGAATCACTTGTTCACCATCATTGAATGACAGAACTACGAGTAAGATAACCACACAGCCACCAGCTTTACAGATGGTTTAAACTGCCTGCTGGCCCAATTTCACCGAAATCAGCAAAAGTTTCAAACAATTGTGCTGAACAAAGAGACCTTGGAGTGCAGCTTAATAAGTCCTTTAAAGTAGAGTCACTGGTAGATAGGATAAGGAAAAAGGCATTTAGTATGCTTTCCTTTATTGGTTACAGTATTGAGTACAGGAGTTGGGAGGTCATGTTGCAGCTGTACAGAATATTGGTTAGGCTGTTGTTGGAATATTGCATGCAATTCTGGGCTCCTTCCTATTGGAAAGATGTTGTGAAACTTGAAAGGGTCCAGAAAAAAATTTACAAGGATGTTGCCAGTGTTGGAGGCTTTGAACTACAGGGAGAGGCTGAGCAGGCTGGGGCTGTTTTCACTGGAGCGTCGGAGGCTGAGGGGTGACCTTATAGGAGTTTATAAAATCGTGAGGGGCATGGATAGGATAAATAGACAAAGTCTTTTCCTTGGGGTCGGGGAATCCAGAAGTAAAGGGCATAGGTTTAGGGTGAGAGGGGAAAGATATAAAAGAGACCTAAGGGGTAACTGTTTCATGCAGAGGGTGGTATGTGTATGGAATGAGCTGCCAGAGGATGTGCTAGAGGCTGGTGCAATTGCAACATTTAAAAGGCGTTTGGATGGGTATATGAATAGGAAGGGTTTGGAGGGAAATGGGCCAGGTGCTGGCAGGTGGGACTAGAATGGTTCGGATATCTGGTTGGCATGGACGGGTTGGACCAAAGGGTCTGTTTCCATGCTGTACATCTCTATGACTCTCTAAGTATAGGATGAGGACTGAATGAATTGCCTGAAGTAGTCAGCAGGATTGATATGTTACTGCCTTACATAATGATTCCTTTGTTATGATAGATGGAGAGAGAGAGAGAGAGAGATAAGGTGTAAATAGTTAGAATTTTCTTGTTCAAAGAAAGTGTTACTTTTTATTCCTAACCCTCAAGTTGAGGGTGGGGCTGGGATTGGTAGTGATTGCATAAAGGTACATTGTGAACACTGCTGACCACTATAGTTATCTAAAAGCGTTTTATGAGAAATTGTTACTTTTTGTGTTTTCAGCTTGTAGAAAAGCCACACTTGCTGATATCGTCCTTGTGGTGGATGGTTCAACCAGTGTAAGTGATGAGAATTTCGAAGAAGTGAGGGAGTTTCTCAACACCTTCGTTAATGGCCTAGATATTGCAGAAAACAAAGTAAGGATTGGGCTGGTTCAGTACAGTGACGATCCAAAGACAGAATTCCTGCTGAATCAATATTCATCCAAGAGTGACGTTCTGAACTACCTACAGAGGTTGCAACAGAAGAGAGGTCGGACCGATACTAGAAGGACCCTGGAGTTCCTGCAGAACCAACACTTTGTTCCTGCAGCAGGGAGCAGGGCAGCAGAAAATGTGCAGCAGATTGTCATCCTGGTCACCGACGGTGACTCCATCACTGAGGTGGACGATGCTGCCAACAGACTGAGAAATAGCGGAGTCACGATTTATGTCATCGGAATTAATATCCAAGGAAAGAAGGAATTTCAAGATATTTCCAGCAGACCAGTTCAGAGATATGCTTATTATGTTGCAAACTTTCTTGGAATGAAAGAAATTTCAAATAAAATCTTAGAGTCCGTGTGCAAGACAGTTGAAGCCCACATCCAAGGTTGGTGCAATTAGCTACATTCATGACTCAATTTTAACGTTTATGATAATTGCTGATCTTGGCCTAGTCACCGTCTCACCTGAGGGAGTCCTGTACAGTCTGCCTTTTGTGTTGAAACTTTAAACTGATGCCCTTGTGGCCTTAGCAGGAATAAAAAAAAACATCCTGTCGCACAATGTAGGAGAAGATTATTTGATCATTGCCTTGGCATGATGGCTCAGTGGTTAGCACTGCTGCCTCACAGCACCAGGGACCCAGATTCAAGTCTGACCTTGGGCACCTGTTTGTGTGGAGTTTGCATGTTCTCCCTATGTGGGTTTCCTCCCACAATCCAAAGATGTGCAGGTCAGGTGAATTGGCCATGCTAAATTGCCCATTGTGTTAGCCAGGGGTAAATATAGGGTTGGGGAATGGGTCTGGATGGGTTACTCCTCAGAAGGTTGGTGTGGACTTGTTGGGCTGAAGGGCCTGTTTCCTTTAGTAGGGAATCTAATCTTATTGCTGCTTGTACTATCCTGTTCTACACAAATTAATTGCTGCATTTTTACTTAATTGACTGTAAAGCAATGATCTTGTGAAGTCATGAAAGGTGCTAAATATTTATTTTTTTTCCAATTTATTACATTTGTTGTAAGTAATATTCATTAATATTCCTTACATCTTTAGAACATTAATTTGGAAGGAAATCTTTACAATAAGCCATACAAAATCAGCAATTACCATTGGATGAATGAAGGGTATTTTGAAAGCAAACATATCCCTCTTTTGCCATTGCACATGAAAAGTTAAATACACTGCCTGCAAAATTCCACACAGCCATTCCTGTTCTTCAACTGTGACTTTTCTATGGATTTCCACAAGAAAAACAGTGCCAATGAGGCAGAAATAGCTACAAGAAATTCAGGAATCCACCAAAGTTGGAGGGATCAGTAATAATGATAGAATAGAGAACTCGCATGTGGATTTGTTCCTCTCTTTACCGTAATGCCTTCTGGCCTGAGTGTGAGGTTTGTGTTATAATTTCCTCCATCAACAATTACAGGCAGTCCCCAGGTTGAGGACAGATTCCATTCTTGATTCTGTTTGCAAGTCGATTTGTATGCAAGTTGGAACACAATGCAAGACAATGTAAAGTAATTGTTCTTAAGTACAGGAAATGTTTATATGCCAGGTCTTTAAAATAACGCCCCTGTATGGGGTTGCACTCATAAGTATGAACATTTATTAATCAGACATTCGTAAATTGGGAACTCCCTGTATAATGGAAGCTGCCTATGAATACTGGCCAAATTGTATTGACAACATCCTAACACTGATGGCACACTTGCACCTCCATTGGTGGCCATTATAAATATGAACATAGAATGTTTTAATGGGAAAATGTTTACATTCAGCTCATACAACGTAATATACAATAATTAGATTGATATAACAAAAATGCAACCTTTAACAGTAACTCAAACTTCAGTGATCATCAAAAGATGCAATAGTCCCAGCCAGCATGATGTGTGTGGACAATTGGTCTTGAGATCTCAGTGTGGAATCAACAGCTTTCCACTATAGCTAATGAGGCAACACCAAACCATAAGCTATTTCTTTCTCCACTGAGCAACAAGTTCTCCAATTAATATGAAGATCCCATTTCTTAATAATTTTCGTTATTATTATGATTCTTATAGCTCCAAGCCTCTATAATCCTACTGCTCCATTTCAGCTTTTTTCAATCTTAATCACCCTTATGCTTATTAATTGTCATGCTTTCTCACCCTGATCACAAGGTGCTTGACCACCTCCACCCTTCCCTCCATCACCACTGCTAACCCACAATTGATGTTGCCCCTTCACGTGATTAAAATTTGATAGTCACAAACTTGATAGTGCTGATTATTTGATAGAGATGATTATTTGATAGTGATAATAGTGCTGATTATTTGACAGTGCTGATTATTTGATAGTGTTGATTATTTGATAATGATGATTATTTGACAGTGTTGATTATTTGATAGTGATGATTATTTGACAATGCTGATTATTTGACAGTGCTGATTATTTGATAGTGCTGATTATTTGACTGACGAGCTTGACCACTGCTACATCCCAATGAGCCATTTCAAATATGGCTGTATCTCCATTTCAAAGGCCTAGTGGTCTTGAAGGATAGAGCTATTGCCAAACATCATATATTGACATAACCTGCTGCCTCTCCATTCCTCTACCACATTTCACCCTCCCCTCCAACTGCAATGTTGAAGAGACTTTTTCATTGTCAAAGGTTATCTGCTTGATTGGCTCCTTCCTTGTCTCCATCCTTTCTAGCTTTCCCCTTACTTCCCACTATGTATATCACCATATCTCCCTGATTTCAACAAGTTCATCCTTCTATGATCTTCACCCTTGACTCCTTTTCAACCCACTTCCTAACCATAGAACTTCCTTTCCTTAGTCCAGTGCTTACCGGCACTATTGAAGGCTTAGGAAAGTAGGGGCCAATGAACCCCTTGAGCGTATGCTGCATTTCTAGATCATGGATGATCATCTCCTGAAAAGAACATTCCCATCTCCCTTGATGTCATTGGTAACTAGAAATTCATTAATCTCTGTCTTGAAGTTACTTATTGATTAATCTTTCAAGACATATTTATCACATTATATTCCATCTCTTCTCGCTCACTCACTCAGCCTGTTTAAACCCCTGGAATCCCCATTGTATCTTCCTCACAGCTCATTTGCCAACAATGTTCTATCATCTGTAAACCTGGAAATATTATAATTAGCCCCTATATCCAAATCATTAATGTGGAATATGTCCAGCTGAGATCCAAGCACTGATCCTTGATGTTAAAACCTACCAAGCTCAGAATGACAAATGTATTCCTATTCTCTGTTTTCTGCCTGTTAACCAATCCTCAGACTGTGCTCGCATATTATCATGAATCCCCTGAGCATTAATTTTGTTTACAAACTAACCTTGTGGAATTTTATCAAAAGCCTTCAGAAAGTCTAAGTACATTACATCCATTGGTTCTACCCCATTGACTCTGTTAGTAACATCCTCAAAAAAAATTCAACAATTTTGTCAAATGTAATTTCCCTTCAGAAATCCACTTGGAGTCAGTCCTATCAGACTGTTAGTTTCTAAATACCCAGTAATTACATTCAAGATTATTTTCCCTATTACTCACATTAGGCTAACAGGTCTGTTGTTCCCTGTTTTCTCTTTCCCTCCTTTCTTAACTAATGGGGCTACACCTGCAATCTTCCAATCAGCAGGCACCACTGCACTGGAATTCTGAAAGATGATCAACAATTTCTGTAATCATCTCTTTCAGCACTCTCAGATGAAGGTCACTGGGTCCCGAGGATTTGAAAACTTTAGTCCCATTAATTTCTCCAATAAGACTTTACTTATAATAATTTCTTTAGTTCCACAACCTGATTTTACACTTAATTAAGAAATATTTCCCTTAGTTAACCAGGGAAACCTCATACCTTCTTCTATAAAGACAGACACAGTACTTAGCCTCTCTGCCACTGTTCTATTCCTACTATAAATTCGCCTGTGTCAGCCTGTGACCAACCGTCATTTGTCTGCTAATATTTTCCTTTTTTTACATCTATTGAAACCTTTTAAATTTCTTGCTATTTTACATTTATATTCTATTCTCTAATTTTTTGTCAATTTCTTGCTTCTGCTTTGCTGAATTCTAAAATTCTCTAATCTTCCACCTTACAATTTTTTTGACAATTTTATAAACCTCCTCCTTTTACCTGAGATGACCTATAATTTACCCTTAAACATGAAACCCTCACTTTTCATGCTTTATATTTTTGCCAAGCACTAATTCTTTAACTACTTGACATTACCTATCTAAGGCCAAACTTTTAACGCATTCTCCCAATCAGCCAGAGCCAACTCCCTCCTCATACCTTCATAATTGTGCTTATTAAGATTGAAGACCTCAGTTTCTGGATGAACTGCAGCTTTTAAACCTAACAAAAAATTCTATCACACTATTGTCATTATTCCCTAAAGTTTCTTTTCCATCAAAATTATTAATTAGCCTCTTCTCATTGTGTAGTAGAATATTTTAATTAATCTGTTGCATTCTCAAAATATTTCTGCAGAATACTATCTTCAACATATTCCAGCAATTCTCTGCAGCATTGATGCTCATTAGATTTACTCAGTCTATGTGTAGGTTGAAGTCACCTATGCTTACTGCATTCTCCTTGCTACACATAGCTCTTATTTATTAATTTGTTTAGTGCTTTAATATTCAGTTCCCAGTTTTGGTCACTCTGCAGCTATGTCTCCATAATGGCAATTGAATCACACCCCTTCTCTTCCACAAGCATCAACAGTTCACCTATCTTGTTGTGAATACTGTATGCATTCACGTAGATTTTAATTCTGCCTTTTTAACGCTGTTGTGTAATTTGACCTGGGTTGGTTCTAGGCTTTTGTTTCTGCTAACTTCTTCTTTCATTTACAGCTTTACTACTTCCCATAATTAACTTTGTCTTTTATTCCATCTCAAATCTCTTCAGTTCCCGTGCCTGTAACAAGCCAATTTAAACCCCACCCCCAGCCCTAAAACCCACAAACCTCTCTGTGTAGATATTAGTCCCGGACCCATTAAAATGGAACCTGTCCTCCTTGTACAGGTCCCCCTTTCCCATCCCCATGAAAACTAAAGCCCTCCCTCCCATGTGCACTGTTTTTCCAGTCATGTGTTCATTCCTTAATTTAACCTTCCTATCTCTATACACTCTAGTACCTGGTACTGAGAACAATTCTGAGATTATTGCCTTAGAGGTCCTGCTTTTCAATTTCTTTCCTAGCTCCCTATATTCTACTTTCAGGACCTCTATCTGTGTCAGTGTGCCAATGTGGACCATAACCTCTGGATCTTAAACCTCCCTAAAAAGAACATCTTGCAGACGATCTGTGAGTTTTCCATCCTAGAATCATGTTTAGGCAACAGAAATGCCTACCTGTCTTACCTATCAAATCACTACCACCACTACTACACATGGCTGGCACAGTGGTTCAGTAGTTAACACTGCTGCCTCACAGTGCCAGGGCCCTGGGTTCGATTCCACTCTCAGGTGACTGTCTGTGTGGAGTTTGCATGTTTCCCTGTGTCTATGTAGATTTCCTCCCATAGTCCAAGGATGTGCAGGTTGGGGGTATTAGCCATTGGAAATGCTGGGTTACAAAGTAGAGGATTGGGTCTTGGTGGGATGTTCTTTGCAGGTTCCTGGGGAATCAATGGACCAAATGGCCTGCTTCCACACTGTAGGGATTTGATGATTCTACTACTCCTGTACTTTGCTTTTGTCTGTGCAGTTAAACCACTTATGGTGCCATAAGTTTGGCTTTCTCTACATCCTGCTGAAGAGCCATCACTCTTATTAGTTTCCAATTCCATTCCCATTCCCTCCTTGCTAGCCTGTCTGCAGCATGACACTCTGCTAAGAATGCTACCTATAAGAGTTCTCCATTTTGAAGATGGAAACACAATGATTCCAGCTCCCTCTCAAGGTCTAAAACCCAAGCGCCAGTTTTTGCAACTGGAGGCACTTCCCTCACATGTAGTCGTCTTGGTCACATGAGGTGACCCCAACTCTTCAGATATCACAAGGTGTGCATTCCAGGTAGCTGTGCAGTCCAACCTTGTCTCAAATCTATTTTCAAGGAGGAGAGAGTGAGGACTGCAGATGCTGGCGATCTGAGCTGAAAAATGTGTTGCTGGAAAAGCGCAGCAGGTCAGGCAGCATCCAAGGAGCAGGAGAATTGACGTTTCGGGCATAAGCCCTTCTTTAGGGATGAGGCTCATTCTTCAGCTTATTCCTGAAGAAGGGCTTATGCCCGAAACGTCGATTCTCCTGCTCTTTGGATGCTGCCTGACCTGCTGCGCTTTTCTAGCAACACATTTTTCAGCTCAAGTCTATTTTCAGACCATTCACATCAATCTGGAGATGAGAGATAGCTGAAACTAAAATTACCCCCAAATAAGCTCTGCCGAATCTAGCTGTGTCTCTGACAGCCTGTCTTGGCATTTTCATCTCACCAGATCCTCTAGGCACTGCTGACTTGCCTGTCTCAGATCTTTCTTTCCCCTGCTCCCCGAACCTTTCTGCCATCAAAGTTACCAACAGAAGACCATCCTGTCCCATCTCTAAAATGTTGTTTCTCTCTGACATCCTCCAGCTTTATCCCCAAAGTTCACTTGTAACCTGATGGATCACTCTCTGGGAGCTCAGATTTACCACCAACACTGAATCTATCCTGAACAAAATTCTCAAGTATATTCCCTATAATTGGAGAATGCTGCCTTACCTTCAGCTCTGCTCTCTATCTCTCTCTACCTTCCTATCATTTCTTCACCTCTGCCCTATTAATCTCCACCAGCCATTCACACCCACCATCTGTTAGCCACCACTATTTAATCTCTATTACTGTCTATGGTCTACCTCTATGGAATTCTCTTGTCTTAAATCAAGTCCCATTTGTTCCATGTGCATTCTCTTTATCAAAGTAGATATTGAAAAGGTTATGGTCCATTCATTTTTTTTTACTAACTCAGCATTTTATCTTCTGCTTTGCAGCCTTTGCAGTGAATTATGCTGACATCGTTTTTCTAGTCGATGGTTCTCAGAACATGGGAGCTGCAGGATTTCAGCAGATCAGAAGCTTTATCTTCAGAATTGTTACTCAGCTTGATGTTGGGGCAGATAAGTACCGAATTGGTCTTGCCCAGTATGACAATAATGCAAGAACTGAGTTCTTATTGAATACCTACATAACAAAGATTCAAGTGGCAAATTACATCAGGAGTGACCGCAGCTTTGCATTTCAGGGAGGACCAGGGTTAGCAATGGGCCGTGCCATTGACTTCCTGCGCAGGACGTTTTTCAGAGAGTCTGCTGGAAGTCGGAAAGGGGAAGGCGTTCCTCAGATAGTGATCATGATTACTTCAGCCTCTTCACAGGATGACATTACTCTACCTGCCAGAGCCTTAAAGAAGGAAGGCGTGAAAGTTATCTCCGTTGGTGTCAGACAGTCTGTCTTGATCGATCTCCAGCGTGTGGCTTTTCAGCCTAATTTTCCATTTGTTTTCCAGATTAGTGCTTTGGATGCAGTGATTCAATCATCTGATAAAATATCCAATGCAATCAGACAGTTAGTACGAAGAGAGTTTCGATACAGAGAAATGAGAAGACCACCAGGTAATGTTTGATTCCTTTGCCTTTCACCCACATCCATTTTTGCTCCTGCACTGTACTGTATCTTTCATTGTCCCAAAACCAAAGATCTTTCTAAATCAGACTGACTTTCAAGAGCTATCTTGGCCTTGTTTGCTGAAAACAGTGAAGCAGCAACTTGTAATTGGAGCTGGGTCACTGGCCACTTGATACTTCCCTTACTCATTCTAGTTAGGCAGAAGCATGAGTTTGGTGACCAGAGTACCTGCCAGTTTGGGATAACGTATGTAAAATGGAATCCTGTGACATCTAAGTGTCGATTGTGCTCTTGAAGAAAAAAGTTCAGATCGTGCTCAGCTTCCTGATGCGCTTGTTTAATTCCAGGTATTGTTTACAGAAAAACTTCAGAGGTCACATGACACCAGGTTACAGTCCAGCAGGTTTATTTGAAATCACAAGCTTTCTGAGCGCTACTCCTTCGTAGCTTGAATGAAAGCTTGTGATTTCAAATAAATCTGTTGGACTGTAACCTGTGACCTGTGTCCGTGTCTACTTCAGTCCAACACCAGCACCTCCACATCATGGAAACAGAAAAAGGCAAGTGATGCTTGTTGTTTCTACATCTTCTCACTTTTTATTCTGTCCAGAAGGTCAGGATTCCTCTATGTTTGGGTGATGGAATGAGACAGATTACAATGCTGTGCTGCTGCATCTAAGTGAACTGACAAGAGCCCAACTTGTGTATTTTTAATTTGGGCTCCAGCTCCGAAGCCCTTAGGGAAAGTAGAAGATCTATTTTTAAAACCAAACCTTACCATTATATTGGGAAAGAATATATTTCAGCAGGGGGCCGTATTTTGGGTACATTTTAAAGATATTAAGTGGGTTTACATCAGCTAAGTGTTATTCAGCATGTCTGATCTTCCTTTCCACTGAGCAGGCAAACACTGCTGACCATTTTCTGACACCTTTCACTTTAGCAAAGGGAACTGTGGGAAGAGGAAGGGTACAGAGGTTGGAATGTTGAGAGTAGCAATGATAGCAACTTGTATACCTTTCGCATAATTAAACTACCCACAGCACTTAATGTAGACAATGTTGGAAAAAAGTTGTTCCTTTAAGGATATAATCAAGAGGTCATAGAGAGCAGTGAATGCTCATAGGATCTCACTTTGAAGGGTGACTCTTCCTGAGTAAGGAGAGTTTGTTAGGAAAGAGATAGAGATGACTAGTATTTATATTGAACTATGAACTATATGTACTGAACCACTAAGCAAATAAACAGTTGTGGAAAACTGTTTTCTTCCTGTTTCAGTAAATGGGTGATTAGCAGTTTAACAAAGAGGAACACTGTGAAGAAATCATTTTAAAAATCACACAATGCCAAGTTATAGTCCTACAGGTTTATTTGGATGTCCAAGCTTTCAGAGCGTCAGGTAGGTTGTGGGACAGGATCACATGACATAGAATTTATACTAAAAGATCAAAGTATCAGACAACTGATGTGATGTATTGAACAAACCTAGATTGCTGTTAAGTCTTTTGTCACTTAGAATGGGGTTGCAAGTTTTGATTCATTACTATGTAAATCCCAGACTTCATTCAAGTCACATTCCTAGATAACTTAAGGTTTTACAAATAAAACTGAAATCTCAGATCAAACAGTGCATTAAAGGTGTGAGGTTAGAGTCTATCTATATTCCAACCTTGAGTCAGACTGGTTCTATTTCCCAAATAGGAATTTGTAAAATGTCACATGGACTGGCTGCCTACAAAATATAATGTATCTGCAAATACAAATCTGCAAATGCAAATTCACATACATCTGCAAATGCATGCACATACACATGTAAGTCTAAGGGATGAATTTGTATTTGCAGATTTGCACCTGTCAGACTTAAAGTATGCTCCACATCTCTGAAGGGTCACTGATCCAATTGTCTCTTCAGAACAGGATGGTCAACTGCTCAAAGTTACTTATACATATAAACAGCAGCAGATCAGACACAGATGCAGGGTTTTTCATCATAACGCAGTGGCAAAGTGCACTGTTGATTTCAAGAGAAGTTGATGGATTTGAAAACCAAATTTGATAAAAAGATACAGAGCTCATTAAGAAAACCACAGAGAGCAGTATTGGTTTATATCAGCAGATTGCAAACAGGGCTTAAGTGCACCCAATGTTAGATATAGGGAATCCTAGCAGCAGAAGAGAGTAGATATGGAAGAAAAAGGGATTTAAGGCAAAGTGGAAATGAAGGATTTGAATGGAGTGACTAGGGAAAGACTACTGTCTCTGTAATGAATTTAACAAATACAAATTTCAGAAAGTGTGTGAGGAGAAATTTCTTTATGCAGAGTTGCAAGAACACAAGCATAGTGAATACTTTAGGGAAAATAGCAAATATATTTGAAAGAAATGATGCAACAGAGTAAGCAGGGCAGTGATGATGGTTTAGGATCGATAAAAGATCAATACAGATACAATGAGCACAATAAACTCCACTACCTTTTAAATTACTTTGCTTTAATGATTTGCTCAAGAATTGCCCAAGTCAGTGTGCTTAGATTCTTGAATTGACCTTAATGCTCCATATTGCATCCAAAGTACTCAAGTTTTGTTGTAATCGTATTTCTTTGAAGAGAAGGAAATGTAAATCCATATATTGTAAAAATTATGTGCTGTTGAAGGAGAATGATACAGTTAATGGTAAAGCACCCTCTGAGTGTTTTACTTTGCGCTCTGGAAACCCGTATTTGGAGAAAAAACATTTCTTTCATATGCCTCCTTCTGATGCTTTTAATCCCCAGAGTAATCTTGTTTGGAAGAAAGTAGGAACTGGGTGATGTAACATCATTCACAACTTCAGGATGCCACAAAGCCTTGTGCAGCAAATGAGACATTTGCTGAATTTTTCAGTTGCTTGAAGAAGGAGGTGATGTTGAACCTGCATAAGGTACTTGTCAGACTGCAGCTGGAGTACTGTGTACAGTTCTAAAGTGCCAAGTTATAAGAAGGATGCAAACACATTGGAGAGAGTGCAGAAGAGGTTTAAAAGAATGGCCCTGTGGATAAGGAATTTAAGTCATGTGGATATCATGAGTGGACTGGATAGAGTAGATAGGGAGAAACTGATCATGACTGGACTGGATAGATTAGATTACTTACAGTGTGGAAACAGGCCCTTCGGCCCAACAAGTCCACACCGACCCTCCGAAGAGCAATCCACCCAGACCCATAGGGAGAAACTTCCCACTTGTAAAAGGAAAAAGAACAAGAAGGCATAGATTTAAAGTGATCTGCAGAGAAGCAAGGGTGAAGTGAGGAAAAACTTTATCACTCAGTGAGTAGTTAGGGTATGGAATGACTGCCTGGGAAGTGATGGAGACAGATTAAATTGAAGCATTCAAGAAGGCATGGGATGATTATTTGGATCAAAATAATGTGCAAGAGTATTTGGGAATAGACAGGAAATTCACACAAGGTAATGATGCTCACTTACTGAGCCAGTGCAAGCACAATGAAATGAATGGCACGCTTCTGCACCATAACACTTCTGTGATTCTGTAAAATAGGACAAATAGCAACCACTAGATGCACAGTAAATTGCCAGCAAATATCAATGGGACAATGACCAGATAGTCAGTTTTATTGATATTATTGTATAAGGCATAACAATTGACAAGGACATTAGAGAGATCTTCACCACAGTTCTGTGAATTGTATTGTGGTACCTCTTTCAAGCAATTTCAGAAGGCAGATGAGGGTTTGGTTTCACACCTTATAGTATTTCAATAGCTCTTACAGAACAACATGCCTTTAATAGTGCACTGGTAGTGTCAAACTAGAATATTTACTCATGTTTCTGAAGTTAGGCTTAGATCCCAGCAACTTACTGGTTCAGAGGTGAGCATGCCAGCACTCAGCAATAGCTGAAATCTTCACTATTAATATATTTGCTCCAAATTTAGTCAGGCTAAAATTTGCAACAAACTGTGTCAGTGCATTTATGAGTTTTGCTGTGTCTTTTGTTTCTCACAGTGTGTCAGTCTGCTACAGTTGCTGATATTGTTTTCTTGGTCGATCAATCGGACAGCATCGGGGCTGTAAACTTCCAATTGCTTCGCGTTTTCCTACACAACATGATCAATGCGCTGGAAGTGGAGGCTGAAAGTGTCCACATTGGTTTAGCTCAGTACAGCACCATTGCATCGGAAGATTTCAATCTCAAAATGTACCGCAGAAAATCTGACATCCTGGACCACATCAAATCGATACGATACAGTGGAGGCGGCAGGAACACCGGCATCGCTATTGATTTTGTGCGGAAGAATTACTTCACGGAGCAGGCAGGCAGTCGTGCTAGGAAAGGAATTCCTCAGATCCTGATAGTAATCACCAGTGGCGAATCCCAGGATGCGGTCAAGGACAATGCAGCTATTCTGCGCCGTTTGGGCATCACTGTGTATGCCTTAGGAATCCAAAATGCCACTGAGAGCGAGCTGAAGAAAATTGCGTCACATCCTTCAAAGACTTACATTTCTATGGTTAAGGACTTCACGCAGCTGTCAACCATTGAAGGGGTGCTTCAGAAGAAGATTTGTAATGAGATCATCGAACAAACCGCAGTCCAGTCTGTCCAAATAGAAAGGCTCAAACAAGGTTTGGAGAAATAAGTTAAATGCCCCCTTAAAATTATGGATATAATTCCTAATTCCTTGTTTTTATATGCTCATTCATTTGCATTAGGCTTTTCTGCAGCTGGTTGATACACTGAATAATGTTTCCATCCTTTATTAGCGATTGCCCAATGTTGCTATTGAATTGTTTAATAGCCCATTTTTGTTCTTTTGTTCTACTATTTCTGTCAGACTTCAACAAAACATGCCAATATTGCTTCAGATCTCTGATTTCCCGTGCTCCCTAATTATTGGACTTTGATCTTTACCCTTAAATACCTCAGATAAATTAGTCTTGACTGCATATAAACTTTATAAACATTGCAACAAGTTTTTCATATACATTATAAGATTTGACTGAGTGTCCATTAGCCTGTTGAAATAGCTGAGCCTTGGAAAAAGCCTTGGTTGTTTCACAGCTCTTACCCTCTAATCTCTGCTGCCAATTACACAATGCTTTTTACAAGATTATGAGGTTTCAAGTGTTTACAGTTTCCACGATTGGTACTTGAGTACGTCTTGATGATCACCACTTTCATTGCTCTGTAGTAAAAGGCGGATTATGAATGAATAATTTTTTGAAGAGTTTTTATTATGAATCCTTTAGGGTTCATTAGTTCAGTTGGTCAACAGGTACAGAAATGCTCTTGTTTAGCACACAGGTAATGGGAAGTCAGTGGAGAGGCATGGGGTTGGCATAAAAGACATTATTTGCCATGAGGGGATATGAAGAGGCATAGGCTGGCATAGGAGTTGTGATACGGGTGGATGGAGTGGCACAGCCTTGCATGGGTTATCAGGGGATATGATGTATGGGAGAATTGGTATAGTGGCATGAGATGGCATGGATGGTACATTGACAGTGTATGCGAGGTGAAGGAGTGTGAGAAGTGAGGGCTAGAGGGTTATACCTTTTTCATTACAACTGGAACAAAGTCCCACAGCATCTAGAAGGGTTTAAAATGGCCTCCTTGGCATCTCCCAAAACCTACATTTGTCCCACATCAGCTGGTTCCACATAGCCCCGACCCAGCCCTAAACAATGGCAATCTGGTCTTTGTGGGTAATTCCTCCCATGTGGTTCTGGAAAGCTGGAATTTTCCAAACTCCTGAAGATGAACAATCAGACCTTCATCTCTGTGGCTGTGTGGATAGTTACAATTATGATTGATCTCCTCAGGCAGTGTTAATGAGATCTTGGTCAAACCTTATTAGCTTGGCTCCAAATTTAGGAGCATGCTTTCTCCACAGTTTGGGAAACTGACCAACAATGTGAAAGCCAGTTGGAATATTTAAACTTGTCATTGCCCAGCCTGAATGAAAACTCAGTTATTGCAGCTGTCATGTCAGTTCTTCCAGTAATTGTTTGGCAGAGAACTTTGTTATAGACACAGCTTTTTTCTCAACCTGGGAAACTTCCAATCTGGAAAGCTCATGGTAGAAGGGAGCAGAGGATTTGTTTAACAGTACATCACCAATGATAACAGTGATGATGCGTTGCCATTGGATCTGTACATGCACAAGAAGGGGGGTGTAGGAAAGGGATTGTGGAATGTGGTTCAATAATGTAGTTTGTGGGTGTTGCTGCATAGTGATTATATCACCAAACTAGCAGCAATAGGCGTAGTGGTCTTGAAAATGTTGGATTGTTGTAAAGATGTTATTTATGGAAGAAAATCTGTTGTCCTAACCAAGTTTGGTCTTCAGACCCAGTGCAACGTGATTGACTTGGAACTGCCCTTTGAAATATCCTAGATATCGCTCAGTTGTATAAACAGCCCCCAAAGGGTTTAGTAAGAATGCAACCAGAAGAAAAATCAATTGACATTGACTGAGGTGTCAAACATGGCAAAGGCCCACTCAGCACAGTGAATGCTGCTTAGTTCTCCTCTCTAACATGTGAGGACTTATGCACAAATTGGGAGACACAAGCAAGTCAAGTCACAACCTGATATACTCAGGATCATAACTATCAGTTAATGTTCTGGGTCGTCGACTACTGTCTTTGTTATGTCCAATTTCATTAACAGGACAGTCCCAACATAGATGTGATGACAGGGTAGTATAGAAATAGAGTTGCCTGGGAGTCTTCGACATTGACTCCAGACCTTATGAGGTCTTACAGAATCAGGAGAAACATAAGCAAGAAAACCTCCTGCTAATTACAACCCCCGAACTGATAGAGGAGCACTCCTCCACTTTGAACACCACTATAGATAGCACAAACACTACTTGCATTCTGGGTTAGAGACTTCAGTGCTGGTCACAAGGAATGACACTTTAACACTAATACCAGTGGTGCTGGATGAGTCATAAAGACAAGGCCTGTGACAGGTAGAGAGAGAACTAACCACAGAGAAAGTCTTATTTTGTTTTATCTTCAGAAATCCAATTGTTACGTCTGTCCCCAGCACCATTGGTAGGAATAATCAGCCCACAGTTCTTGTGGATATAAAGCGCATCCTCCATCATGGTGTGTAATTCTATCACATACAAAATGTTTATCATTGAGCATATGCTTGATCTTCGCTGCTGACCCAACCCAGCAAAGTAAGGAACCATCCCCTGGAGAATCGAATTGCAAAGTTTTGTTTTAACTTAATCCAGTGGGTTGGAAAACCACATGCTCTGGTAAAACACCAATTTTTCACCCTTTAACTTGATTTCATTGAAGAATCAAATAAGGCAAGGTTTAAAACCAGCATTACACCTAACTCCTATAGTTTCCTCACTGGTATTTATGTTAGATTAAAATATGTCCTTTCTCAGACTTTGGCAGACTATAGAAAAATGCATTAATTTGGACTGTTTAGTAGATCCACACAAAGTGCAAAAAAAACAATAAAAACATGATGCAAGTCATATTACTGTGTACTAGAGGTGCAAAGTGGGCTTATAGTGAATCAGAAGCTGATCTTTCACTGTAAATGGTTTTCTTTTCACTAAATGGCAGAACAATAGTTCAAAGCTCTGTTTGGAAGCTCATTTCCTTGTCTTGCTGTTGCTTTTACTTGGTTTGAAATAAAATGTCTTGTCAATATTTTCAGCTTGACCTGTTTTGCTTTGAGCCCAGTTTGTGCTGCTGGCAGGAATCAATTTCACTCCTTCGTGTCAAATCACCCTGTTGTTTATTCCTGTAACTGAAGCAATGCCCTTTTCTCTTCTCAGGCTGTGCCGAAACAGAAGAAGCCGATATCTTTTTCCTAGTTGATGGGTCTGACAGTATATTCCCTGAGAAACTCATGGATATGAAAAGGTTCCTGGTAGATGTAGTGAATGTATTCAGTATCGGTGCAGATAAGGTTCGTGTGGGAGTTGTCCAGTATGCAGATAGTCCACGAATTGAATTCGGTATTACTCAGTATACCCGCCAATCAGATTTGGAAAGAGCAATTAAGCAAATCTTTCAAATGGGAGGAAGCACGGCAACTGGCCAGGCATTAACCTACATGAAGAATCTCTTCAGCGATGCCGTGAGAAGTCGTAGAGAGAGGGTGCGGCATATCCTGATCATTATCACAAGTGGACAATCAGATGATCCTGTGGGAAGCCCTGCTGCAGAGCTGAGGAGACAGGGAGTAGATATTTATGCAATAGGAGTGGGAAATGCAGATGAATCTGAACTTCTGCAAATTGGAGGAATCAAAGGAAGAATTTTTTATGTCACCAACTTTGATGCTTTGAAAAATGTGAAGAATAACATTTTATGGGACCTCTGTTCTGAAGGAGGTAAGCTTTGGATTTCAGAAGTGCTTAACAATTGACTGGAAGCTCCTCCATTTGTCCCTTGGTGTCTATGGAATGTTCCCCTTTTAGCCAAGTGTAATAAATGGGAGCAATTTCTCGCTCTTCAAGTGTCTAATTAGGCAGTAATGAAGAACTGTTTATTTGGGTACTGAAGACTTTACATTGGATCTTGTCATGTGGCAAAATGAAACACCTCATCCTCCACACAATTTGATCAATATTGTCATTAATTGCATTAATTGCCTGATTTTTTTTGTGTTACATTCTCTTGCTTAGGTGTTAATAAAAGGAAAACAACAATAATATTAATGTAAAAATGCTTTACCTCTCCTGAATTTTATTTCCCACTAATCTCAATGGAAGGAGAGGCTTGGCATGGTTAATATTTATTTTGTTTCAAAGTCTTTTCAGGAAATGAGTTGAGAGTGTACGGTTTATCCGACTCAGTCTGTTGCCAGCTGTGAGGTGGATGTGCTTCCCTGAGGGACCAGTGGTAGGATGTGACAGTGTACACTGCACAATTTGAACGCAGGAATTTTTGTCTGTAAACTTTAAAAGATGCAAAATCATGGGCTAGGATTTATGCTAATTTGTGACTTACTCACATTGTACCAGAGGTATATCACAGAACAAGGTATACTTTTACATCAAATACATTTCTTAAATTATATTTTCAAGTATATAAGTATTTTGAAACATGACATGCAGAAAGTGTTTGGGAGGAAAAGATAACTTTGGACCAATGATTTCCAAAGCTTCCACTCTTGCCAATTGCCTCACTTCCTGTCAGGGTTTGGATCAATATTGGTTGCATTAGTCAACAATTCCATTATTATTGTAGAATGAAAATATGAGGGTGGTAGAAGGGGAACTATATAAACCTTGATCTTTCTGGGTCCATATTCCTGAAGAAGGGTCAATAGGCACAAAATGTTAATCCTGCTTTCTCTCTGCAGATGCTGCCAGACCTGCTGAGTTTCTCCAGCACTTTCTGTTTTTCTATCGATTCATATGTTGTTTACAATGTGGAGTGTTAGCTGGAATGCAGGAAAAGAGGGGCTTTTTTTAAGTAACCAAGTTTGAACTTTTCTATTCAAAAGCACAACTGGCAAAATTATGTGATTTCTTTCTCTCAGCCTGCAGGAAGCTGGACATAGCTGATATCATCTTCGTAATTGATGGATCAGGAAGCATAAACCCCGAGGATTTCAGGAAAATGAAGACATTTATGAATGCCATTGTGAACAAGACCTTTACTGAAGCAGACAATGTGCATATAGGTCTGATACAGTTTGCCTCCAGTCCCAAGCTAGAGTTTGAACTTAGTGTACATTCAGTGAAAGCTGATCTACTTGCAGCGATCAATGACATGCAGCAGCTGGGAGGGGGCACTCTCACAGGTGATGCACTGAGATTGGCAGTGGACTATTTTGATGAAGCTAAAGGGGGTCGCCCTGATGTTCCACAGTACCTCGTAGTGATAACTGATGGAGAAGCACAGGATGAGGTCCTTCAACCTGCCAAAGCCATAAGGGATAAAGGTGTCACCGTGTTTGCTGTGGGCATATTCAATGCTAACAGCACGCAGCTTCTGGAAATTGGAGGAGCTTGGGATAAAGTTCACTATGTGGAAAATTTTGATCTGCTGGATTCTCCAGAAAAACAGGTCCTCTGGGAGATCTGTAGCCAGCCTGAAGGTAAGCACGGTGGGATAATTACTGGAGAATTGGAGAACAAGAAATTAACCTTAAGATGTAACTCTTCATCAGTAACTAATATTCAGCAGGCTCTTTACTGAAGTCTTTGAGTCAAATTTCCTAAGGCTTGCTGATACCACCACCGCCCCCGCCCCACTCCCCCCAACCACCTTCCTCCTTGTTTGGAAAGGGCCAGAACATAGGGCAGGATCTGTCGATTCCTCAGAGTTTTATTTGGACTGGATCTTCTGTCTGTCACCAACAAATCCATGGAAGGCACACGGCTGAGGGTGGATTTGGAAACTCTTACACTTAGAATTTCTGTATTGTTGACATGTCAGATACTAAATGCCCGTGGACCAAGAAGAAAGAGTTACACTAATCTTTTCCATAAGTATCCACCAAGGGGTACAAGCTGTTTTGGCAAATAACATTATTTTCAGTGGATTTTTCTCAGGCAATCAGATGCTAAACTGTTAGTGCTATAAAATGATTAGTTTCAGCAGTAGGATGTGAGTATTCTGAATCATGTAAAGATTGAACAATAATTCTCCTGCTGTTCTTTATCCCCCCCTTAGTCTGCTTGAGAACTGAAGCAGCAGATATTCTTTTTGTGGTCGATGGATCAGGCAACATACAGCCATACGATTTTGAGAGGATGAAAAGATTCATGATGACATTGGTGAACAGTTCAGACGTGTCCCCCAGCAAGGTTCAGTTTGGCGCTATACTCTACAATAATGACCCTGACGTTCAATTCCGGCTCAGTCAGTTCGGGAGCAAAAACGAGGTCCGCCAGGCGATTAGTCGAATGCAAATGAAAGAAGGACCCAGCTTCACTGCGCGTGCTCTTCAACAGGCCAAAGAACTTTTAGCCCTCGAGAAAGGAAGTCGGCAGACGGTTGGGGTTTCGCAGTTTGTCATTGTGATTACTGATGAAGAAGCCGCGGATTCATCAGAGATACCAGGGGCAGCGGAGGACATCAGAGAGGATGGAGTGACCGTCCTTGCTGTGGGGGTAGCAGGAGCCAATGAAAGAGAGCTCGAGGCTATCGGAGGCTCGAGGGAAAACTACCTGTATGTTCAAGACTTTGACGCCTTGAAAAACATAGTGAGGGATTTCTCACAGCTGGTTTGTGCAAACACAAATCCAGGTAAAGGAACATTTGTAATCTAGTGATGAGCTCAGGGCAGAAATGTGAGTTAAAAGTCTGATCGTGCTTTTCCATATCAGTTGGGAATGGGAGTATGGATTAGGTAACCTCACTCTATTTTGGCTCATGAAGGTTTTTTACTATCCAGTCAGCAATGCAGTTTAAAATAGGGCAGACCACCTTCCAACAAACATAAGGCAGAAAGTGTGAGAGACTAGGGCTGTCAGTTCAGCAACAAGCATAAGAGACAGGAATTTGCCTTTACTCTGAATTAACCTCTCTAAAAATATCCATCAAAAACAGACATTACACTTTGGTGGGGAGAGGGGGTGGCTAATTTAAAGAAGATCTCTTGGGGGTGATGTCTTAATGAGCTTTGTACATGTGCCAAGGCTCCTTTTGGCATTTTTATTCCACAATGTGGTGTACAGAGCACTATAGGTACAATGTAGACCTCAGGCACCTGTCTCCTGTATTACATGGAATGTACCAAATATATTGAGAACCATTGACCTCAATTCACAAGACTAAACTTTGACTGTTTCTAAGCAGAACAGAGTTAGGTTGAAAATTCCAGCATAGAAAAAAATGTAGAATACAATTTCAAGCTGCATTAAAGCTTCCTTAATGATTGAAGAATACACTGCTTGGAATATCCAAGAACATGCCAGGTTTAATCTTGGGGCCCTGGCTGTAATCACTTGGAGTGTCATGTATACCCACCATGGGAAAACATGGCTAAGGTTCCAGTGTGTGGTTCACTATAATATATTTTCTGCTTAATATTTGGATATCTGATCAGGGCAGGTAGGGGCAACACTTCCTCTGGAACACTGTGTCCAGTCTGGTCACCCTGTTATAGGAAGGATATTATTAAATTGGCGAGGATTCAGAAAAGATTTGCCAGATTGTTGCTGGGAATGAAAGATTTGAATTATAAATATAGGCTGTACAGGTTGGGTCTTTTTTCAGCAAAGCACAGGAGATCGAGGGGTAACCTTAAAATTATGACAAGCATAGATAAGGTGCATTGCAAGGGTCTTTTCCTTAGGGTGGGTGAGTTCAAAACAAGGGGGCATATTTTTAAGGTGAGAGGGGAAAGCTTTAAAAAGGACATGAGGGGCAACATTTTTATACAGGGCATGGTTCATGTGTAGAATGAACTTCCAGAGGAAGTGATTGTTGCAGATACCATTACAACGTTTAAAAGACAATTGGATAAGTACATGAATAGGAATGTTTTGGAGGGATATGGGCCAAATACAGTTTGGGAACATGTCCACCATATACTAATTGGAATGAAGGGTCTGTTTTCATGCTGCATGACACTATAACTCTATAACATTATGATGCTACCAATGGATGACTGATCATTTTATTCCTTGCTCACTTGGAATGGAGAATGGTTGGATCAAGGTACACAAATAGCACTTTTCACATTGTCTACACATCGCAGGTTGTTGTCTGTCGTGGCCAAGTGGTTCTGAACCTTATTAAGAAGGCTAATTCCAGCAGCAATTTGCACCCTGTTACAGTGTGATATGGAGGTCCTGTTACATGATGCTTTTGAGTGGAAGGTCAGGATTCAAATTCAGAGGGTAATGGGGCTGAATAGCTGGTATGGATCTGACTGCTGCTAAAAGAACAAAAGTTCAATTCTCATTTCAGTTGGAGTGGATTTGGGATCTGTGTTTTTTCTCTGTCCACATTAGAAGTTCTGGTACTGTAGTCAAGAATTTAAAAGCATACTGACCATTAACATTTATCTGCTCTTGGAACAAAACTGACCAGGGTGAAACTGATTGGATTATTATCCGGGCCAATGGTAGTGTCCATATCTCTAGGCCAGAAGGCCTGGGTTCATGTTCCACTTGGTCCAAAGTTATGTCATAACATTTCTGAATAGATTGATTCAAATGTTTTAATAGCCCTGGAGCAATTAGACAGAGCAGAAAGTTAAGAGGTGGAGAATGAAAACACTTTCCAAGCATTTAAAAAGCAGACACTATATATCAGGGCAAATTACTACCCAACATACAATAAATATGAACCACACTCTGAACATGAGCACCTCCATAAAAGAGAAGATTAGGGGAAGAGAGAAATGTGATAATTTGTACAAATCTTTAATTGGATACTTTTTTCTTTTGATAGTCTGTGATCTTCAACAAGCAGACATTGTCTTTCTAGTCGATGGATCTGAGAGCATAATTGCTGAAGATTTCAGCTACATTAAATCTTTCATGAAAAACATGGTTAGCTTTTTTAGTATTGTCCCCTGTATGTGCCAGTTTGGTCTGGCTCAATTCAGCACATCGTTTCAAAAAGAATTTGACCTGAAGGATTTCCCAAACAGAAAGATGTTGATGGCTGAGATTGAAAAAATGGTTCAACTGAATCAAGGAACTCAAATTGGATCAGCGCTGATGCAAGCGACCAGGCTGTTCACGAGAGAGGCAGGTAGTCGGAAAGCTTTGAACGTGCCCCAGTTCCTGATTGTGATCACCGATGGGAGGTCGAAAGAGAATGTGATGGGCCCAGCTGATAACCTGAGGGGCAACGGGATTCAAATTTTGTCCGTAGGGGTAGGGCAGGCAGATCTGAAACAGCTTCTCCAAATCTCCGGGTCACGGGACAGGATCTATTTTGTTGACAGTTTTCGAGATTTGGGCAAGATTAAACAAAGGATTGCCCGCAGTCTTTGTAAGGATCAGCCAATTCCAGGTGAGTGAATGATTTCTTCTCTCTTTTCTTCAGTTGGCCACTGCTTTTACTGCCCTCTATCTTGGTCACCAGATTAAAGAAAGGTATCTCCTCCAGCTTCCAGATGCAGTGACTTAAAGATGACATGGAAGGTTCGTTTTCAGACATTTCATCACCATACTAGGTAACATCATCACTGATGTGACTGAAAACAAACCTTCCAGCACAGCGTGCAAACTTACATCCAGATCCTCAACCTGAGCTACAAATCTTCTCAAAACTCATTAAAAATGACAGATGCAGTCGAGCTGGGTATGATAGTATCATGGTTATACTACTGATCTGATGATGCAAGAAACCTGAGTTTGAACACCACCATAGCATTTGGGAATTAGCAATCTATTCCAAATATGTTAATTTAGAGTCATAGAGATGTACAGCATGGAAACAGACTCTTCGGTCCAACCCGTCCATGCTGACCAGATATCTCAACCCAATCTAGTCCCACCTGCCAGCACCCGGCCCTTATCCCTCCAAACCCTTCCTATTCATATAAACATCCAAATGCCTCTTAAATGTTGCAATTGTACCAGTCTCCACCACTTCCTCTGGCAGCTCATTCCATACATGTACCACCCTCTGCGTGAAAAAGTTGCCCCTTAGATCTCTTTTATATGATACGAAAGTCGGAGGAGTTGTAGACAGTGAGGAAGGATATGGCAGGTTACAGCGGGATATAGAGAAGCTGCAGAGCTGGGCAGAAAGGTGGCAAATGGAGTTCAATGTAGCTAAGTGTGAAGTGATTCACTTTGGTAAGAGTAATAAAAAGATGGATTACTGGGCTAATGGTAGACTACTTGGTAGTGTGGAAGAGCAGAGGGATCTTGGTGTCCATGTACACAGATCTCTGAAAGTTGCCACCCAGGTAAATAGTGCAGTGAAGAAGGCATATGGCGTACTGGCTTTTATTGGTAGAGGAATTGAGTTCCGGAGTCCTGAGGTCATGCTGCAGTTGTATAAGACTCTGGTGCGGCCGCATCTGGAATATTGTGTGCAGTTTTGGTCGCCATACTATAGGAAGGATGTGGAGGCACTGGAACGGGTGCAGAGGAAGTTTACCAGGATGTTGCCTGGTATGGTAGGAAGATCCTATGAGGAAAGGCTGAGGCACTTGGGGTTGTTTTCATTGGAGAAAAGAAGGTTTAGGGGTGATTTGATAGAGGTGTACAAGATGATTAGGGGGTTAGATAGGGTTGACAGTGAGAACCTTTTTCCACGTATGGAGTCAGCTATTACAAGGGGGCATAGCTTTAAATTAAGGGGGGGGTAGATATAGGACTGATGTTAGGGGTAGGTTCTTCACTCAGCGAGTCGTAAGTTCATGGAATGCCCTGCCAGTAGCAGTAGTGGACTCTCCCTCTTTATGGGTATTTAAGCGGGCATTGGATAGGTATATGGAGGATAGTGGGTTAGTGTAGGTTAGGTGGGCTTTGATCGGCGCAACATCGAGGGCCGAAGGGCCTGTATTGCGCTGTATTCTTCTATGTTCTATGTTCTATATCTTTCCCCTCTCACCCTAAACCTATGCCCTCTAGTTCTGGACTCCCCGACCCCAGGGAAAAGACTTTGTCTATTTATTCTATCCATGCCCCTCATAATTTTGTAAATCTCTATAAGGTCACCCCTCAGCCTCCGATGCTCCAGGGAAAACAGCCCCAGCCTGTTCAGCCTCTCCTTGTAACATCCTTGTAAATTTTTTCTGAACCCTTTCAAGTTTCACAACATCTTTCCGATAGGAAGGAGACCAGAATTGCACGCGATATTCCAACAGTGGCCGAAAACCAATGTCCTGTACAACCGCAACATATCCTCCCAACTCCTGTACTCAATACTCTGACCAATAAAGGAAAGCATACCAAACGCCTTCTTCACTATCCTATCTACCTGCGACTCCACTTTCAAGGAGCTATGAACCTGCACTCCAAGATCTCTTTGTTCAGCAACACTCCCTAGGACCTTACCATTAAGTGTACAAGTCCTACTAAGATTTGCTTTCCCAAAATGCAGCACCTCACATTTATGTGAATTAAACTCCATCTGTCACTTCTCAGCCCATTGGCCCATCTGGTACAGATCCTGTTGTAATCTTAGGTAACCCTCTTTTCTGTCCACTACACCTCCAATTTTGGTGTCATCTGCAAACTTACTAACTGTACCTCTTATGCTCGCATCCAAATCATTTATGTAAATGACAAAAAGTAGAGCACCCAGCACCGATCCTTGTGGCATTCCACTGGTCACAGGCCTCCAGTCCGAAAAACTACCCTCCACCACCACCCTCTGTCTTCTACCTTTGAGCCAGTTCTGTATCCAAATGGCTAGTTCTCCCTGTATTCCATGAGATCGAACCTTGCTAATTAGTCTCCCATGGGGAATCTTGTTGAACGCCTTACTGAAGTCCATATAGATCACATCTACTGCTCTGCCCTCATCAAGCTCTTTGTTACTTCTTCAAAAAACTCAATCAAGTTTGTGAGACATGATTTCCCACGCACAAAGCCATGTTGACTGTCCCGAATCAGTCCATGCCTTTCCAAATGCATGTACATCCTGTCCCTCAGAATTCCCTCCAACAACTTGCCCACCACCGAGGTCAGGCTCACTGGTCTACAGTTCCCTGGCTTGTCTTTACCGCCCTTCTTAAACAGTGGCACCACGTTTGCCAACCTCCAGTCTTCCGGCACCTCACCTGTGACTATCGATGATACAAATATCTGAGCAAAAGGCCCAGCAATCACTTCTGTAGCTTCCCACAGAGTTCTCGGGTACACCTGGTCAGGTCCTGGGGATTTATCCACTTTTAACCGTTTCAAGACATCCAGCACTTCCTCCTCTGTAATAGCAACATTTTGCAAGGTGTCACCATCTAATTCCCTACAATCTATATCTTCCATTGTCCAAGTAAAAGTAACAATGAAGCTGTCAGATTGTTGTAAACATCCAAATGGTTTATTAATGCCCATTAGGGAAGGAAACTTACTGTTCTGTGTTTTTCATTCATTTGTGAGATGAGGGTGTTGCACCGTGGTGAGTGTTCCATGGCTTCAGCCCTGCCTACATCTGGAATCTCCTTCAGCCTCATCATCAGTATAAAAGTAGGGAAGTTACATTGTAGCTGTGCAGTGCTGTTATAAGACCATACCTGAAGAATCCCTGGCAATTCTCAATTCTCCCTCACTCACCTAACATTTCTCACATCGTCTACATCCTCTCCAACAATGTTCACTCATAGCTCACCCCCGATGCTCATTACCTAGCCTGTAGACCTGACATTGCACAACTCCCTTTCACCCTCCCCTCCCAGCAACCCCCCCCCAACCCCACGAGGCATTGCTCACTCCTATCTCACCCCTGACAATGATTGCCAATGCCCTCACCCCTGACAATGTTCACCCCTCCTTCAGCCCCGAACATTACTCATGTCACCTTCACTTCCATCAATCCCTGTTAAAAGTCAAGTGCGTATAGAGCATGTTTGCTTGGAACTGGCCGTTTCATTGGGAATTGTATGTGAGCCTGGGCAGAGGGAAGCTGACATCAGAATTGTAAACTTCCCGCAAAAGTACTGGAGGGAGGTGGGCACAAGGAGTCACAAGGGCCCAGATCACAGGGTCCTGAGGCAAAACATTGGTTTAACTTGTATCATTTAGTGTCTACAAGATGCATTACAGAAATGCATCAAAGATCCTCATGGACAAGGGCAGCAGACACATGGCAACACCATTCACAGCAAATTCCCTTCCAAACCACTCCCCATCCTGACTTGAAAGTATTTCACTGCTCCTTTAGTGTCTCTAGGCCAAATCCTGGAATTCCCTCCCTAATGGTATTATGGTTCTATCTACACCACATGGAACTGCAACGGTTCAAGAAGGCTACTTTCCACTGCCTTCTCAATATGGAATGAATGCTGGCCTAACCAGCAATGCCTACATCCCATAGTAAATGAAAAGGCTATTACCCCTCCCATATCAGATGATAGAGGCCAGTCAAAATAAAACACTGGCTTGGCCAGCAATGACTTAACCCAAAAAGGAATGAAAGGAAAATCATAGTTTCGGCTTCCTAACCCATCACTGGTTCTGGCAATCACTTTTGGTGAAGATATTTTAACATAGGGATTGTCCGGGGAGTAGGAAATGGGACAACATTGTGACATTTCAGCTTTGTATCCCACCAAAGTGCCGATGTTGGATCTGGGGAGGATAATTCCACTGCTTGCCTATAGTTGTGATGCAAAGGATCATTGTGCATCATCTGGTCGTACAGTATTCTTACATTGGACGACTCACTTGTTATTATTGTCAAAGTAGAAACAACGATGGCGTTAGAGCTACCAATTTCACTGTCCTAATTAGACAAGCTTCTTTTTTTCAGGATGTACCATTGATGTGGCTGTGGGAGTTGACCTCCCCAGTCAAGCACGCTTCTCAAATGCAGTTGGCAGCCAGCTGAACCTGCAGATGCAGTACCTGGACAGCCTAATCCAACGAATGACGGACTTACAGAACATCAGCTGCATAGCAGGTCACAGTCTCAATGTCAGGGCGGGATTTCACATCACTGACAGAGTTGGAAGGACACGCTTTGACTCCAATTTCGAAAGCTATAATTTAGATGTCTTGGGAAAGGCAAGATCATTTCTACTGTCAGCGATGGACCAGATCAGTTTGACTGCTGATTATTTGTTGTCGTTTGCAAGCAAATTTGAGCAGGAGTCGGGCAAAAATGTGAAGGTAAAATTTGTTTCAGGAGAAAGGATGAACATCTATGTGAGGTTATCTGTTTTTGGTGAAAGTAGGAAACAGACATGGGATAGTAGCAAAACATCTGACCACATCTGCACCTGTGCTATTCATAACTCTGGTGTTCTTTGTTTTGCACAGTTCCTATCCATTTCTCCATTAGTTTTTCCATTGGAAGCTTCCAAATCATTTCCCAGTGTAACATTTGAAAATTAATGTGATCCCAGATATCCATTGTAAAATTGAAATTAGTTCAAATACCTAGCTTTCAGCTAGATTCTCCATGTTTTCTGGTGGCTGAAGACTTCTAAGCCACTCTCATGCTGTGTGCTGATCCCTGCTGAACATTAATTCCTATAAAGATGATGGTTGTGCATTTGTCCTGCTGTACATTGTCCTGTTTAGTGATAGCATCCATACATGTGCCCTGAAGCATAAAGATGGTGGCTGTTAACCTGGGCCCGTACCCGGTAGAAGCCTTGCAGTTGTCACTTTGCAAAAGTGAGATAAGCAGCTTTTCATTCAGACTTTGGGGCCTATGCAATCTCTGTGGAACCTCCCCATTCATTCACCAGGTCCATTGCTCCCCTCTGCTCCAACTTGTGAGGATGATGTGGATGTGCCAGTGTTGGAAGAGGGTGGACAAGGTCAAAAGTTACACATCACAAGGCTATAGTCCTTTAGATTTATTTGTAATCACAAACTTTCTGAATGCTGCCCCTTCAACAGGCAAACATGGAAGGAGATTGAGAAAGTAGCAGGGCCAGTGCAAATATGTGTTGGCTGATGGTGACAGAGTTTGTGATCTCATCCACTGCTTCTGTAATCCCAATGATGATTACAGCCCAAATTTTGGGAAGTGCTGATCTACAGCAACCCTTATATCCTTGTGATGCATTACCATAGAAAGATTAAATCTGGTTGTCAAGTCTATAACATGTAGAATTTATAACTTCTGGATGTTTCTATATTTGTTCCATCCACCTTTAGATCCTTGACAACTCATTAAAGTCATGTGACACTGGAAAACTGATAGGATGTGGCATTATCCTTTAATTTTTTTTTCAACCAATGTTCACCTCGTACTCTCCACGACAACTACACTTGAATTTTTAAAAGAGTTTTAATCATTAATGGACAGTGAGCAACTTTAAGATTTTATTTCATTCTGACACTTATCATGTAATATCATCATAATCAATACTAGTCTGATGAGAAATATCAGGGGTTGCTATAGGGATACAATAATATTCTATCCAACTAAAATGCAGATCATGATGAGGTAAATTGCAGCTAAGTTACATTAATTTCCATAGTGACGTGGATGTGCTGTCATTCCCAAACATCAAGGAAGAAGAACCTTTCCATTCCTTAACCTTGCTGAGTTTCTCCTGCATTCCCTGTATTTGTAAAATTTTATCCATACTCCTTGACATATTGTTGAAGCGTAAGTGATATCTAATCCTGCTCAATGATAAACACATTCATCATAGGCGTTAAACTTCTTATGACGAGTATAATTTGTTTAGATTGATCATTAACTTCCATTATCTTCTTTACGTTTAGCCTTTTAGCTGAACTTACACACAAAACGCCTATTAACCGTACTTTGGGCAATCATGGGATTCATTCCTTCATTATTTCTGTTCTAATTTTGACTTGTGTTGTATTAACCAAATATGATAATTGTGCATTTACCTTCCTTCTGCTTGTCTTTAATCCTTACGTTACATTATTATCTGCATCTAGTATCTGGACTAATTCAAAACCTGGGAATAATTGGCCTTCCTATTCTTTGTGGCAATATACCTTATTTGTTCTATAAGACTGCTTTACTTTGTCTGCTATTGCTAATGCTTCATGAAACCCGATAAAGTACTCAGTTATTACAGACTGTCTCCAGTCAAAACAACAGAATGTTCCAATCTGCCGCTTCTAACTTTTTTTTACAACTCTCTCTCTGTCTCTTTCTAGATGATAGTGATGTTTACGAATGGAATAGCGGATAGCATGAATAGACTCAAGGAAGCATCAAACAGACTCCGGCTTAATGGTAAGTAACTGGGGGTTATCTGTAGGCATGTTTTGAAAACACTGGGGAATACTGATTATATTGAATGTTGGCACTGAACAATAACATTTAATCAGAAACATTCAGGGATTACATTTTCGATTGGGTTTTAGCAAATACATCTGTAACAGATGTTAATTTCTGTCTTAGGTATGATGTTAGATATCCTCCTTCAATTTTCATAAAAATATGGGACATTTAGAACAAAGAGATTCCATTGTTGAAATCAAAACAAAGTTATGAGAAACATTTGTGCCCATTTCCGTCATCGTGACAAGATTGTAACAGACAATTTATTGGATACTCAAACATTCTATTTCTTCCATTTCTGTCTTATACAATGGCATGCTTTTAATGACAGCAAAATGGTTGAGATTTTGAAAGATTGGAATGTTTGTGTTGATAGATCCTTTGGTTTTGTCACATTCTGAAGGAAATGGAGAACTTTTTTTTAATTAGTTACAAATGGGAAAGAACAAACTCATGCTGTTTTCTACTGCCAACCCAAATAGAATAGGACTTTTAAGCTGGGCAAAAAACTAAAACTTTCCATATTGAAATGGTGTATACCTCTGTGGCGAGAAGGAAAGAGAAGAGAGTGGTGGAGCTCATCCAAAATGTTGCCCATATCATAACTGGGAATAAAGAACAGAGGAGAGATTTGTCAAGAGAATACCACCAATGCAATTTTGTAGGAAGTGCATATAAAAAGCAGAACATCATTGCAATGAGTTCTGCAATTACCAATACATACATTTTCGTTGCAGAAAAATTATGAAAGGGCAGAATGTTTAGTTCATCTCATATACTAGAACCCAAAATACAGATGAATGAGTCATTCCACACTGGGACCACACTGATTAATAACCTGATCAATGCTGACAGATTTTAACAGTGGGCAATCAATGTTTAATTTTCCAACCAGGTGTCAATGCCCTAATCACAGTTGCTATGGAAAACACTGTCGACGTTGATGAGCTTCATGAACTGGAGTTTGGCAGAGGATTTGGCTACAAACGCCGACTGGCCATTGGAATGCGTGATATTGGGGATGCATTGCGCACTGAGATTGTAAGTGACTTTAAAAGAAAACCTAACATCAGAAACAAGTTTTAGGAAAAAACTAATTTCCAAAAACAATCCATTGATTTAGTTATTCGTCGTTTTCTAAACTGATCTCAATTAGACTTTTGAATGATGATAAGTGAATTAGTTGACAAAAGTATAGCCAGTAACTGTGCAGCCAAATGCATAATTAGTTCAATATGCGGTTGCTCATAGTATGTTAAGACAGCCAAGAGCTTACATTTGGAGACCTAGCTCTTCAAAAATACTGAAGTTAATAGTTATTGCTTATATTGTCTAAAACATCATGAACAGAATTTTTTAGTTCCTCATTTGGTGTTTTCGGGCTCAAGAGAAATCTCTGGATGGCATTCTCACTGCCCAACTGCCTGCCACCAACCTGTCCTCAAGTTTACATGAGACAGGTAAGGTCTAGCACCAGGGCTGCATCCTTGTCAGCATCAGTATTGAGGGAGGAAGTCAGGAAAAGGGATTCTATTCCCACATCTATATGGCACAAATTGGGATGCCTCAGATTGAGATTCCCCAATTGTCTCCTGTCCTCAAGTTCACCGTTTGTTCTGGGAAACCATATAAATAATCTAAACCTATTATGAAATTAATTGTAGACATTTCATCTCCAACAAGAAACTCTGAAAGTGGCCACCCATTGTTTCTTGCTTTCTCATGTCCAAGTCTCAACTGTATTAGTTAAATGTTGGCTATACTTTGAATTGCAAAGACTTTCGGTTTATTTACCAGTCACTCAAACCAGATATTTCTCTTACTTTACATGTATAGTTTCAATCTCCAATCCTAAAATAACATGAAATTAGATATTTTAATTAATATCTTCCCTGCTGTCTTGGAGGTTAGAACTAGACACAATATTTGATATTTGGCTTGAAGGGAGAATGTGACAGTTCCATAAAACTCCCTCTTTGCAGCACTGTATGAAGCTAATTGTTCCTCACCCTACACAGATGCAAAAATAAGACAGGATAATATGTCAATCATAAAAGATGTTGCTAAACCTGGTTAAATATTCTCAAAATTGTATGTTGTTCCAGGACACAGTTGCAGAAAGAGAATGCTGTGATATAATTTGCAAGTGTTTAGGACAACTGGGTAAACATGGACGACAAGGAGAGCAAGGAGTTAAAGTAAGACAAAATATGACTGTTACTGTTTGGATTGAGATTTGTTAAAATGATTCAGGTACAGTTGCGGTTACTAGTAATCAGAAAATACCATTCAAATCCCACCACATAAACACAGCTTAAATAAATATATACATCAAGGACAATGACCACAAAGTTGTTAAAGTTTTGCAGAAACCAGCTGGTTTATGAGTGTCCTATTGGGAAGCAAATATGCTTGTTGCAGCAGACTCAATGGGCTGAATGACCTAATTTTGTTACTGTGGTTTATGGCTTGTGAGAGGTCTGGCCAATAGATGACATGATTGCATAGCAAAACAAAGTACAGCAAATGCTCGAGATCTGAAATAAAAACAGGGAGTGCTGGGGAAACTGAGCAGACCTGATAGCAATTATGTAGAGAGAGAAAAATAGAGTTAATGTTTCAAGTCGCAGCAGAACCCCTTTTCAAATGTGGTTAATTTGTAGATGCTGTTTGAAGTGGCCTATCAATTCACTTAGTTGCATTAAGGGTAACTAGAAATTAAAAAATAAATATAGGCCTCAAACCAAGAACAAGTTCAAAAAGAAGATTTAATTTGGCAGTACAAACTGCGTGTATGTTTAAATGATTTTAATACTTTCAGCAACAATGAGGAAATAAAAGTCTCTGCTGTTCTTACGCAATGTCAATCTTTAAGAATTTCCGTTTGTCATTTAAAAAACATTAACCCAATTTAATGAGCTTTAATGTTGATGGGAATGTTGTGATGGTCTCTGCTGGGCTCTGAAGATCACTTTATAATTGTGAGGCAAATGTTCCAATGGAATTCTGTTGTAATTTGGCTGGGAATATGGGAGAGAGACCATATAAATAACTTGTACCTTAGTATTCCAACTTTCAGTTTACAAGGGAGTTTGCAGCATGTCTTGTAATGACTAACCTCAAATTAATCCAACCAAGATTTATTGGCATGGGAGGCAACCAGAGACAAGTACACAATTTCTTTCTTTTCCTTCTGTCCTGAGTCTTCCAATCACTGGGTGGATGATTAATGAACAAGACCAGACTGCTGAATGGTGGGGTGCACCAGATCTTTAGTGTTATATTCAAGAAAACCAAGCTGGCTCTCTTGCAAATTGGACTGATAATTCTTTAGAGTTGTACAGCACAGAAACACACCCTTCAGTCCAACTCGTTCATGCTAACCAGATATCCAAAATGAATCTAGTCTCATTTGCCGGCATTTGGCCTATCTCCCTCTAAACCCTTCCTATTCATATATCCATCCAGATGTCTTGCAAATTTTGTTATTGGACCAGCCTCCACCACTTCCTCTGGCAGGTCATTCCATACATGCACCAGCCTCTGCCTGAAAAAGATGTGACTTCTAAATCTTTTCCCTCTCACCTTAAAACTAGGCCTTCTAGTTTTGCACTCCCCTTACCCTTGGAAAAAAATCTTCTCTGTTCACCCTATTCATTCCCCTCATAATTTTATAAACCTCTATAAGGTCACCTCTTAGCCTCTGACACTTAAGGGAGAACAGCCCCAGCTTTTTCAGCCTCTCCTTGTAGCTCAAACCCTTAAACCCTGGCAGCATCCTTGTAAATCTTTTCTGCACCCTTTCAAGTTTCACAGCATCCTTCCTTTAGGAAGGAGACCAGAATTAAATGCAGTATTCCAAATGTTGCCATCAGCTCCAGCTGAAAAACAATCTCAAAAAAGGAGCATCTCTTACAGCTATGATTTTTTCCATCCACCATTTTGGATTTCCCACTTTCTTGGGGACACTAAGAGGGGATTGTGTGGTGGGGGCACTTGATGGAAGAGGTGAGTTGTGGTACTGGCAGATGAAATTATTACCCCGTTGTGGATCTTGCAGCTTGTTCCTTAGTTTACAGTTCTTATAAAGGAATTGCGCAGGGGGAGACCATTGCTGGGTAAATGAAGGGAACTGCCTCTTGACCCATTAATTTTGACGGGGCTGCTAAGAGGACTTTTCAGTGGGTTGCCTAGCCATGCTGATGTTGGGGACAAAGTCTCTATTATCACTGCATAATAAAATTAGAAAACATTTCTCATCAATCTAGTGGCTCAGTGAGTTTACCACTGTCAATTTAGTGACACAGTGTGTTTTCTATCTATGCTTATGTTAGGTCTGTGTTAATTTTGCTGACCTCAGCCAAGCTCTAATAATTAATTTCAATTAATTACACAACCATGAATTGTAAAAAAAGAGGATTTCTGATGCTATATAGAAACCAAGGCTGAGAGCCACCTATTTATGGAAAATGAATAAAATCATGATTGAGAATGGCTGTCAGGTTCCATGTGATGAAATGGTACCTCAGCTCCCACTGACTATACTCTCATTGGTGAGTGTCAGAAGATACCTGATATCCATGAAACTTTACATTAGCATCGGATCATTGAGATATTCAGGGCAGAGCAGGAGAGAACATTGGTGGGAGATAAATTAGAAAGTTAGGAAAACCTGTCTCCAATTATTTTCCTGCCTTTTCCTTAAAGGCCCAAAATCTAGGCATCAGGGCCCCATTCGCAAAACCTCTTCCACTGGCAAACCTAGACAGTGAAGGCTGTAAACCAACCCATCTTCTTACCCTGACTCAGAAGCAATCAACAGGAGTGTTTGCTCTTAAACCTTCCAGCTTGGTCAAAGTATTGGTGATCAGTTTGATCATCTGAATGTTACTGATGGAACACCAACATATCAGGAATTGATGGGCTATGAGAAATGAAGAAATGCTTGTCAACTGTCCATTTTTAGTCAATGTATCATTGACAGTTTTTGAAGGACTTATTGTTCCCCTTTGTGAATGAGCTGATTTTTCCCCAGTAAGTGGAGGAGGGGCCAGGGAATACACTTCAGGCCATGCTAAAAATATGGGCTAAAAATAAGTAACAGCTTACTACTGGCAAAGGCATCCACTGATCCCAGAGCAACAAAAGCATCCATCTCAATAATGTTATCATAGTAACAACCAACAGCAGAGGATCCACTAACTCTGCATTCTTATCAACTTTCTGATCGGTCCACCACACTCCTAGTAGAATTGCATTGGGTGCAGAAAGGTGGCTCCAAAGTGTCTGATGAATAGCTTATGCCCAATTCTCCTGCTCTGCAGATTCTGCCTGACCTGCTGTGCTTTTCCAGCACCACACTCTTGACTCCAAAGTGTCTGAGGCAATTTGTCAAATGGAATATTTTGCTGGACTGAAACATGGAGAAGACATCATATTTTCTTCTTTGCTTTGTGAACAGAGGATTTTGAGGGCAATTGCATGGTCCTGTCTTTCAGCTTGGCAGGAACTCAGTTAAAAATACACTGACTCCCTGTTATCTATGAAGGATAAGGGCACAGATACAACTCTTGTGTACTGTGAGGGGCCTTGCGATATTTACTAAGGCAGATCTGATGAGACATTGGCCCCAGACCCCACTTTGAATTTATCCTAATCTCATGACAATGAGTAGCAAACTAGCAGATAACAAAGACTGAGTGCTTTCAAAACCAAGGATTGAACTTGAATCCTTCCTGGCGTATGGGTTTTGATCATATTAATGAGTTCAAACAGCTATTGAAATAGATTAAAACGCCTCGAAGTGAAATGATCTTCTCTGAATCTATGCCTGTTGGGTTACGATTTATGTGACTGATATTATTGCAGGGCATCCTAGGACCACCAGGAACATTGGGTTATGCAGGTGAAGATGGTGGTATGGTAAGTAGACAAGCTGAAAATGTTTGTTGAGATGAATAAGGTTTTGCATGGAAATGAGAAAGAACTCTGGGCATTTTTTAATAAAAAGGGATTATTTTTGATTGAGTCAACAAAACATCGCACTTGGATAAAATGAGTGTATGGTGTCAGAAATTGCATTATTCAGACCATCCTTAAAAGAGTTGAGATGGCTTACAATTTGGTACAGATTGCCAAACCTCATACAGAAAAGAGACACTTTGGAGAAGAGATATAGGGCAGCACAGTGGCTCAGTGGTTAACACTGCTGCTTCATAGTGCCAGAGACCCAGCTCGAATCCAGCCTCGGGTATCTGTGTGGAGTTTGCATGTTCTGTCCATGTCTGCCTGGGTTTCTGCTGAGTTCTCTGGTTTCCACCCACAGTCCAAAGATATGCCGGTTAGGTGGATTAGTGTCCAGGGATGTTTAGATGAGCCATGATAATTGTAGGGTTAGGTTGGGGGGGGGGGGGGGGGGGAAACAGCCTCTTTCCACACTGGATTGGATGGAATTTATTTCCAGTGATGTGGGTCACTCCATCGGCTGAAGAATTACTGGGAGCCACTTAGGTCTTCTGTGCAGGAGGCCCAAAGGAATTTAAGTGTACTCAAGCATCTAACTGGCTAACCTTGGGAAACCCCATTCTGTTACAGGTGCTGTAGGATGCAAAAACTGCCCCCAAAGGCTGCCAGCCAGTCAGCAATTAGAAACTCTCCATTTCTGGAATGTCACTGGGAGCAGTGGCTGCTGCCAGCAATGCTCTGAGGATTAATGCTGGATCTTTGGAGAAAGGAGCAGGATGAGGAGAGGACATGGGAGAGGGTCATTGATGAATAGGAAGAGGGGAATTTGATGCAATGGCAAGAGCACGACTTTCAGCCGCCCCTCACTCTTCGTGATACTGGGTTCTCAATCAAGGACTAGGTACCTTCAATAAGGGGACCACCTTACGAGGATGCCTGACACAGTTTTGCTGGACAGCCTTCAGGAGCCACAGGAGGCCTACTTGAATCCCATTAAACCCCTTAGCCAATCCTAACCCAATAAGCTCAGGGATAACAGTCTTTAAGTTGCTGAATGATTAACTTGATTGGTGGATAATTGCACAAAATGGAACGTTAGGACTGATGGTTGATCAACAGAACAACAGAGAATGACTAATCAAGAGTAAAAACAAAGAATATGTCAGGAGGCTAACTAGCAATGTAAAATAAATGGACAAATTTCTACAGGTATCTGAAAAGAAGGGTAAATAAAGTAAATGATGGCTCTCTAGAGAATGAGAATGGACTGTTAACAGTAGACAATAAGGAAATAGATGAACTGAACAAATATTTTACTTCTGTCAATGCTATCATGTGATTGGAAAGGGCTTGGCCACATGGATCTCATTGAGTGTGAGTTCCCTGATTGGGAGTTGTTAATCTGGTACAAACAGGAGTCAGAGGGATTTTCCTCATTCTAGGGACAGGCTGTGTGCGAGCTGGTCAGAGTTCATTTACTGTGTGACTGTAAATAAAGGATGACTTGCTGATAGCATACCAGCCTCTGTGGCGTTATTTCAACTATAATGGCTAGATTGAAAAAAATCTCAGTATTAGCTTTAAATCAGGAGTTCAAAGGGAGAAAGTGACTCATTGCAGTTAGAGTCACCAAGACAATGGTCCCAAGCAAACTGAATAAGATGCTGACTGACAAATCTTCAGATCCAGAAGAACTTCATCATTGGCATTTAAAAGAGGCTGCTAACTAGGTTATAAATGTGGTGTTGCTAATATTCAAACACTCTGGAAAGGCTCCATCAGACTGGAAATAACTAAATATAACTCTTATATTCAAAATGGGAGGGAGTCGGAAAACATGAATGTATAGGCCAGTTAACTTGACATCTGTTATGGAGTGTTCAACTTGATCATTAAGGAGGTTATTGTTAGGCACATAGAAAAACTCAAGATAATCAGGAAGAGTCAATATGGCTTTGTAAAAGGGAAATCATATTTAACCAATTTATTGGAGGTGCTTGAAGAATAAGGAGGAGCCTGTTGATGTACTGAAATTTGATTTCCTGAAGGCATTTCAATAAAGTACCATATAAAAGGTTATTGCAGAAAATAACAGCATATGGTATTGGGGTAACATACACGAATGGTTAGAAGATGGATTGGCTGGTCTTTTACTCATTAGCAAGTTGTGAAGAGTAGTGCCCTGCAGGATTCTGTGCTGGGGTTAGAATTTTTAAAATTTATATCAATGTCTTAGATGAGGGGATTGATTGGCATTTTGGCTAATTATGCAAATGACACAAAAATAAGCAGCAAGAATGTTGTGAATGGAGGATTCAGATTGATATAGGTTGACAGAGTGCACAGAAATCTGACAGATTGAGTCTCATAGAATCCTTGTAGTGGGAAAACAGACCATTTGGCTCAACAAGTCCACACCCTCAGAGTTTCCCATCCAGACCCATTCCCCTACATTTCCCCTGACTATGCACCTAACCTACACTTCCTTGAGGTTGGAATTAAACTGGGTCCCTGGCGCTGTGAGTCAGCAGTTCTAACCACTGAGCCATCATGCAACCCCCCCCCCCCCCCCCACCCTCCCCATGTGGGAAAATGAGAAATTGCTCATTTTGGCAGGAAGAATATGAAAAGCAGAGAATTACCCAAACAGAGAATGATTGCATAATTCTGAGGTAGAGAGGGATTTAGTATTTAAGTCTCAAAATATTAGTATGCAGGCACAGCAAGTAATCAAGAAAGCTAATGAAATGCTATCCATTATTAGGAGAGGAATTGAAGTTAAAAGTCAGGATGTTGTGTGTCTGTTATCCAGGGCATTTTAAATCCTGCGTGGTGTTTTGCCTGTCCTTATTTATTGAAGGATGCAACTGTTTTGGAGGTGATTCAGAGGAGGCTTACTTGATTGATCCCTGAAATGAGTGGAGTGCCTTAAGACAAAAAGTTGGACAGACTGGGCTTGTTTTAGTGGGGTTTAGAAGAGCAAGGAATGATTTGGTTCACCCCTGAACAGTGTTGATGAGGAAGATGTAGAGATGAGTCCAGAGGGATTGCTCTTGTTTTGGAAAGAGATGAAGGGAATTATTTTTCTCTGATTGTTTTATAACTTTGGAACTTTCTATCTCTGAGAGTGGAGGAGTCAGGGTTATAAATTATCTTTACAGTAGAGATAGGTAGATTCTCATTAGGTGAAGGAATCAAAGATTATCAGGGCGATGGGGAGGTGGAGATGGGAATGTGGAATTCAAAATGCAAACAAGTCAGCCATAATCTAATTGACTGGTGGAGCAGGCTTGAGAGGCTGAACAACCTACTTCTATTCATAACGCATATGTACATATCCCATTGCCGAAGAGTGTGTATCCTGTGTCAGGCACTTCTCATCCTGAACTAAATTGACAATAGCTTTCCCAATGTCCCCCACCCCCCTTGCCATCAGGATTGATTCACTTAATTTAAGCTGTTATGGTGGAATGGGTGGGGTGGCTGGGGTAGAAAATATTCTGACACCGGAGCAGTAGAGGTTGGTTTTTTAGATTCTTAATTATAAAAGCTTAGAGGGATGTTTTCAGATGATTAGAGGATTGAAAACGCTATTTCTTCTGGTGGTGGCTGTCTGGATAAACCAGGCATAATTCTAAAAGGAGTAAACCTCAGTATTTCAGGACAATATTAGGAAGCAGTTCTTCACAGAAAGGCCAATAGAAATCTGAATGTCTGTGCCTACAAAAGGTATGAAGGCTAGTTCAATCAATGTTTTTGAAATGAAGATCACTAGATTTTTGTTAGATAAGGACATGAGGGATCACAGAACCAAGACAGGAGAGGAGTTAAGATGAGCCATGATTGAATTGGAGTGACGTGATGGCTTAACAGGCTGAAGGCCTTATATTGCTGCTGTGGTTCCCAGGAACTTTGCTACTTACTTTTGGCAGTATTTTTATCTGTTGTGGGATCCAGATGACCGTGAAAGAGGTGAAGTTGAAAATGATCTGCCCAGTTGCCATGAAATCTGATTCAAGTTTCCACTCATGTTACAGTAAAGGGAATGGGATTATAAACATTCTAATTATTTCATTGGTTTCAGACTTTTCTTTGAGTGTTGCCTTCTTCAAGGGAGGGCAAATGAAAAAGGCAAAGGTAAATTCATGATATGTCAGAGTTAGAAAGGCCCATCGAAGGCTCATACCTAACATTTCTATAGTTGGTTGAAAGCAGGAGATGTTCATTGGATTTTGCCAGGAGCTGCTCGGGTTTGAGTCCCTCCTGCTCAGCAGGTGTGTAATAGCATCTTTGAACAGAGAAGAACAAAAAAGAGCTACGTTCTCTACACTACCTCTAAGTCAGAAGGCACAGGCTCAAGTCCTACCTGCTCCAGAAATGTATTATAACACATACTAAGTAAAAATATCTAGAATGAGGGGTCACTTTAAAATGAAGGGGTCGCACATCTAAGAAAATAAAATTTAAGAGAAAGGATAAAAAGATAATTTGTTCTTTCTTCAGTGACAGGTGGGCACTGTGGGATTGGAGTACATTATTTCCCTTCCAATTCCAATTTAATGTAATTCCCTCCTCCTTGCCCTATACTTCCTTTTTTATTGTTGCTGTACTGTCACTGTTGAACAGTGCAAGTTAACTGTTAATTGTTTAACCAGTAGCGTGAGTGATTGGCCGGTGGTGTAGTCAAAAGTAAAAGAAACATATTTTATGCTAGTGGGGTGTTAGTTTCTGGACAGGAGGAGAATCCAGAATGTGTTTGTTCTAAGCTTTAGATTTACAATAAAACCTTTATAATCTCAGACAGTATTTTGCTGCCTGATTCAACACATGGGGATTGTTATTTTCAAACACGGTGTGTGGTTGAATCCTGGGTGTGTCTGGGAGCACTTTGATGCTGATATCATGCTAGAGGCCCTTTTACTTAATCATTAATTATTCTTTGGTCTTTCTTAGGGTGATAGGGGTCCTCCAGGCATTACAGGACCTCGAGGAATTGAAGGATGTCAAGGCAGCAGGGGCTTCATGGTTTGTGTTTATTGAGCAAACGTCAATTGTGGATGATTTATTTTTGATGATTTATACTTTCATTGTTAACTGGCAAACTTTGTCATTCAGGGAGAAAGAGGCTATCGAGGAGAGAAGGTAAATATATTTTCAGGTTTGATGAATATTCAATTGCAAAACATACTTTATTTTGCTACAGTTGTGTTAGGTTTTGTTTTGTTCTTTGTCTGGTTCACTGATGGATTAATGTTTCCTTGGCAGGGTGAAGCAGCTGAGAATGGTGCACCTGGGACAAATGGAGAGCAGGTACCTTAGTATTCAAACTCAATGTGGGGAGACTGCTCCTGACAATTCATCACGTCTGGGTTAGATAGATTGTAAGTTATAGACAGAAGGTGTTTATCAGTAGTATTTCACCAGAAGTCCAAAGCTAAGATGTAAATTATCAGTATATTTGTATTGTATATTTAAACCATTTTCTAGGAACTGGAAAGGTACAGTTAGCAATTGAACATACTTGAAGCTCACATTTGCTACTATTTTCAGTCAGAAGTGGAAGACTAGTTGAGATTTATCTCTTTGTCAGTGTTCTGCACTCAATCCCTGTTGAATGTGCCAAAGCACAGTCATCCAACAACTCATCACTCAAATGACTGCTTCAAGATTAAGCCTTGAAATTGGGCATTGCAAGGCCATGCTCCCACAGAAAAGCATCAAGTGCAAGTACAGTATTGTCCTAACGTAATGTCTTCTTATGGTCTCCCCGGATGGAGAGCCAATGAGAGAAGTATCTGTAGCTGATTTTTCCATAGTCTGAGGTGTAGTGGGGGAATTGGTGATGTGGTTTTAATGTCACTGCACCAATAAAGCTGAGGCCAAACCTAATGAAGAACATGGGTATTACTCCTACACTAGCAGCTGATGAAATTTCAGTTCACTTGTAAGCTCTGGAGTATTGACCATGAATTATCAGAAACTGTCTCTAAAAAAAACCCATCTGATTCATGAATGTTCCTCAGGGAAGGAAACCTGCCCTTCTTACCTGTTGTGGCCTACTTGTCAGTCCAGACCTGCAACAATGGAACTGACTTTTAACTGTGCTCAAGGACAACTAAAGATGAGCAACAAATGCTGGCCTTGCTAGTGACTCCCACGAATAATTTAAAAGAATAGTTAGAGCTGCTTTTCAGTGAGGCTCCCCTCTCGGAACATATCGTAGAATTCCTACAGTTTGGAAGCAGGTCAATTGGCCCATCGAGTCCACACTGATCTTCTGAAGATCATCCCTCCCAGACCCACCCCCCTACACTATCTTTGCATTCCCCATGGCTAATCCACCTTGGCTGCACATCCCTGGGCACTTTGGGTAATTTAGCATGGCCAGTTCACCTCACCTGCACATCTTCGGACTTTAAAACCAGAGCACCAGCAGGAAATCCATACAGAAATGGGAGAATGTGCAAACTCCACACAGCTAGTCACCCAAGGGTGGGATTGAACCCAGGTCCCTGACACTGTGAAGCAGCAGTGCTAACTACTGGTCCACCATGCCTCCCGTCCCTCACCATCTGGTTGGAAAGATATTACCTCTGGGTCAGAATTATGGAACTTCCTCCGTAATCGCATTGTGGATGTACCTACACGAAACAAAAGACAGCAGAGGTTCAAGAAGTCAGTTCATCACTACCTCAAGGATAATTAGATAATTAATTCCCTACAGTGTGGAATCAGGCCGTTTGGCCCAACTGGTCCACACCAACCCTCTGAAGGGCAGTGTTTGAAGAGGAATAAGACGGTCTTATTTTCTGGGTCTGTAGATTGTGAAGGAGCGATATGTGCTTCTTGTCAGATGTGGGAGTTTAAAGTGAGTTTAAGGGTTACTGCGGATTAGAGTTGCAATAAATGCTGTTGCTCGCAAATCTTATCAGATCGGTTGGATCGACAATGAGAAGTATTGAGGAATTTGCAACAGCAACAGTATGTGATGGATGGCAGTTATAAGAAGGGGCGAAAGTTTCAGATACGGTTATATAGATGGGTTAACTCCAGAAAACGCAAGAGAGGTAGGCAACTAGAGCAGGAGTCTTCCCCATTTCAAATAACTATGCTGATTTGGAAAATGTAGGGGATGATGGATTCTCAGAGGAACGTAGCACGAACAGCCAAGTTTCTGGTCTTGAGACTGGCTCTAATGCAACGAGAGGTATGTTGGGTTACAAGAGATCAGTTGTGTTAGGGGATTCTCTAGTCCTGGCTACAGACAGACATTTCTGTGGCCAGCAGTGAAAAATCAGAATGGTGTGTTGCTTCCCTGGTGCCAGGATCAAGGATGTCTCAGAGAGGGTGCAGAATGTTTTCAAGGGGGAGAGGGGCCAACAAGAGGTCATTGTCCACATTGGAACCAATGACATAGGAAGGGAAAAGGTTGAGATTCTGAAGGGAGATTACAGAGAGTTAGGCAAGAATTTAAACAGGAGGTCCTTGAGAATAGTAATATCTGGATTACTCCTGGTGCTACAAGCTAGTGAGGGCAGGAATAGGAGGATAGAGCAGATGAATGCATGGCTGAGGAGCTGGTGTATGGGATCATTGGAATCTCTTTTGGGGTAGAAGTGACCTGTACAAGAAGGACAGATTGCACCTAAATTGGAAGGGCACTAATATACTGGCAGGGAGATTTACGAGAGTTCCTTGGGAGGATTTAAACTAGTAAGGTGGGGGAGTGGGACCCAGGGAGATAATGAGGAAAGGGATCAATCTGAGACTGGTACAGTTGAGAAAAGAAGTGAGTCAAACAGTCAGGGCAGGCAGGGACAAGATAGGACTAATAAATTAAACTGCATTTATTTCAATGCAAGGGGCCTAACAGGGAAGGCAGATGAACTCAGGGTATGGTTAGGAACATGGGACTGGGATATTATAGCAATTACAGAAACATGGCTCAGGGATGGACAGGACTGGCAGCTTAATGTTCCAGGATACAAATGCTATAGGAAGGATAGAAAGGGAGGCAAGAGAGGAGGGGGAGTGACATTTTTGATATGGGATCCTCCCTGTGCTGAGGGAGGATATTCTCGGATATACATCCAGGGAAGTTATTTGGGTGGAACTGAGAAATAAGAAAGGGATGATTACCTTATTGGGATTGTACTATAGACCCCTAATAGTAAGAGGGAAATTGAGAAACAAATCTGTAAGGAGATCTCAGCTATCTGTAAGAATAATAGGGTGGTTATGGTAGGGGATTTTAACTTTCCAAACACAGACTGGGACTGCCATAGTGTTAAGGGTTTAAGTGGAGAGGAATTTCTTAAGTGTGAACAAGAAAATTTTCTGATTCAGTATGTGGATGTACCTACAAGAGAAGGTGCAAAACTTGACCTACTCTTAGGAAATAAGGCAGGGCAGGTGACTGAGGTGTCAGTGGGGGAGCACTTTGGGGCCAGCGACCATAATTCTGTTAGATTTAAAATAGTGATGGAAAAGGATAGACCAGATCTAAAAGTTGAAGTCCTAAAGGCCAATTTTGATGGTATTAGGCAAGAACTTTCAAAAACTGATTGGGGGCAGATGGTCATAGGTAAAGGGATGGCTGGAAAATGGGAAGCCTTCAGAAATGAGATAACAAGAATCCAGAGAAAGTATATTCCTGTCAGGGTGAAAGGGAAGGCTGGTAGGTATAGGGAATGCTGGATGACTAAAGAAATTGAGGGTTTGGTTAAGAAAAAGAAGGAAGCATGTATAAGGTATAGACAGGAGAGATCGAGTGAATCCTTAGAAGAGTATAAAGGCAGTCGAAGTATACTTAAGAGGGAAATCAGGAGGGCAAAAAGGGGACATGAAGTAGCTTTGGTAAATAGAATTAAGGAGAATCCAAAGTGTTTTTACAAATACATTAAGGACAAAAGGGTAACTAGGGAGAGAATAGTGCCCCTCAAAGATCAACAAGGCGGTCTTTGTGTGGTGCCGCAGAAAATGGGGGAGATACTAAACGAGTATTTTGCATCAGAGTTTACTGTGGAAAAGTATATGGAAGATATAGACTGTACGGAAATAGATGGTGACACCTTGCAAAATGTCCATATTACAGAGGAGCAAGAGCTGGATGTCTTGAAATGCATAAAGGTGGATAAATCTCCAGGGTCTGATCAGGTGTACCCTTGAACTCTCTGGGAAGCTAGAGAAGTGATTGCTGGGCCTCTTGCTGAGATATTTGTATCATCGATAGTCACAGGTGAGGTGCCGGAAGACTGGAGGTTGGCAAACGTGGTGCCACTGTTTATGAAGGGTGGTACAGATAAGCCAGGGAACTATAAACCAGTGACCCTGACCTCGGTGGTGGGCAGTTGTTGGAGGGAATCCTGAGGGTCAGGATTTACATGTATTTGGAAAGGCAAGAACTTATTAGGGATAGTCATCATGGCATTGTGCGTGGGAAATCATGTCTCACAAACTTGATTGAGTTTTTTGAAGAAGTAATAAAGAGGATTGATGAGGGCAGAGTGGTAGTCGTGATCTATATGGACTTCAGTAAGGCGTTTGACAAGGTTCCCCATGGGAGACTGATTAGCAAGGTTAGATCTCACGGAGTACAGGGAGAACTAGCCATTTGGATACAGAACTGGCTAAAAGGTGGAAGACAGAGGGTGGCGGTGGAGGGTTGTTTTTCAGACTGGAGGCCTGTGACCAGTGGAGTGCCACAAGGATCAGTGCTGGGTCCTCTACTTTTTGTCATTTACATAAATGATTTGGATGCGAGCATAAGAGGTACAGTTAGTAAATTTGCAGATGACACCAAAATTGGAGGTGTAGTGGACAGCAAAGAAGGTTACCTAAGATTACAACAGGATCTTGACCAGATGGGCCAATGGGCTAAGAAGTGGCAGATGGAGTTTAATTCAGATAAATGCGAGGTGCTGCATTTTGGGAAAGCAAATCTTAGCAGGACTTATACACTTAATGGTAAGGTCCTAAGGAGTATTGCTGAACAAAGAGACCTTGGAGTGCAGGTTCATAGCTCCTTGAAAGTGGGAGTCACAGATAGATAGGATATTGAAGAAGGCGTTTGGTATGCTTTCCTTTATTGGTCAGAGTATTGAGTACAGGAGTTGGGAGGACATGTTGCGGTTGTACAGGACATTGGTTAGGCCACTGTTGGAATATTGCAGGTTTTGAGCTATAGGGAGAGGCTCAACAGGCTGGGGCTGTTTTCCCTGGAGCGTCGGAGGCTGAGGGGTGACCTTATAGAGGTTTACAAAATTTTGAGGGGAATGGATAGGATACATAGACAAATTCTTTTCTCTGGAGTGGAGGAGTCCAGAACTAGAGGGCATAGGTTTAGGGTGAGAGGGGAAAGATATAAAGGGGCAACTTTTTCATGCAGAGTGTGGTACGTGTATGGAATGAGCTGCCAGAGGAAGTGGTGGAGGCTGGAACAATTGCAACATTTCAAAGGCATTTGCATGGGTATATGAATAGGAAGGGACAGAGGGACATGGGCCGGGGACTGGCAGGTGGTTTGGGACATCTGGTCAGCATGGACAGGTTCGACTGAAGGGCCTGTTTCCATGCTGTACATCTCTATGACTCTATGAGTAACCCACCCAGACTCATTTCCCTCTGACTAATGCACCTAACACTATGGGCAATTTAGCATGGCCAATTTACCTGACCTGCACATCTTTGGACTGTGGGAGGAAACCCACGCAGAAACTGGGAAAATGTGCAAACTTCACACTGTCACCCAAGGCTGGATTGAACCTGGTTTCCTGGTGCTGTGAGGCAGCAGTGCTAATCACTGAGCCACCATGTCACCCTCGAGGTGAGTAATGAATGCTAGCCCAGCCAGAGGTGCTCACATACCCTGAATGAATAAAGAATAAACTTATGGACATTTCCAGTCAATTCTACCTCGCACATATTTAGTGATGGCACCCATTTATTCCTGTTTAAGGTAATAATCTGTCAACTTTGACTCAATGAATAGGACTGTCGACTCAGATTCAGAAAGTTGTGAGTGCAAGTCACATGCGAACATGTAATCTAGATTAATATCCCCAATGAGGTACAGCAGTGCTGCATGTTAGATGTGATATAATACATTAGACTCTCTAAAATGAATGTAAGAGTACATTAAAGGGAGATTCCTTTCTCCACGGCAAAAAAATATTGGTAATAGTGGATGTAAAAGATCACGTGTTACAATTTTGAAGAGCAAGGAAATGCTTCCAAATGGATTTTATCCCTCAACAAATTCCATAAAAAAATAAACAAATTATTTTTTGGGCCTTGCAATTTGGCTGTCACATTTGTTATATTACTTAAAACATAATATATTGATTGTAAAAAGCTTTGGGTGGTTCTGAAGTTGTGAAAGATTCTATGTAAAACCAAGTCATTTTCTCCTGTTTTTACTTTGTGATTTTTCTTTCTTTTGCTCAAATGTATATATTATTTGACAAATTAATCCTGAATATTGTCTTCTCACAGGGGGAGTCTGGAATCCATGGAGTTGCTGGGCCAAAAGGGGATAATGGAAATACTGTAAAGACAGACTTTTTTTACTTAAGCATTTATTGAAATATGTGCATTGTATACACTTGACAATTATGTCTGTTTAATTTAAAATATTATTTCATCATTAAGAAAGTATTCAAAATCTTATTTATTTTCAAGTTCTCTATTCCCCCATTTATGATAATTTGAAAATTATTTTGAATTTTGCAAACTGAATGTGTAACAATGAATGCCTGTTGTGGCCTAAGATGACCACAACATTACAGATGCATGTTAATAACTACTTGAAGTTGGAAAGTCTGGCAAAAAACAAATTTATACAATTGGTTTGATGCGTAACTGCCACAACACAGAAATGATAATCTGAAAGGTTCTCACCAGAACCATTGACTCATATCACCATATATCACAAAAGAGAAAGATTTATTGTCACATGTGAGCTCTCATTCATCGTGTCAACTCTTCGAACCAGCTATCCATTAGACTGTGTCTCTCATTCTTTCCCCGTAGCTTAGAAATTCCCTTCCTTTGTTGAGTATCACCCTGTTTCAATTTAAACATTACTATAGAATTTTAGGCAGTTCTTTCCTGACATTGTAGTCTATGTTTTTCTTGAAGCCAATGATCCCGTATATTTTTACCACAGCCTGATCAATTTTACCCAAGGCAGTGATAGTAACAAGGTCAGCCAAGCGGACCTCATAGAATAATATTGATTTTGTCTAATAAGGGAGCCCTGACTGACAGATCAAAAGAGGAGAGTCTTGACACTCTGAGGTGGCTTTGAGGGAGCTGGACCACTATCAAGGACTTTCCATGTGTAAATAAAGGGTGACTTGGTGATGGGATACCAGCCTCTGTGGAGTTATTTCACCCACTGGTTCAAAATTTTGTTTCTCTTGCAACCAGCAATAACATTCCTTTGAGCGCTAACCATGGTAATGAAGACAAAAAGAACACATTCCAAGATCCATTCAGATATTGGAATCCAGTCATTTATAAATGTACTTTATTTGATATGTCAAAGCATTTGGCACTTTATAAATAGCACTGACTTATTGGATGCAACTTGAAACAACACAGTTTTTAATGAATATCTCACTTTGAACTGTCATATTAACTTTTTTTCAGGGAATTAAAGGCCCAACCGGATACAGAGGTGAGCGTGGAGATGTTGGAATACCAGGTGACCCTGTAAGTGGAAAAACATCATTTTATAATATGTCATCTTTCAAATTAGTTTCAAACTAATTGCATAGTTGTTTTATTTGCAGAAGCTTGGCAATGCATCATTTTAAATGCGTATTCTGTCCAGCACTCAGTATTTACACATGTCCTTCATGCTGAATGTTGAATTGAGCTGTGTACATGATGCTCAATTTTATTTGCGCAATAATATTTCTATATGCAAATAACTTTGGCTTCTTTCCTTGAAGTGAGCTCAAACCTAATGGTTACATTTAGGAGCCATAAACTCTTTTAAGTGAATTTTTTGCCTAACTGACGTCCAGTAGTCTGAACATGCTGCTGTTATATAAGGGAGATAGTGAGGACTGCAGATGCTGGAAAGTTCTGGTCGATAACATGTAGAGCTGGAAAAAAACACAGCAGGTCAAGCAGCATCAGAGGAGCAGGAGAGTTGATGCTCTGGTGGGATCACCCAAAATGTTGACTCTCCTGCTCCTCTGATGCTGCTCTTGCATTAAGTCTCCCAGTTCCCAAGAATGGCTCTAAATGCAAAACCTTGACTCGCATCTTTCCAAAATACCATCTGACCTGCTGATGATCAAACTAGCCAAGTCAATCATAATAAACCAATCACATGACACAGCAAAAGCTGGAGTCATTTGAAATGCATGTACAGTGTGCCACAAGAAAACTTGTTGTCTCATCCAGTAAAAATAAACCAGAGCCCTGCCGTACTGCTGGGCAGGGGTTGTGTGGGGTCTCCACTAAACTACAAATGTGGAGTGTGTGGAGAAAAGGCTGTCTGTTGTTTTCCTCTTCTCACCAATAAGATGTTCTGGAACCAAAGAGGCGCTATAGTGCAGCAGATGCTGGGGGGAACTGGGAAGGAGAGAATGAGCTGCTTTTGTGCTGAATTTGTTTACAGTCAGAGCCTGGGAGAGGAGAGGGCGGCAAGGCAATCTCAGAGGTAGTGAGGTAGGTAGGCAAGGCTCCATGGAAGTTGATAGCAGTCCAGAACAACTAGTAGGAGTATGAGGGTGTTTTACTTCTGACAGGTTTCAAGCAGCTCCTTTAAGCATCTCTGACAAGGCTATTCACTGACGTACAATACAATTGGATTTTCTACAATGGTCAGTGTTGGGACCACAACTTTTCACTTTATACGTTAATGATCTAGATGAAGGAATTGAGGGCATTTCGGCTAAGTTTGCAGATGATACAAAGATAGGCAGAGAGGTAGGTTTTATTGAGGAGGCAGTGGATGCTGCAGGAAGATTTAGACAGGTTAAGAGAGTAAGCAAAGAAGTGGCAGTTGGAGTACAATGTGGGAATGTGAGGTCATGCACTTTGGTAGGAAGAATAGAGGCATGGACTATTTTCCAAATGGGGAGTAAATTCAGAAATCCGAGGTGCAAATGGGACTGTAGAGTTCTAGACCAGGATTCTCTTAAGGTAAACTTGCAGGTTAGGTCGGTAGTTAGGAAGGCAAACACAATATTGGTATCTATTTCAAGAGGACAAGAAAATAAACATAGGGATGTACTTCTGAAGCTTTATGAAGCTCTGCACAGACCACATTTAGAGTATTGGGCGTAATTTCGGGCCCCATACCTCAGGAAGGATGTACTGGCCCTGGACTGGTAGAGTAGGTTCACGAGAATGATCTCGGGAATGAAAAGCTTAACATATGAGGAACGTTTGCGTCTATACTTGATGGAGTTTAGAAAGATGGGGAGGGAATCTAATTGAAACTTACAGGATACTGAATGAGCTGAAGAGGGTGGATATTGGAAAGATGTTTTCATTGTCAGGAGAGACTAGGACTAGCCTTATATAAAAAGAAGACCCTTGAGAATGGAGATATGGAAAAACTTCTTCAGCCAGAGAATGGTGAATCTATGGAATTCATCAAAGGCTGTGGAGGCCAGGTCATTGAGTGTATTTAAGATGAAGATAGATAGGTTCTTGATTTACAAGGGGAGCAAGAGTTACAGGGAGAAAGCTGGAGAATGGGATTGAGAAACCTATCAGCCATAATTGAATGGCAGAACTGACTCAATGGGCTAAATGGGCAAATTTCTGCTCCTATGTCTAATGGTCTTATGGAGCCTACACTCAGGGTCTTATCAGGAAATCAATTTGCATTTTGCAAGGAGCTGCCTAAATAAAGTAGGTACTCTTAGGGTCCAGCTCAGGATGGAAGATCAATTTGTAAACTTGGCTGAAAATGACTGATAACCGTTTATTTTGCCTATTATTGCCACACTAGATGGAGGGAGTTAAAATGGGTTCTTAAGTACTTTCTTATTGTCATCATTGGTAGTAATTATGTTGGAATGCTGGTTTCTTTTAAAGGTTGGTTTAAAGCGCATTTTTCTGCTGACAGTTGAAAAATTGAAAATTGAGCGCCAAATTCCATTTAAAATTTTGTATTTTGGTACATGCTTTTTATTTCAGGGTAACCCTGGTCGAGATAATTATGTCAGAGGATATCCAGGTCAAAGAGGAGATCCAGGTGTACCGGTAAGCTGCTTACCCTGATGTGTAAACTACACTGCCTGTGCAATAAATTCTCATATTTTTAGTATGCTCACCCCTTTTTAGTTTATTTAAGCCATATGCTGTCTTCAACGTGAGTTGTTAAACCAAAACTTTTCATCTGCCTTGGCCTGAAGATCTCCTGGTGGTATTTTGGAGAATAGGGTAGGAGCTTGACTAACTGCTCTCTCAATGTCACAAAAACAGTTTATCGAGTCATTACCTCATTACTATTGGTGGGAGATCTCTGTGCACACTTAACTGCTGTGTTTCCTTCATTCCTGGCAATATCCTGGCCAACCTTTTCTGAACCCTTTCCAACTTGAGTTTCAGATATAAAGATAGGGTGGGGCTGTTTTCCAGGCGAAGGTGAGGACTGCAGATGCTGGAGATTAGAGTTGAGAGTGTGGTGCTGGAAAAGCACAGCAGGTCAGGCAGCAACCAAGGACCTGGAAAATCGATGTTTCGGGCAAAGGCCCTTCATCAGGAATGAGGTTGGGAGCCTCAGGGGTGGAGAGATAAATGGGAGGGGGGCAGGGCTGGGGGAAGCCAGCCGAGAGTGCAATAGCTGAATGGAAGTGGGGGTAAAGGTGATAGGTTGGAGGGGAGGGTGGAGTGGATAGGTGGGAAGGAAGATGAACAGGTAGGACAGGTCATGAGGGTTGTGTTGAGCTGGAAGGTTTGAACTGGGATAAGGTGGGGCGAAGGGAAATGAGGAAACTGGTGAAATCCACATTGATGCCACGGAGATGGAAGGTTCCCAGGGGGAAGATGAGGCGTCCTTCCTCTAGGTGTTGGATGGTAAGGGAGTGGTGATGGAGGAAGCCAAGGATCTGCATGTCCTTGGGCAGAGTGGGAGGGGGAGTTGAAGTGTTCAGCCACGGGGCAGTGGGATTGGTTGGTGTTGATGTCCTGGAGATGCTCTCTGAAGTGCTGTGCGAGTAGGTGTCTTGTCCCCCCAACGTAGAGGAGACTGCATTGGGAGCAACGGATACAGTAAATGATGTGTGGAAGTGCAGGTGAAACTTTGATAGATGTGGAAGGCTCCTTTGGGACCTTGGATGGAGATGAGGGGGGAGGTGTCGATACAGGTTTTGCAATTCCTGTGGTGGGAGAGGAAGGTGCCGGAGGGGACGGTGGGTTCGAGGGGGGCATAGAGCTGATGAGGTAATCGCGGAGGGAACGGCCTTTATGGAAAGCAGATAGAGCTGTTTTCCTGAGTAGGTTGAGGGGTGACCTTATAGAGGTTTATGAAATCATGAGAGGCATAGATAAGGTGAATAGCAAAGGCATTTTTTCCCAAGGGTAGGGGTGTTTAAAATTAGGGGGCATACTTTTATGGTGAGAGGAAAAAGGGCAACCTTTTTTCACACAGAGTAGTTCATGTGTCAAATGAATTGCCAGAGAAAATGCTGGATGCAGGTATGGTAAAGACATTTGAATAAGTACATGATTCATAGAATAGAATCCCCACAGCGTGGAAACAGGTTATTCAGTCCCAACAACTCCACACCGACCCTCCGAAGAATAACCCTCCCAGACACATGCATCTGACTAATGCCCCTAACCTACACATCCCTGAACACTATGGTCAATTTAGCATGGTCAATTCACCTAACCTGCACATCTTTACATTGTGGGAGGAAACCGGAGCACCCAGAAGAAACCCACACAGACATGGGAAAAATATGCAAACCAGCTTTCATAGCCAGTCGCCCAAGGCTGGAATCAAACCCGGGTCCCTCAGTGCTAACCACTGAGCCACTGTTTTGCTGATACAAATTATAATGCAAATGCTAATACCCTAATCCTGGGGAATCATTATGCAGATGATTTTCTGACTCAGTGATTCCCCAAGACAATGCAGGTGTGACGTGTGCTAGCTTCGGGGGATGGCTAGAAAGCATTTCTGAATGGAAGAGATTGAATGATAGTATACTTTGATAATAGTAGGGGAGTAATAGTAAATGACTGTGGGTGATTCATATTTTTGCATGAATGTTGTCCCCACCCACTTTCAAAATGTTCACTCAGTGTAGTTTAACTCTTTAATATTACATCAATGTCCAGAGAGATATTCCAATTTAATCATTTAACATTACATTCCTCCCTTTTATCATTCCATGATAACTACCTAGATGGGACTACCAGCTTTCAAAAGAATCTTACTGCCAGTACCTAAGCAAGCTATTGATACACAACATGCAATTATTATAACAACAAAAATTATTAGTCCATGCAGTAGATAGGATCCTCTTACATGGGAAAAGGTTCCCCAGTAAAGTTCCTAAATCCAGTCCTTAGTGACCACTCCATCCCCTCCAAGTCAAATGGAAATGAGCCAGTTCTCCAAAATCTCCTTCAGTAAAGTCCAACCTGAAAACAAAATCCAGTCTGTCATTGTGCATAATTCCACGGAGAAATCCGATTTCTTGGATAATGGCACTGGAATTCTTAACAAAGCTGACGAAACTTTCAACCTTCTGGATTGGAGAAGGTTGACAGGGATATGGATCAGGCGCAGGCAGATTGGACTAGTTTAGTTATGACCATGCTTGGCTGGACTAGTTGGACTGAATAATCTGTTTCCATGCTGTATGACTCTATGAAATGTTAACTCTGTTTCCCCTCTCCACAAATGTTGCCAGTCCTGCTGAGATTCTCCAGCACTTTTTTTGGGGGGTGAAATGTTATTGGGGTCAGAGGGGATGTGGAGTAATCAGATCAGTCATGTTGTTATTATATGAGGAGCTGGCATGAGGGATTCTGCCCCTAACCTATATAGGTTGTTCCCTATTAAATTCTTGAATGACCTTAAATATCTCAGTTCGATCGTTCCTAAATCTTGTATAATAAAGTCTTGTCATCCTCTTCAGTTCCCCAGCCACATTTTTAGCTTTTATTTATCAGACCTTGGCAAAGTGCCATGATCTTTTACTACTGAGAGTTGAGACTAATTCTGACACTACCTCAGCCTGAATGATTTACATCACACTGCAAATTTTTGCTATAAATTCTGTGTTACGATCGAGCCCTCCACAATCACCTGATGAAGGAGCGTCACTCCAAAAGCTAGTGTGCTTCTAATTAAACCTGTTGGACTATAATCTGATGTTGTGTGATTTTTAACTCAGCCTGAATGGGAATTGTACTCTTTGTTTTTTTTAAGATTAGATTCCCTACAGTGTGGAAAGAGGTCCTTCGGCCCAACAAGTCCACACTGACCCTTTGAAGAGTAACCCACCCAGACCCATTTTCCTCTGACTAATGCACCTAACACCATGAGCAATTTACCTAACCTGCACATCTTTGGACTGTGGGAGGAAACCCATACAGACACGGGGAGAATGTGCTAACTCCACACAGACAGTCACCTGAGGCTGGAATTGAACCTGGGACCCTGGTGCCATGAGGCAGCAGTGCTAACCACTGAGCCACTGTGCCGCTTTCAATGTTAACTTGATGCACAAGCTCACCATGAACCAATGGAGCTAAATAGATCCTCAAGTCTTGTCTAAAAGTTAGACCAGAGGTTGAAAGCTGTAATATGGGCCTCAACCAATTTGATTGTTAAGCTTTCTGAGCTGGAGAGAGGCTGTAGTGTCCTCAACAGCTGTTAGTTCAGGAAGAGAAAATAATGAAAAAAATAAGGTAAATGAAGTCAAGCACTGCATCAACCAAGGAAAGTTGGAAAGCTTGATCCCTTTTGAAATCACATCGGTAATTATGAGCTCTCTCTCTCTTTTATTCTATTCCATATGTGGGAATGGCTGGGGCTGCAAAAGCGAAAACAAAAACTGGAATAACATTGACAGTTTTTTTTTAATCTACAGGGTGAACGTGGAAGAAGTGGCACACTAGGCTTCCGTGGTAGTAAAGGAAATAATGTAAGAATAGCTCATGTATTCAAACAGCTACACCGAGTGACACCAATCCTTTATTTTCTTTGTCACTAATTCGTGTTTATATTTGTGTTCACATTGTCATGCAAACGCTGATTTTGTTTTAAATTAGGTACTGGGTTCATTATTTCTCCTGCTTCTTTGATAGTTTTGTTTATGTTGACTTTAATCCATGAATTCTATAAGAAATTCATAAATCAATTCAATGACAGGATTCGTTTAAATGCCTGTGACTTTGGATAGCTGGAGATGGACTGTTTAATATTATTGAGTTGGAAAACTTCCAGCAAAACAGCAGCCTTAATTGGCCTCAAATGCAACTGCAGATTTCTTTGGCCCATTTTCCCACAGGAACGACATGAGTAGTGATGTCACATAAGAACAAGGAGCAGGAGTAGGCCATCTGGCCCTTTGTGCCTGCTCCACCATTCAATAAGATCATGGCTGATCTTTTCATGGACTCAGCTCCACTTATCTGCCCTCCCACCATAACCCTTAAATCCTTTATTGGTAAAAAAAATCGATTCTTGCTTTAAAACAATTTAGCGAAGGAGCGTCAACTACTTCTCTGGACAGGGAATTCCATAGATTCACAACCCTCTGGGTGAAGAAGTCCTTTCTCAATTCAGTCCTAAATCTACCCCACCCGCCTAATTTTGACACTGTGCCCTCTTGTCCTGGATTTAGCTACCAGTGGAAACATCCTCTCCATGCGTATCTTATCTGTTCCCTTCATAATTTCTATAAGATCCCCACTCATTCTTCTAAATTCCAATGAATATAATCCCAGTGTACCCAGTCTGTCCTCATAAGCCAACCCCCTCAACTCCGGAATAAGTCTAGTGAACCTCTTCTGCACCCCCTCCAGTGCCAGTACATCCTTTCTCAAGTAAGGAGACCAAAACTGCACACAGTACTCCAGGTGTGGCCTTACCAGCACCCTATACAGCTGCAATATAATCTTCCTGCTTTGAAACTCAATCCCTTTAGCAACGAAGGACAAAATTCTATTTGCCTTCCTAATTACCTGTTGTCCCTGCAGACCAACATTCTGTGATTCATACACAAGGACTCCCAAGTCCGTCTGCATAGCAGCATGCTGCAACTTTTTACCATTCAAGTAATTGTCCGTTTTACTGTTACTCCTACCAAAATGGATGACTTCACATTTATTAACATTGTATTCCATCTGCCAGACCTTTGCCCATTCACTTACAGTATCTATGTTCCTCTGCAAGCTTTCACGGTTCTCCGTACACTTTGCTCTGCCACTCATCTTTGTGTCATCTGCAAATTTTGACACACTACACATGGTCCCCCATTCCTAGGTAAATTGTGAATAACTGTGGTCCCAATACTGATCCCTGAGGCATACTAATAGTTATTGATTGCCAGCCAGAATGGCACTCGTTCATCCCCATTCTTTGCTTCCTGTTAGTCAACCAATCCTCTGTCAGGCTAATACTCTACCCCTAACGCCATGCATCTTTATCTTATGCAGCAGCCTCTTGTTGAAGGCCTTTGGAAATCTCGGTATACCACATCTACTGGATCCCCGTTGTCCACTGTGCTCGTAATGTCTTCATAGAATTCCAAAAGATTAGTTAAGCATGACCTGCCCTTCATGAACCCATGCTGCATCTGCCCAAAGGGTCAAATTCTATCTAGATGCTTTGTTATTTCTTCCTTGATAATAGACTCAGCATCTTCTCCACTACAGAAGTTAAGCACCGGTCTATAATTCCCCATCATTTGTCTACCTCCCTTTTTAAACAGTGGTGTCACATTTGCTGTTTTCCAATCTGCTAGAACTAACCTAGAGTCTAGCGAACTTTGGAAAGTTATCACAAATGTAATCACTATTTCTCCTGCCATCTCTTTTAGTACCCTGGGATGCATTCCAACAGGGCCAGGAGACTTGTCTATCCTTAGCTCCATTAGCTTGCCCAACACTACCTCTTCCATGATAATGATTGTTCCCAGGTCCTCACCTACTTTCATCTCTTTGTCAATTACTGGCATGTTATTGGTGTCCTCCACTGTGAAGACTGACACAAAATACCTATTCAATGCCTTGGCCATTTCATCATATCCCATGACTAAATGTGCCTCTTCATCCTCTAAAGGACCAATGTTCTGCCACTTTTTAAATATATTTAAACAAACCTTTGCTATCTGTCTTTATGTTCTGTTTTTTTCTCATGTTCTATCTTACTTTTCTTTATAGCTCTTTTTGTGGCTTTCTGTTGACCTTTAAATCTTTCCCAATTTTCTAGTTTCTTGCTGATCTATGCCTTCTTTTTAATTTATAGACTCCCTTATTTCCTTAGACACCCATGGCAGATTAACCCTTTTCTTAAAGTCCTTCCTTTTCACTGAATTATACTTTGGCTGAGCACTTTAAAAAAATTACTTTGAAAGTCCTCCACTGCTCGTCAACTGTCCCATCATAAAGTCTTTGTTTCTAGTCTACTTTAGCCAGCTCCTACCTCATCCTATTGTAGTCCCCCATGTTTAAGCTCAGGATCCTGGTATTGGATTTTACCTTCACACTATCCAGCTGTATTCTAAATTCAACCATACTGTGATCACTCCTTCCAAGAGGATCCTTAACTATGAGGTCATTAGTTATTCCTGTCTCATTACGCAGGACCAGATCCAGGATAGCTTGCTCTCTTGTCAGTTTCATTACATACTGTTCAAGAAAACTATCACGGATACACTCAATGAATTCCTCCTCAAGGCTATGCTGACTGAGCTGGTTCGACCAATCTACATGTAGATTAAAATCCCCCACGAAACATCCCTATTTCAGTAATCCTTCCCAATCACAATGATCTTTCCTGAATATGCCATAGCTTGCAGATTGCTGAACCAAATAACCTTACATTACGCACGAGACAAATGCGGCCACCACCATCTCTGCAGTCTGCTCCAAACTCTACAGTTCTCCAGAACTCTGTCATACCATTTTTACTGGCATTAGTTATTTCTTTGCTTGTTGCCCTCCCCAATGTGTGGTGTTATTATTTGGTGGCCTACAGACTGCACCTATCAGTGTCTTTTTCTTCTTAGAATTTCTAGTTTCCACCCAAATGGATTCAACCTTATTCTCTATAGAACCTATATCATCTCTCAGCACTGCCCCGATGTTGTCCTTGAATGTCAGAGCTATACCACTCCCCTTTCCTTCCTGTCTGTCCTTCTGATTAGTCTGATACCCCTGGATATTTAACTCCCAGTCGTGACCATCCTGTAACCATGTCCCTGTACTGGTGACTAAATCATAATTATTCGCAATGATTTGTGCAGTTAACTCATCAACCTCATTACGAATGTTAGGAGCACTCAGGTAAAGCGCCTTTATGCTAGTTTTCATAACCTCATGATTTCCAACATCTGTAATAATATCTCCTGAGTTTTTCTTCCTTTTTACTTCTTCTTTTGTAGTCTGTCTTGTAGTTAAACTCTCCTGCACACATGCTAACCTTTCTATTTACCATCATACTTCCTGTTGTTTTCCCTTCCCTTCCCACCCCCCCCCCCCCCCCCCCGCCCCCAACTGACTAGTTTAAAGTCCTAATCACCACTGTTTTTATCCTATTTGCTAGATCACCAGTTCCAGAACGGTTCAGGTGGAGACCGTCCCTTTGGTATAGATCCCTCCTGTTCCAAAACTGATGCCAATGCCCCATGAAATGGAACCCCTCCTTCTTACACCACTCCCTTGGCCATTTGCTTACTTCCCTAATTTTCTTAGCCCTAAACCAATTTGGACGTGGCTCGAGCAGTAATCCGGAGATTATAACCGTTGAGGACCTGTTCCTTAATTTCGTTCCTAATGCTTGATAATCCCCAAATGGATCCTCCTTTCTAGCCTCGCCTATGCTGTTTGTCCAAACCTGGATCACAACAACTGGATCCTATCCCTCCCGCTCCAATATCCTTTCCAGCCGGTCAGAGATGTCCTGCACCCTGGCACCGGGCAGGCAACACACAATGCAGGACTCCTGATCCAGCTTGCAAAGGATACGATCTATGCCCCTAATTATACAATCCCCTATAACTACCACTTGTCTTTTTGCTCTCACCTCTTGAATGGCCTCCTGCACCATGGTGCTGTGGTCAGCTGCCACATCCTCCCTGCAGCCCTTTTCCTCATTCACACAGCAAGCAAGTACCTCATACCTGTTGGACCAGGTCAAGAGCTGAGGCTTCTCCATTCCTGAACTCAGGATCCCCCTACCTGCCTCACCTTCAATCACACCCTGTGGTCCCTGATCACTGACTGAATTTGAATTACTTAATCTACCAGGCGTGACTGCTTCCTGAAACAAAGTGTCCAGGTAACTCTCCCCTTCCTGGATGTGCTGCAATGTTTGAAGCTCAGATTCCAGCTCATCAGTTTTGAGCCAGAGTTCTTCCAGCAACTAACACTTGCTGTGGATGTGGTCACTGCTGTTCAAAATGGGATCAGCCAGCTCCTACATCATACAGCTACAGCACATCACCTGCCCAGCCATTTCTACTCAATTGGTTACTTTATTAACTTGTATAAATTTATGAGTTAATTAATTTCTTATACTTCTCTGCTATGCTCTTTTTCAACCTTACTGCAGATTTCCTTTCAGCCAATCAGGTCACTGCATTCCTGTGATGTCAGTCCAGTGTTATTAGCAGTGAGAATGTGTTTTTACCTCATTGATTTTAACCCGACTGCGAATCCTCTTGCAAGGATGCCTGCCTTGAAGAAGTTTTCCTCCTCTCTCTACAAGAATCTCAGGGAGTCCCTCTCCCACTGCAACTCCCAGGTCATTTCCTCTGCTCTGAAGCTCTTCAACCATGTTGTGAAAATCTCTCCACGCTTCAGGCTCACTGCCTTTATTCCTGATGAAGGGCTTTTGCCCGAAACGTCGATTTTGCTGCTCGTTGGATGCTGCCTGAACTGCTGTGCTCTTCCAGCACCACTAATCCAGAATGTGTTTCATGCTCACTCTGTGTTACTGCTGTTACTGTTCGTCCCTCCGACTGCTCCCAGCAGACTAGGCCACGCTTCCCGAGCTCAGTGAGTTTTATACTCACTCCCTGAGCTCAGTGAGTTTTATATTCACTCCTCGAGCTCAGTGAGTTTTATATTCACTCCGTGCTGCTGCTGCTGCTGCTACTGTTCCTCCCTCTGGCGTCTCCCAGCAGACTAGGTTGCACTCAGTGAGCTTTATAAAGAACAACCCCAGTTATCGAAACATGAATTATCTGAATTTTGGATTATCCGAACAAGATCTCAAGGTGCTGTAAAAATGTTATCCATTATCTGAACAAAAAATTCCCCGCCTGTCTGATTCTGATAATCAAGGTTGTTCTGTACTCCCTCCTTGTTGCTGCTGCTGGTCCACCTTCCGATCATTCCCCACAGACTAGGCCACGCTCCCCGAGCTCAGTGAGTTTTATACTCACTCTGTGCTGCTACTGTTCCTCCCTCTCACTGTCCCTCTGACTGCTCCCTGCAGACTAGGCCACGGTCCCCGAGCTCAGCGAATTTTATACTCTGTGTTGCTACTGTTCCTCCCTCTGACTGCTCCCCGCAGACTAGGCCGCATTGTCCGAGCTCTGTGAGTTTAATACTCACTCCGCGCTGCTGCTGCTGTTGCTGCTGCTCTGCCTTCCGATAGCTCCCTGCAGACTAGTCAGGGCAGTGTTGCCAGTGAAATGCTCCCAACCTGCACCAAAACTAATCTTATAAGAGCCTGAGTGATGTGGGTTAAAGCAAGATTTAGGGCAAAATTGGATGAGAAATCCAGCAAGGCCCATCTTGACATTGGGAGCAACTCGCTCCATGCTTTTCACAAGTGGGATAGTGAGATCCTCGCAAGGTAGCAGTGAGTTGTCAGTGGATGACGATTAAATTTTGTTCAACACCCTGTTGGTGGAATCACTTCACTATCTTAATATTCAGCGTTCCATTTTACCAAACTCACCAAACAATCTCAACAACAAGAAAAACCGAAAGAACTGAGGTTGCTGAGAACCTGAAACGAAAACAGAAATTGCTGGAAAAATTCAGCAGTCTGCAATCATCTACGCAGAGAAATCAGAGTTAACGGTTAATCAGAGAACTGTTTTGAAGAAGGGTCACTGGAGTTGATACGCTAATTTTGATAACGAGTAAACTCGGCATGGAAAACAGAGCATGTCCCTTGTGAATTCAGCTTGCTGCTTGCTCCAAAAGACCTTCATGTTGGTTACCAGCATGAAATTTCAGAGCACACACCATGGGCACTAGTCAGATGCACCTCACATCTACATTGGTATGCAACATGTGTCAGTCTCTTGACATTTTTCTGGCCCACATACAGGACACTTCAACATTGCAATGCTGCACCTCAGGGTACAATGGCTTGCCCAATGATTGTAATGCTGCAGCAAGGACATTGTCTACTCAGAGACATGGACAAATTTGATGGACTGGCTGCACCTCCAGGTTCTTTGTTTGTTCTCACAGCATTCACTCATCCTTGCATTCTCTTATTGAATTTTGGCACTGCCACTTCAGGTCCATATTACCTACATCTTTACATTTGCCATTCAGTGCTCACACAAAGAAAGGGAGCTTGTCACCAGGTTTCAGTCAAGTCTATAGGACAACTTTCACTCATTGAGCCAAGGGCAGCCTTGGATATCATTAAGGGCTTGGAAATGATCAGTTAGCCACTTGGAGTGGTCAGAATCAGAGCACTCTTCACATAAGGGGTGGACAGTTGAATATTGTATGGCCCCCAACAGTCTTGATTCTTTATGCCTTTTTTTGGGAGCTGCTTTCCTCCTGGGATAAGAGAAGCGTAGGTATTCAAGGAGATGAAAGTGGCATGGCTGTTGTTCTTGGTGCAGATGGGGAGGTGTTCTGAGTGAATGAGGGGGTAGCGCAGACGGCATGCAGCATTAGTGGTGACAATGAAGGAGGGAAGACATTGCAGGCATTAATGAGAGCAGGAGAGCATTAGCTTTGGTGAGAGTGGGAGGTATCGGAGAGAAGGTTATGGCAAGTAAGCTGGCAGAGTGTAGAAGGTCATTGGCCTTCTTCCTGCCATGCTGGGCATTTCACCAGATGACTGAGCCTGCACTGACCTGTGTGTTAACCTCCGATCCAGCTGGTATGGTTTTGTATCATGGCCTCTACAGCTCATCCTAAAGGAAGTGGAAGACTTGCCTCTCCATCATGCTGTCTAGCAGAGCCTCCAGCTTCCTCCCCGTAAAATGGTTTACCACTATCCCCCTGTCTGTCATGTCCATGATAAATGTTGGGAGCCATGGAGGGCAGTTCTGGCCTGTACTTGTCTGGGTGCCCAATAGCCTTTTAAAGGTGACACGTGAGTTTTGGTATATCCAAAGTGACAAGTTGTTCTGAGGATGGCTTTTGGAAAGATAGGGCGGGAATTGGATGTGAGGAATACTATGGGGGAAAGTTCGATAGTTAATGAGGCAAAATGGTTTACGGAATAAAAGGAAACCCACCAGGCCCTATAGGCAGGAATCCCTCCATTAAAACACAATACAATTCAGACTTAGCCAAAAATAAATATCATTCAGCACTCAGTCTGTCAATAAACTGTATTCCCTGGTGATATGTTAGCCTTCATTCAAAACATTGAGTACTGTGCATGGAGGCTGGTGCTTATTGAAATAATGTATTGCCAGTTTTGAAGACAAATTCTTTGAGGTGCAATGAAACAGATAATTAAGACACTCCTTGGCACTGTGGTTTGGAACTTAAATGTTCTTCATTATTTGTAACCTGGTCTTTACTGGCTTTCAAAACAAAATTGGCTCTGACGAAATTTAATGGTGATAACAATGGAAATTTCTGAGAAAAGTTATGATTGTTTTCAATTTGGATTAGTTGTGAGTATTGAATATGTCTTTGATTTTAGATAAACTGCAATATATTGGAACACTTCCATCCTTTAGCCATTTTCATTATGTGATTATATTTCAATCCATTAGAAGTTGTCAGCTAGCTAAAAACAAATTGGTTTTTGCTTTGTTCAAGGGGCGACCTGGCCGGAGAGGACTTGTGGGTAAAACGGTGAGTTGATAGCTTCCTTGCGTTTAATAAGATAAATAACAAGATTTGTTACATGACAGCTTGTCTGGATTCAAGATGATGGACAGCTGTTGCTAATACTATGACAACATTTCCTGATCAACATCACATCATCACCCACCCTCACTTTCTCTCCTTCTCTTCTCCCCCACTCCCCTTCCTCTCTCTCACATTCTCACTCTCTCTTGCTCTCTCCCTCTCTTCTCCCCCACCCACCTCTCCCTCTTTCTCTTTTCCTCTCTCCCTCTCCCTCTGACAATATATTTTATATGCAACCTGCAATACAATTACATGCTCTTTCCTAGTTTTCAGGATGCTGAGGTCTCTGCTGAAAGTTTCAGCGCCATCCTCACTCAGCTCAGCAAGCTGAGCAGAGCACAGGGACCTGGTGATTGGTGGGGTTGGAATTTTCAACATAGTCTTCTCTCCTGGAATTTAGCCTTTCTAGTTATGAGCATATCGAAAGAGAATTGGGAGCAGCATGCAATTTTAGTTTGAATATCTGCAACGGGTTAGAGTCATCCACTCCAGCTGAACAACAGGACATCAAAGTTCACTCAGCACTCACTATGCAGGGTGCTGCAACCAGACACCAATTTTGTATGATTCGGGATGGGATATGCCAAATTGCTGTGCTCCCAAATTAGGAGAAATGAACTGGATGCCTTTCTCCATTCCCCTCATCTGGCCACAACACAATTAATTTAAAGAGATTCCATTCCCTTGTAGATGCCTTTCTAAGTTTGGGAGAAGATTTGTATCTCGGGTGCTTGTTGTTGTGGTTCTGTTCGCCGAGCTGGGAATTTGTCTTGCAAACGTTTCGTTCCCCTGTCTAGGTGACATCCTCAGTGCTTGGGAGCCTCCTGTGAAGCGCTTCTGTGCTGTTTCCTCCGGCATTTATAGTGGCCTGTCTCTGCCGCTTCCGGTTGTCAGTTCCAGCTGTCCGCTGTAGTGGCCGGTATATTGGGTCCAGATCGATGTGTTTGTTGATAGAGTCTGTGGATGAGTGCCATGCCTCTAGGAATTCCCTGGCTGTTCTCTGTTTGGCTTGCCCTATAATGGTAGTGTTGAACCAGTCGAATTCATGTTGCTTGTCGTACTTGGGACTTGTAGTTGCTTTGGGGCTACCCAAAGTGCACAAACCAGACATCCCACTCAGACCCATAGTATCACTACCAGGGACACCATCACACAAACTGGCCAAAGAACTACAGCAGAAACTGAAACACCTGATCAGCGGATCCAGACAATCTATACAATTGACACAGGAATTCTTGGACATCATCAGAAATATACACATAGACAAAGAAGAAACTATGGTCTCATTCGATGTAACGGCACTGTTCACCTCCATCGACAAAACCCTAGCCAAAGAAACAATAGCCAACCTGCTGGACAGACATAACAGACAACAGGACGTTGAACCTATCAACAAAGACGGCATACTTAAACTACTGGACTTGTGCCTCACAACACACTTCACATTCAACAACCATATATACGAACAAATCAACGGAACACCCATGGGCTCACCGATCTCTGGACTCATAGCAGAAGCAGTAATGCAAAGGTTAGAACAAACAGTCTTACCACAAATTCAACCCAAACTCTGGGTCAGATACGTGGATGACACCTTTGTAATAATTAAAAACACAGAAATAGAGAACACACACCAGATCATCAACGCCACACTCACAGGAATCCGATTCACTAGAGATGAAGAAAAGGACAACCAACTCCCATTCCTAGACGTGACGGTACAGAGAACACCGAACGGAGAATTCACCACAAAGGTTTACAGGAAAGCCACACACACAGACCAAGTCCTAAACTATGAAAGCAACCACCCCAACACACACAAACAAAGTTGCATCAAGACACTATTCAAAAGGGCCACAACATACTGCAACACACCAGAACTACAAAAAGAGGAAGAGGAACACCTATACAAGGTATTTGCCAAAAACGGATACCCTCGCAATTTCATCAACAGATGCCTAAGGGAGAGACAACGGAACGAGGACATGCCGCAACCCAAAGGACTAGCCACACTACCATACATCAGGAGCATTTCTGAACTGACAGCCAGACTACTGCGACCACTAGGACTCATAACAGCACACAAACCAACAGCCACACTCAGACAACAACTCACCAGAATGAAGGACCCGATACCCAATATGAGCAAAACTAATGTAGTGTATAAAATCCCATGCAAGGACTGCAGAAAACACTACATCGGACAAACAGGAAGACAGTTAACGATCCATATACAAAACGACAAGCAACATGAATTCGACTGGGACAACACTATCATTATAGGGCAAGCCAAACAGAGAACAGCCAGGGAATTCCTAGAGGCATGGCAATCATCCACAGACTCTATCAACAAACACATCGACCTGGAACCAATATACTAGCCACTACAGCGGACAGCTGGAACTGACAACCGGAAGCGGCAGAGACAGGCCACTATAAATACCGGAGGAAACAGCACAGAAGCGCTTCACAGGAGGCTCCCAAGCACTGAGGATGTCACCTAGACAGGGGACGAAACATTTGCAAGACAAATTCCCAGCTCGGCGAGCAGAACCACAACAGATGCCTTTCTCCTAGAGGAAGTGAATTTATCTTTAAAAAGAATCAGGCTTTCTGGAGTGCCCTAATAATTGGAGATAACATGGTGAGAGATGTTGGGTAATGATTGGATTAGAGTTAGATTAGATTAGAAGATGATTTCTAGCTTTCTGTGCCCTAGTCTTGGTGAGAATGTGCTTTACTCAGTTGTACACTGACTCGAAATGACTACTAAAGATATTGTTACTTTACCTGTAAAAAGCAATAGAAAGAATTTGCATATATACAGTGTCTGTGATGACACCAGTTTATCAACATACAATGCAGTCAATGAGTGACTCTTGATGTGCAGTCACTGTTAAAAGGCAGAACATGGCCAGTCAATTTGGACTTGGAAATGTTCCACAGGAATTAGATAATGAACAGGTCGTCTGTTTTAGTTGTTGTTTGAGGAATAAATGATGGCCAGGCTAATAGGCAGAACACTCCCATTCTTTGAATAAGTAGACAGGATCTTTTATAACGACATATTTCTACTCGAAGCCTGCAGTGGCTCGAAGACAGTTCACTTTCTCCAGGGCAACTAAGGATGGGCAATAAGTGTTAGCCAAGCCAGTGATACTCATATAACTACATTCCATGAGTAAACTAAAATAAACTGATTATCATTAAAACATTTACTTAAATACAGAACTTTTTTTGTCTCATGCCTAAAACATACATTACCATTGTGCAGTTTAACACATCCTGGTCCACAAAACCTGGAACCAGTATAAGATTACAGATTATGCTGTGGATGCATCAGGAAAACACTCAGATCAATTAAAGTCTTTATCCCCACTGAAGTCAAAAGTAGGTGAAAGATTGTCACATTGAAAACTACTGTTGTTTTAACGTGACCATCTAGATTTAGTAATGTGGCTGCCTGATTTTGCACCTGTATTGAAAAGAAAGTAAGATCTTCAAGCTGAAAAACAAGCAGCTGATCTAGTTGCATCAGTTTTCCATGAGGCAGGTTAATAAAACTTAATGCCCCTTTCTCCACTACCTCACCAAAGTATTGCAGTATTGAATCAGGATTTGAAGAAATGAATTGCAAAATATTAGGTTAGATTCTCTACAGTGTGGAAACAGGCCCTTCGGCCCAACTAATCCACACCGATCCTCCCAATACACCTAAGTCTATGGGCAATTTAGATTAGATTAGATTACTTACAGTGTGGAAACAGGCCCTTCGGCCCAACAAGTCCACACCGCCCCGCCGAAGCGCAACCCACCCATACCCCTACATCTACCCCTTACCTAACACTACGGGCAATTTAGCATGGTCAATTCACCTGACCTGCACATCTTTGGAGTGTGGGAGGAAACCCACACAGACACAGGGAGAATGTGCAAACCCCACACAGACAGTTGCCTGAGGTGGGAATTGAACCCTGGCACTGTGAGGCAGCAGTGCTAACCACTAAGCCACCATGCCGTCCCTGAGAATATCTAGTATTACCCTGAGAATATCTGCTATTACCCTGAGAATATCTGCTATTCAGGAGGTGATGAAGATTTAATGATAGAGGTCAATTTTGAGCTGGTCAATATTAACCTGAAACTTTGATAAATTTTGCTTGAGGAAGTAAGTATTAATCTGTTAAGTATAATGTGGTAGAATCAAGTTATCACCAATTATTGCTCTTACTGGCATGTTAAGAACTAAAATTGAGAGAAGCGCATGTAAATTGTACTTCCTGCCGCCCACCTGTACAGTACATGGACCAAAACAAATCTGCAGATGCTGGAATCCAAATTAGACAGGTAGGAGGCTGGAAGAACACAGCAAGCCAGGTGGCATCAGGAGCAGGAGAAGTCAACGTTTTGAATATGACCCTTCCTCAAGGAAGCAGAGTATGGCACTAACTTCCAAGCTAGAAAGCCATGAGAGTCCAACCTCCGGTAATTCTTGCCCATACGATTTCAGTCCATATCAATAAATGCAGTTCCCAAGAAGCGTATCTGAGCTTCTCCGTTGGCTTTGAATCTCATTGAAAACAGCTTTTAATTCCCTCATTAATATTGAAATTTCCTTCTACAGGGTGTCAGGGGACCTTCTGGTTACCCAGGATCCATTGGGCCCTCTGGACTCCATGGCCAACAGGTACATTTGCATTTTCTAATGTATCTTCTAGAAACACAGCTTGGTTAGATTTGTATGAACTGAATAGCTAATTTGCAAGTCTAAATCTCTCTGAAGCTTTTATATCAGTTAAGATTGATGAGATTCTGACTTGAACTGTTCCTCTAAAGTTGGATCCTATTTTGTTTTGCTTGTCAGCATGTTTCTTGATTTACCCCTATTGGTTAAGTATGGGATAGAGTCCAGAAGTGGCCTGAGTACAGGAATTCCAACTTATGATGCTTAAGAATATTATTTGTTTCCTTGGTTATCAAATTTGAGGTGATGAAAATGTAATTTGGTCCCTGATTCAAGTGAATAAATTTAATAAAATAACAAACTGAAGTAAAGCACAGGTGAAGTAAGGTGTTGACTTTGGATTATAGTCAGATTGTTTCACATTAAGAATTGATGCATGCTTTTTTCCTGCAATCTGGTTTCCCTCTCCATTTTCTTTCTCACTGCCTTAATTAAAAGGATAATCAGCATATTTTCACAAGAGTCGAGAGTGTGGTGCTGGAAAAGCACAGCAGATCAGGCAGCATCCAAGGAGCAGGGGAATCCACATTTTGGGCAAAAGCCCTTCATCAGAAAGGGCTGATGAAGGGATTTTGCCCGAAACGTTGATTTTCCAACTCCTCCGATACTGCCTGACCTGCTGTGTTTTTCCAGCACCACACTCTCGACTCTAATCTCCAGCATCTGCAGTACTCACTTTTGCCTATGTTTTCACAAAAGACACAGCACCGTCTGGCTGTTAATTAAAATTGCACAAGCAAAGACCTCAAGATTTTTGTAAAAAAAATCCTCACAGCTCTGCATTTTTTACCTGAATATGACAACTGCTATCAAACAGCCTTCATGGAATCAATCAATCATGAAATCTATAAAGTGTGGAAGCAGGCCATTTGGTCCATTGAGTCCACTCTGACCCACCACAGAGCATCCCAACCAGACCCACCCAACTCCACCTCTACCCCCACCCCCCCCCTTCCCCTCCCCCCCGGGGCTGTATCTCTGTAACTCTGCATTTCCCATGGCTAATTCACTTAATTTACACATCCCTGGACACTGTGGGAAACTTAGCATGACCAATCCACCCAAACTACACACATTTGGACTGTGGGAGAAAACCAGAGCACCCAGAGGAAAACCACTTGGATATGGGGAGAATGTCTGTGGAGTTTTCAAAGTCACCCGAGGCTGGAATGGAAGCCAGGTCCCTGGCAACAATGGTAACCACTGAGCCCCTGTGCTGCCCTTTTACACAATGCATTTCAGATCATTACAATTTCTACTGTTTGAATTGCCCTTCTAATTCTTTTGCCAGTTACCTCAAATCTGTAATCTTGGGGTTGGACAAAACAGCATTGGGGGTTGGGGGAGCATCGTTACATGGGGAAGTGCACAGTGAAAAGGCAGCCTTTGGTTGGACCTGCACCAAGTTGGAAAAGAGATCTGTTGCTGGGCGTGTGCCATTGTGTTGGAAAACTTTGGACCAACCAGATGGTCCCCCTCAGCTTTCATTCCTCACCTTTTTAACAAAGGTTTTAGAACTGACATTGGCAACCCTGAGTCCTGAACCTCCCTCGATCAAAAGGACTCACACTGAGAATGGGGTCAGGAAACAGGCACATTGGTTGGTACATTGGCTGGTGCAACTATATTTGAACCCTCTCTTTGTTCTCGACCTTGGCAGAGCCCATAGATCTTCCCCTATGTCTCGATTTAGAAAGTTGATGATTCCATATGCTTGTTTTTAAAACAACTTTTAGAACTTGTTCTGTTTCCTTCAAAAGATATATCTCTCTGTTCCAGCAGTACCTCTGTTTATAATTATACCATTTAGTTTGCAATACTTCAATGTCAGAGCAATTGTTCCTGACTCAAATCTTGGAGACATTCATAATCACAAAAAGGAGTAGCTGAACTGGTAGTGAAATTGTTTAAATATAGCTTCCATTTATTAACTCATTTGTTAGGGCTGATATTGATGTTAGTGAATTCTCAGTCAGTCATTTTTATTTTTGGTTTATAGGTAGGCACTGTATTTATTTTTATTGATAATGGACAATATTGATACAGGAAAAGTCAGGAGACTGAGAAGTGGTGTCTCATTTGACGTTGTATGATGTTTTCCAACAATGTGAGAAATCTAACATTTCCCCACCTGAGTCATAACCTATAGGTTAGATTTTGACTGGTTTTCTTCATATATTAAACACCTTTAATTATTTTCCAGGGATCTACAGGAACTGTTGGATTGAAAGGAGTAAAAGGAGAGCAAGGATTACCAGGGATTCCGGTTAGTAAGAGTTTTAAATGTGTCAACATATGATTGCACTGTCTAGTGGCTTTAGATTCAAAGTTGTATTTCTCAAAATTTCAGGACTGGTTCCCAAGGCATTTCAAGTCAAAGAAAGCAAATTTCCCGAGAGCTAGGAATTGTAGGATTAGTGGGTTAATGAGGCTTAGTTGCTGTCAAGAGTTGGGCAACAATTTATTAACCTATCCTTGATTATGTTGAGGTCTTTTTACCCTCCTTGAAATTACATGTTTGAGGGTGAGATTACTTTGATACATCGGAGTGACTGACCTGAGTACGATGGGCCAAATGATTATTTCTTGCCGAGAAAGTAAAGGACTTACACTTTAGAGCACCTTTTACTGTATTAAACATCACAAAACATGACCAAGGAAGTACAGATGTTGCAGAAGTACGGAGATAAATGGCCAAATACACTGTTTCAGAGAGGACAGATGGAGCACTGTCAACATGAGCAACGGCCCTCTGTCCTGTTTGTATTGTCAGCCTAGACATTCATGCTTTAGTTTCTGGAGTGGGGCTTGAACCCACAACCTCTTAATCAGCAACAAGAGTGTTATCCAGCAAGTAGCTCACTAATATAAGTTGAGGCAATGAAAGTGAAAAGTTGTCACATCTTTGGGCTGGAAGGGCAGCTATAATTGTGACATTTTTGCACCTGACCTGATTCCAGTTTCAAACAAACACATAGAATTCTGGAAAAACTCAGCAGGTCTCTGGAGAGAAAAACAGAGTTAACATTTTGAGTCTGGTAAGATTTGTCAGAACTGAAAGAAGAATGAAGGCATTTATTTACAGCTCATTCAGAAGACCTGTTTTGCTTGGAGATCACTGGTGACATTCACTATCAAAGTATTTAAGAGTCGAAAAGTGTGATGCTGCAAAAGCACAGTCAGCCAGCATCTGAGGAGCAGGAGAGTCGACGTTTCGGGCATAAGCCCTTCATCAAGAATGTGGAGGGGGAAGGGGGCTAAGATATAAATAGAGGGGTTGGGATGGAGCTGGGGTGAAGGTAGGTGGGAAGGACGTAGGTAGATGCAGGTGGGAAGTGATTGTGATGGGTCAGTGGGGAGGGTGGAGCAGATAGGTGAGTAAGAAGTTAGACAGATCGGTGTGGTGAAGAGAGTGGTGCTGAGTTGAAAGGTTGGATCTGGGATGAGGTGGGGGAGGGGAGATTTGGAAACTGGTGAAGTCAATGTTGATGCTGTGTAGTTGAAGGGTCTTGAGGTGGAAGATGAGGCGTTCTTTCTCCACTTGGCAGGTGGCTTTGATTTGGTGGTGGAAGAGTGCCAGGATTTGCATGTACTTGGGGGAGTGTGAGGGGAAGTTGAAGTGGTCAGCCACAGGGCAGTGGGGTTTTTTGGTGCCCTGAACCGCTCTGCGAGTTGGCGCTTGGTTCCCTGATGTAGAGAAGACTACATCGAGAGCAATGGATGCAGTAAATGAGGGGTGGATAAGAGTCAGTCAGTAATGAAGAGGCATACTGGGTATGAAATGTTAACTCCGTTTCTCTCTCCACAGATGCTGCTAGAACACCTGAGTTTCTCCTGCATTTTCTGTGTTTGTTTCAGACTTCTATTGACTTCATCCAAGAATAAAATCTGGCATAGTGTGAGACAGTTGTCTGATCCTTTCCTGCCAAGCTGGAGATTCCCAAGTGTGAGAACAAAAATGTTCTTTTCATCAGCAGTAAATCTTTGATTGAAATTTATTTACAGCCATTCTGTTGTTAACACTTACTTCCTTTTCAGATAACTGGTGAAGTTATTGTCAAAGTATTTAAGTGTCAGTAATTTCTTTTTTGGACGGATGTGGAGAATTATGGAAAGAAAGAAAAAGAATTAGAAAGAACAGATGCTCTTTGTCATTTTAAAATGACAATGCCATGTTGACTGTAAGTTGACATCTGAAGTAATATTGTCCCAGAAGGCAGTGTTTTATTGGTTTTGGACAAAGATTCCTTGAAATAGTAACTGTTGGCAGACCCTCACTGAAAGTATCTGCCAGAAAGCACTTGTTAACAACATATATTCTATCATGATAATGTGAATATTTACGACTTATGAACGTACTGACACATGAACTTGTAAATTAGGAGCAGGAATAGGCCACTTGAGCTTGCTCTGTCATTCTCTAAGCTTAAAGCTGATCTGATGACTAGACATCCCAACCTGCCTTTCACCCCCTTGCTAAATAAGAATCTGTCTACTTCTGCTTTAACAATATTCAAACATTCTGCTTCCACCATCTTTTGTTGAAGTCTTCCAAATGCTCTCACCACTCTTTGTAAAAAATGGCATCCTCATCTTTGTCTTAAATGGGTAACTCCATATTTTTGAACAGTTTTCCCTAGGTCTAGATTTCCCACATGAGGAAATCTCCTTCCTACATCGAGCTGTCAATATTCCTCAGCATGTTGCAGATCAATGCACCCACTTTTATTGCTGTAATCTCCAGGGGACACAAACTTAGCTTGTGCAGCCTCACCTAAAAATGGATAATTGTCCAAAATGGACAACTACACATTTCCCCACATTATATTACATTTGCTAAATTTTTGCCTATTTGTTTAATCCAACGGTATGTCTTTTGTAACTTCTTTACATTTTGCTGTCTTAGCTATCTTGGTGTCATCGTTAAATTATCTATCCATCCTATCTTTGGTCCCTTCATCAAAGTCATTTATGGATATTGTTAAAAACTCGAGGACAGGGGACTGATCCCTATGGCACACCACATGTTACATCATGCCAATCAGAAAACAAAATAGCCATTTATGCCTACTAGGAGAAAGTGAGGACTGCAGATGCTGGAGATCAGAGTCAAGAGTATGATGTTGGAAAAGCACAGCAGGTCTGGCAGCATCCAAGGAGCAGGAGAATCGACGTTTCAGGCACAAGCCCTTCATCAGGAATGAGGCTTGTGGGTCAGGGGGGCTGAGAGATAAATGGGAAGGGTGGGGCTGGGGACAAGGTAGCTGAAAATGCGATAGGTAGATGAAGGTAGTGGAGAAGATGATAGGTTGGAGAGGAGGTTGGAGTAGATAGATGGGAAGGATGATGGACAGATCAAGAGGGCAGTGCCGAGTTGGTAGGTTGGGACTGGGATAAGGTGGGGCGAGGGGAAATGGGGAAACTGGTGAAATCCACATTAATCCCATGTGGTTTCAGGGTCTCAAAGCGGAAGATGAGACATTCCTCCTCCAGGTGCTACATCAGCACCATTCCCCATCTTTTCCTCTGCTACATCGATGACTGTATCGGTGCCATCTCATGCTCCCACGAGGAGGTTGAAGAGTTCATCAACTTCACTAACACCATTCAGCCCAACGTCACATTCACCTAGACCATCTTGGACACCTCCCTCCCCTTCCTGGACCTCTCCATCTCCATCTCCGGTGGCCAACTGACCACGGATATCGACTACAAACTCACTGACTCCCTCAGCTACCTGGACTACACCTCCTCCCGCCCTGCCCCAGTAAACATGCCATCCCTTATTCCCAATTCCTCTGCCTCACTGCATCTGTTCGAAGATGACCAGTTCCACCATAGAACATGCCAGATGGCCTTCTTCAAAGACCACATTTTCCCCTCCCATGTGGTTGATGATGCCCTCCAGCGTATCTCCTCCACTTCCCGTACCTCCCCCCTAGAATCACACCTGCCTCAATGCAACAAGGATGGAACCCAACGGTCCTCACCTTCCGCCCCACCAACCTCAATATACATTGCATCATCCTCCACCTACAAGCAGAGCTCACCCATAGGGATATATTTCCCTCCCCACCCTGATTAGCATTTCGGAGAGACCATTCCCTCCACGACTCCCTTGTCGGATCCATGCCCCACTCCCGGCCACACCAGCCCACACCCCACTCCCGGCAACTTCCCCTGCCATTGCAATAAGTGCAAAACCTGCACCCACACCTCTCTGCTCATATCCTTCCAAGGCCCCACAGGATCATTCCACATCCAGCAGAAATTTACCTGTACTTCCATAAATGTCATCTACTGTATTTGTTGCACCTGACGCAGTCTCCTCTACATTGGGGAGACAGGACACCTACTTCCAGATCTTTCCAGAGAACATATCTGGGACACCTGCACCAACCAACCCTACCGCCCTGTGGCTGAACACTTTAACTCCCCCTCCCACTCTACCAAAATGTTGCTACCAATACCATGAGCTTTTATTTTCCATAATAACTCTTTGATGTGACCTCTTATTAAATGTCTTCTGGAAATCTTAGTCTGTTAATTGCACAGTGCCCCTTTATCCATAGCACTTGTTACTTCTTCCAAGAGCTTCAATAAATTAGTCAAACATTATTTGCCATTGACGAAAACAATTTGGATATGTCTGATTACTTTTGAGTTTTTCTAAATGCCATTTCCAAATGCTGTAGCTTCTTTAATTAAGACATCTAATATTTTCCTGATAATAGATGTTAAGGGATTTAAACTGAAGAATTCTGTTTTCTGTGTCCCTTCTCTTAATAAAATGTTCCATTTACTTCTTTGTAATTGATGGAACCTTCTCTGAATCAAGTAAAATTTGGAAAATTAAGACCAACACATCAACTATCTCACCTGAATAAAAGTGAAATGCTGTGGAAGCTGGAAAAGTAGAGCTTGCTGGAGAAATTCAGCATTTCTGACAGCATCTGTAGAGAGAGAGAGAGAAATAGAGTTAACATTTCGAGTGCAGTATGACTCTTCTTCTGAACTAGTCAATATCTCTTAACTAGTCAGCTAATTCTGAAGAAAAGCCATACCAGATCTGAAATATTATCTCTATTTTTCTCCAGTCATTCCATTCTGCCAGTCTAGTATGGCCTGCTCTTTGGTTGTCATTACAATGTGCTGTAAAGATCATAAGACTGCGATGTGCAAGCTGAACTAGGCTCTTTGGCCCATCGAGTCTGCTCCGCCATTCCATGAGACTAATCTTATAATCTTCAACTCTTCTTTCTTGCCTTTTCCCATTACTCTTGGTTTCCTTACTAACTCAAAATTTGTCTTATCTTAACCTTGAATATATATACGATTCAACCTTTACAGCCCTTTGTGGTAAAAAGTTCTACAGATTCATTAACCTGCAATGGAAGAAATTCATCCTCATCTCTGTTCTAACTGAGTGACCCTTTACTCCGAGTGTATGGTTTCTTGTCCTAGACTCTGTCACCAGGGGCAACAACCTCCCTGCATCTACCCTGTCAAGATCTCCAAGAATCCAGCTGGGACAGGAGTTTCTTTGATTTAGCACATCTTTCAAAATTATGATTCCTCGTCTTCTGGCTGTTTAACCTAAAACCCTTTATATTTTGCTCATGCGGCTCGTTAGAATACTAGTCCCACCATGGTTCCAGTGTAGGACATTGCAATGGTACAATCTCCACTTTCCCTGGCCCTGGTACCAGCACCTTATGATGTGGAACACACTTCTACCCTCCCAGACATGCATTTATTTTTGATCCTATTTGCCCAATGCCAATTTGCACGTGGCTCAGGTAATAATCCAGAGATCATCACTTCAGAGTTTTGGTTCTTGATTCTTGCTGTTGCAGAAGTTCTTGCTTTGTCGTTGGTACCTCGATGGACCATAACAATTGGATGCTCATCCTTCGGTTATTAGTTACTATCCCGCCCTAAGCAGGTGTCATGAACCCTGACAGCGGCAATACAGTCTCAGCTCTTTGCTGCAGAGAACGGTGTCAACACTGTATTATCCTTCAGTCAATGATGTTCCTTTTCGCTCCCCTCCCCACCTTTCTGTGGCTTTCTGTGTTGTGGTGCCACAGTCTGTTAACCATTCCAGCCCACAGCCCACATTCCCATCCCAACAAGTCGAAAGAACCTATTGAGCAGTTACAAAGGCTGAGACAGCTGTACTCCTACCTTCTGGTTTCCTTTAGCTGCAGACACAATCCCTCAGTACCTGCACAGAAGATCCTATCCTAAGGCTTAATTGGAAGCATTAGCTTTCGGAGCACCGCTCCTTCATCAAGTGGAGCTAGTGCTTCCAATTAAACCTGTTGGACTATAACCTGGTGTCATGTGATTTTTAACTTTGTACACCCCAGTCTAACACCAGCATTTCCAAATCTAACTTAAGGAGTGTGACTACCTCCTGGTACCAAATAGCTAGATGACCTTCACTCTGATGTATTGCTTGTGTTGATGATCTGCAGCTTGTCCTTCAACTCAATAGCTCTGAGCTGAACTCTTTGAACCACTTAACTGCAGGTCTGGATCATACAGGCAAATGGGCTCCAACATGCTGCAGCCGTGATATACCACCTGTCTTGGCATCCTTTATTTTTTATAATCAACTATTCTATTTTTATTTCAATTAACCTTGCGACCTTTCCTGTACAATGTAAACTTTTAGGATCAGAGTTTGGTTATAACCTCTTGTGAGGTTGATTTTTCCCTTGTAGTAGAGCAAAAGGCAATTCTTACAGAGAAAATTAATTAGTAAAAAACAAAGCATTTCCTTCCTCTAAATCCTTACCCAAATCTCAGAACAGTGTTTAAAGTCACACTCAGTGCTAAGGTCACTGAGGGCTCTGTATTCATATGCTCAACTTAGCTCAACCCCAAGTACAAAAAGAATAGGTTTAAGTTAATTTCTTTAATTAACATGGTCTTTTCCCTGGGGTGGGGGAGTCCACAAGTAGAGGCATAGGTTTAGGGTACCAGGGCAAAGCTTTAAGGGGCAACGTTTTCACACTGAGTGTGGTGCATGTATGGAATGAGCTGCCAGAGAAAGTAGTGGAGGCTAGTACAATTTCAATATTTAAAAGGCATTTGGACAGGTATATGAATAGCAAGGGTTTAGAGGGATAAGATGGCAAATAGATTAATTTAGGATATCTGGTCTGCATGGATGTGATAGACCAAAGGGTCTGTTTCCATACTGTACATCTCTATGACTTTATAACTAACTGAACTGATCTTCGGTGAAGAGTTACATTCCTTTGCTTAAGCCTGGATAAAATTTAGAAGTTAAGTAGCAGATCTCAGTTGAATGTGAAATGTAAAGACAATTAAATAACAAAGAATTAAGATAACCCTCACTCATCTGACCCCCTGCACTTTGTTCAAGATTGCACTCAATCTGGCTCAATGTGTAACTTCTAAATTTTTACTCTGCAGCCAGTAGTGGGGGAAAATGACAACAGGTCTCACTAAGTACACTGCTCTTCTCTCAGTTCCCTTCAATATTACTGAGGCCCCAGGCAAAAAAGTAATTATTTAATTGACAGGCCTGTTATTAAAAATGTACGCTGCTGTTTCTGTTAAATGCAAATGGCCCAAATGATGGAATATTTGCAGAGTAGTGTCTAGCCCTTGCACAGTATGGAAATTGGTCATCACTAAAGGCACAAATGACAGTCTTTGCTAACCCCCCACATCCTTCTTGATTTATCTTTGACAAAATTGACCATTTCCAATGCTACATCTTTATTGGCTAGGTGGGAAGAACTTTCCTTACTTTGTTCCTTTCTTTGTAAGAGAATCATCTGCAACAGCTTCTCTTATTCTTGTGCCATTATCTCTGGAGTGCCTCAAATATCTCCCATTGGTGCCCTCTTCTTTCTCATCTAAAGGTTGATTCAATGCCATCAACTGAAAATGTGGCATCAGTTTGCACCTGTATGCTGAAGGCACTCAGCTACACCACAAAACCATCTCACTCCTCCATTATTGCCATGTTATTAGACTACTCATCTGACATCTAACTCTGGATGAGCAGAAAATCACTGTGAAAATTGGGCAGACTGGAGCCATTTGTTTCCAGGCGCAATCTTCAATCCAAGCCCACTGACTTCATCCCTCAACGTGGCAAGTATATGAGATGAACCTAGAATGCTCCTAAGCTTGTGTTACATTTGCCGTCAAGGTGACTTTGTGATCCCATAGACAAACCATCATCATTATGATGGCCTCTCTTCAGTGCCTTAACAACTCGAAGTTTGACCCTGCTGCAGCTCATCTGTTGTTTCCTTAGGCAGGGAGACAAGGACCCATGGGCACAGCCTTAAAATTAGAGGGTGCCAATTTAGAACAGAAATGAGGAGACATATCTTCAGCCAGAGAGTGGTGGGCCTGTGGAATTCATTGCCACAGAGCACAGTGGATTGATAAATTCTTGATCTCGCAAGGAATTAAGGGCTATAGGGAGAGTGCAGGTAAGTGGAATTGAAATACCCATCAGCCATGATGGTGGAGTAGACTCGATGGGCCAAATGGCCTTGCTTCCACTCCTGTATCTTATGGTTTTACTGAATCTACTGAAACCCTCACTGATTCTCTTGTCATTTTTAAATTTGCCGATTCTATGTTATTCCTGGACAGTGTCTCAGTTTTAACCTTCTCTGTACACTTCACATCATAGAAAACTCTGCCGCCCCTGTGCTAACTGGCACCGAGTCCAGCTCACTCATCACTCACTGAGCTACACTGGCAAAGCTACCATTTTAAAATGCTCATCCTTCTTTTCAAATTCCTCCATGTTCTTCCCCTTCCCTATTACCGTAATCTCCTGACCTCCAAGATACTCTCCTTACCCTTTCAGTGCTGAGCTTAATTATTTCACCATTTGTCCAAATTCTTAAGCTGCTAAGGCCTTAAGCACTGGAATTCTGTCCCTAGATTTCTCTCTGTTTAATCCTTTAAGATGCTCCTTTAAATCCAACCCTTTAACCAATTATTTTAGTAAATTGTCCCAATATGTCTTTGTGATTCAGTCTCACATTTCAATTTGATTATGTTCCTGTGAAGCACTTTGGGGTGTTTTGCCAAATGAAAGGTTTTATATAAATTCTAATTGTTGATGCCTGGTTGACCAACAGTTGATTTATTTTTAGCGTTATTTCCTTGTGTTTCAGGGTACACCCGGATTGCTTGGCTTCAGGGGTGCCAAAGGCAGCCAAGGGCTCCAAGGGCAAAGGGTATGTGGAACAATCTCGTAGGTATTAATTGATACTTAGTAAAATGGAGCTTCTGAACAGGTCAACTGAAAAACTCAGAAGGAACAATTTCCCCTGAATCAAAACTCACCTTCTGACATAGGTCACTTAACCAAATCTGAAGTAACAATCCCTTTTATGAGTTTTACTGGAATAGCTTTGTGTATTTACAAAGTACTGAGGGTCTCCAATTTGTGAACTTCCGAGTTATGAATGCTTGTATTTACGAACGTGATCCCATACAGGGGTGCAATTCTAAAGACACAATGTATAAAAAATTTCCTGTACTTGACAAACAACTGCTTTACGCTGTCTGGTATTGCATTCAGACTTGTGTACAATTCAACTAGTGAGCCTACATTCTGAATGGAACCAGTTTGCTGCAGAGGTACTGCCTTTAGTTGCTGCAGGTAAATGGATAGAACAGTTGCAATACTGCTGGCAGTCACAGGGGGTGCTAAGAGCATGGTAAGGTTTGTGAACAGATAAACTAAATATGGAATTGGTGTGTGTTTACGTCCAGTAATTTTATCATAAACATGTTCAAGCTGGAAGTTTTCACTTTTCAAGCTTTAACATACTGACCTAAGTAGAATCTTGGATTCTTGAGTGTGTGTGTGTACATGACGTACTTAAAACTGTCACATATTTTCTTGGGTACATTGGTCTTAATTTTCAAGGTACTTTTTATGTTCACAATGTAATATTTAATTTTTTGCTCAGATCAAAGTTCTAGAAGTTTTTGACAGATTCCCTCCTGTTGCTGATGTCATTATATTATAAACAAATAATAGATTTTCTCTGGCCTGTTTGACTCAGTCATTGTCATTTTCTCCTGAGTCAGACTGCAGATTCAAGACCCACCTCAGGACCTAAGTACATCAGAGTCAGAAGTGAAGCTGAGGCTGTCTGCCTAACGAGACTATTTGAAGAGAAACCAAGATTGACAAATGTGGCACATAATTACAAATTGCTACATAGTTGAATTATTGCGAAGTACTTTGAGTAGATTTTATGATATGCTATGTAAAAGCAAGTGCTTTGCATAGTTTCTGGTGAAGCTGTAAGTTTATTCAACCCACCACATTTGTTGGTGGACGTGCCGGCAAAACATCTCAATTATTGCTTACATGTCTCCACCAATTGTACCAAACTTCCTTATTTTCTTTTTTCTCAAAAATAGTTCACTCCATTTTGTTTATTTAATTGTTGTGATTTGAGCATGTCATCTAGGCTGCCATTTCAATGCAACACTGTCACAGTGTTGACTTCAGGATGAAACATTAAACGAGGGCCATACCTGCTTATTTAGTTAAAGGTGTCCTGGACAATATTTATTCCTCAACCAATGCCACTAAAATAATTCATCTGATCGATTATCACATGGCCAATTGTGAGGAATTGTTGTGCAAAACTTGATTGGCATGTTTAGGACGTTACAACAGTGACTACACTTTGAAAATACTTCATTAACTGCAAAGGGCTTTTGGATATATGGAGGTCGTGAAAATTGTCACGCACACGTGGCAGTCTTTCTATAATTGTCAAAGGAACTTTAGTTAATCTAGCAATGTTTGTAGATCTGAATTATTTATTGCATAAATAGTACTAAACAATATTAGCAAGTAAAAATCATGTTGACAATTGTTCTTACTTGCCATTTATTGCCACTTTGAAATTGTCTGAAGGGTGTAACTGGAGATATGGGTGAGAAAGGAGAATCTGGAACAATTGGACCACGTGGACCACAGGTTGGTACAGTTTCTTATCAACAATAGGTTTGTGTTAACTGAGTTTCAGAGTTTGATAATATAGTGCTATACAAAGAGAAAGCTGATTGAACATGGCGCAAAAGGTCAAAATGATATATAGATCGAGATGAGTTTGTATAATCTCCCCATTTTTGCGTGGGTTACCTCTGGTGCTCTAGCTTTCTCTCTCAGTCCAAAAATGTGCAGATTAAGTGGACTGGCCCCATGCTAAAAATTGCCCCTTAGTGTCTAGGGTTGTGCAAGTTAGGTGATTTAGCCATGGTTAAATGAATGGGTCAAGGTGGGATCAGTGCAGACTTGATGGACCAAATGGCCATTGTACACATATAGGGATTCAGTGATTCTATGATGTGTTACCTCAATTCTTGGACTGCATGGAACTTTTTTTTATTTCATAAATATGCATTATTCATAAAAAATATCATTGTGTATGTGTGTATATATATTCGGTTCTCTACAGAACCACATCAAGGAAACAAAAATTGGAGTTTGACTCTATCCAAACAAATCAAAGTCATATCTTACATATTCAAAATTATATTTGCATGCATTTGAGGCACTAGGAGGGTCCGATAACTGCCAGGAAATTGGCAAGGGAAATGATTGATCTATTTCTATTGTGCTGTTAGCTCAGTACTTGGAATGATTCTGGGACGTTGTTAAGTCAGTTGTGGATTATGGATGGTTTGCATATTGCTGTCTGAGTTACTGTGGTGCAGCTGATTGAAGCTGACTAAAAAAATGTAGTGTTGTCACTTACACATTAATAAGCAGGAATTCCTTTTGAAAATGGACTCCTCTTTCAAGTTATGAATATTCAGGAAATTCCCAATAGATTATAAATTATCAACTGCTCTTAGTGCAAAGGAGTTTTGAGAAAGTATTTGATTACTGAAGAAAACCATCAGTGAAGAATTGAGACAGTAAGTAGTAAAGAGATTTTACCTGCATGAGTACCATTGACTGCAGGTAGTCAGCTGTACCCCAGTGAGGCTCACTCTCAAGGATTTTGTAATCTGCTTTAAATAGCTTCTTCCACCCAATCCTTAAATACATCATAATGATTCAGTGTGGCCTCCTGCATTTGCAGTGGGACTTGTAGACACCAATTTAAGCCCAAGCCCCACCCAGTAGCTGTGAAGTGAGATAGAAGGTCTGAAAGCTTTACCCTCACTGAAGCTTACAATGGACCAGCTGTGAAGTAAAAATTAAATTACGTGGATAATGTAAGGTCGTTTGTTTTAACAAATGAAACTTCAAACACACAAAAAAAATGATTTTGTAAAATTCAATTTCATTTCTAGAACAGAAAAGAGAAAAAATATAAGAAAATGTCTCTGAACACAGGGAGGCAAATGCTAATTATAAATAGGTTGAACAGCTCAGGCAAGTAATGCTGAAGCTAAAGGCGATGTTTTGAGGAGTTTATAGATTTTGTGATTATATCTTCACTGGATACAGAATAAACCATCATACTCTGCCTGACATTATGACTGTGCTTGTATCTGAACCTACTGTGATCAGACCATGGTATTGTTCTGTTGGAGGTTGTGGCACATTGGGAAATACCCTGGTCATCTGAGGGAGAGGTCTGAGTTCTAGTACCACCCCAGGAATTGATTGCCAAGGAAGACGCATGTTAATTTGTAAATCATTGCAGCATGTGACAGGTGGTTATTATGGAAAAGATTCCTAAATTATGTTGACTGAAGTTATATTCCCTCCCATACTCACAATTCATTTTGAAATCGCATAAAGCTCATGCATTTAATGTAATGAATTGGACCCTCTGGCATCAGTCTCCATCTACAATCCGCATGGACTCTTTTGGGATGGTCAGTTGGCATATTTGGCTGGATGGTCAGTTCAGATTATATTGGAACCAACAGCAAGGTGTTTTACCCCGTTCCATTTGTGGTAGATTGGGGATCTTCCTCCTTGCCCTGTCCATTGTGGAGATTGTGATAATGCAGATCAGACCTGTCTGTAGGCAGTGAACTCAAGAAGAGGAATACTGAGTTGCAGTAATATTCACTTTCCGCCGGAATCTCACTGACCTGAATCTCAGTGATCCAGTCAGGATGAATCAAAGATAGTAAAAGCCCTGTTGTCCTGTCTGCATTTTATCACTGCCAGTAAATTAAGGAGGGTGACTCACTGTCAAGAATTGTTGCTGAAGTTGAGCAATTCAGCAGCCTCACTGTTCATGGTAGTCACTGCTGTGGCTGCATGAGCTGGAGGAAGAGGGCATATCAGTAGACAGGAGTCCGTGAGGCTGGTAAGTGGGATCCCAGGACATGGGGGTCAGTCAGGTAGGCTGGATGAAACAGAATGGTAATTGCTGTAGGCTAATAATCCAACACCGTGAGGATGACCTTGCTTGTGGTGTGCAGTTCCATTGGCTCAAGACTAGCCAAAAAGGGCAGCATGGTGGCTCAGTGGTTAGCACTGTTGCTTCACAGTGCCAGGAACCTGGGTTCGATTCCAACCTCAGGTAACTGTCTGCGTGGAGTTTGCACATTCTCCCCGTGTCTGCGTGGGTTTCCTCCGGGTGCTCCAGTTTCCTCCCACAGTCCAAAGATGTGCAGGTTAGGTGAATTGGCCATGCTAACTTGCCCATAGTATTTAGGGATGTGTAGGTTAAGTACATTAGTCAAGGGTAAATATAGGATAATAGGGAGGGGAATGTGTCCGGGTGGGTTACTCTTCAGAGGGTTGGTGTGAACTTGTTGGGCCAAAGGGCCTGTTTCCACACTGTAGGGATTCTAGAAAAAAGGACCCCACCTATTTGCTGAAGCAGGGGAAGGTCCCAGAATTTACCAGGTGATGTTGCCACATGCCCTTGCTGCTTGTTAAACGTTGGTGGAGAAGAGTAGAAGTAGCCGCCTGCCTGACTCCTCTGGGCTCCTACAATGGCCCACCCACCTTATTTGTGGAACTGGCAAAATAGAATGGCCCATGAATGTGCCTGGCATGTAAGCTGACTGCTTTCCATGCCATTTTAGTACCCTTCGTGCCTCCTAACCCAATCCTCTCTGCTACTCTCCATATTACAACACACAACCAAAATTATCCCCAGTGAATTTTCACATCTTCTTAAAATACTTCAGATGGATTGGCAATCTCACTTCAAGAAGCAGAAAAGACAGAGACCTAGAATAATTAGGCAGACAAGTTACGTGTTAGCTAGTGTTTATATGCATGTATGTCTGTGTGTAATAGGCGTGGTACAATTATGAAGATTATGCATTCAGTGTTAAGATCATACTTGACTTGAGCCTGGAAGGGGAATCTGAAAAGAGCTCAATGCCATCAATTACAGAGGTCTTGACTTTCTATCCAGGCTTTCGAGTATGACTCAGAAAATGAAGATTGAGGTGTTTTGTTGCTTTCTGTACATGATGAGCTAATTCCACAAGTTATGGATCCTTGGTAATGTGCATCACCAAAATGTTGCGCAAATGAATTTATTAATTAATCGTTTGAGGCACTGAGAAATTTAAAGATGTTGAAGGACGTGAATTCTGTTTGATGTCACACAGGGTTTGGATGGGTATGACGGCACTGGAAGGCCTGGATCAAAAGGACAAAAGGTGATGAGCAAAATTCAATAATTGCATGCTTTCACTATTCTATTACTCTCACAGTAAGTGGAGAGTTTATTTTTGCTTTGGCTGCTCCCTTTCCAGAGATTGTAACCAGAAACTTAGGCACATGTCTGCCCATATCTTTAGAAACTTTTGATCAAGGTTTTGACTACCTGACCTCCTACCTCCTCATTATTCAGAGGCAAATTTCGTGAAGTACCTTGTGACATCATTATAGGTGCCAGATAAATGGCATCCTTTTTGAAGAAAACACTTCAAATTTAAGCAGGAGTAAAGCTGTGATGATTACAATGCCAATGTCTGGAACAAAGATGTCTAATTTCTTCTCTCTTGTTATGATTCAAGGGAGTACAGGGACCCCCTGGTTATCCTGGTCAGCAGGTATTGGCTACATTTGTAAAAATATGTCCACATTTCCGCCATTGTTTTTCAATTAAAAGACATTAACAGTTATTTGTGTACGTTGTGTTCTGAAATTTTAGGGAGTAGATGGTCCTCCTGGAATCGAGGGCAGAAAAGGACCCAAAGGAATAAGAGGACGCAGGGTATGATATTTATTGAGTTTATTAAATATTTTGAACCTGTGGAACATCCATTCATGATTTAATAAGGTAATCTAGCTCTTCTGGCAAATGAAAGATCATAGAAATTCCCCTCTCTTTGACAAAATTTACAAGTACTGAAGTTTACGGGAAACCCCGAATTTAAAAGGAGTTGCATTTTGTGGCGTATTGTGAAATATGAGACTATAGTGCATTGTTGACACGATTAGCTCAGATTTTAGAGCTAGCAGTGGAAGCATATTGCTCACAGCTCAGGTTCAGTAAGCTGCCTATTGGGTTTTAATAGGCTGGAGAGCACAGGGATCTTCTTTTTCAGTGTTATTTTGAATTTGGTGTCCTCTATAGGGGACCCATAGAATGTGTGTACAAGGCAAGTAGCAGGATTTACCAATCTTATTGTAGAATTCTTATAAATCACCAAGGAAGAAAGTCAAAGGTAGGAAATATAAAATACATTTAAATAATTGCAGAGAAAATCAGTTGGGTTTAGGGTACACACACAGGATTAAGGGATAAGCTTGTATATAAAAGCACAAATGTTTAATGGCCAATTTTGTGGAGAAAGATCTGGGTAATTAACTTTCTCCTGTTGGAATGAGACTCCACATTTTTATAGTTAATTTTTCAGATACAGGAATCTAGTTCATAAGTGAATATGACTTAGTTTGCTTTACACATCTCCGTTATTTCTCATTGAACAAGACTGAAGATTTTCATTGGTCTTCCACGTGCATGAACTGCAAACGGCTAGCATACAGGTACAGCAGGTAATAAGGAGGGCAAATAGAATTTTGGCCTTTATTGCCAAAGGAATCGAGTGTAAAATTAGGGCAGTATTGTTGCAACTACGCAAAGCATTGGTGAGACTGGTTTGGAGTATTTCCTACAGATTTGGCCCCCCCTTAACTGAGGAGGGATGTAATTGCATTGGAGACAGTTCAGAGAAAGTTACTAGATTAATCCCAGAGATTAAACAATTGTTTTATGAGGAGAGTTTGATCAGTTTAGGCCTGTACTTGTTCGAGTTTAGAAGTTTGAGAAGATATCTAATTGAGGTGTATAAAGTGTGAAAGAGGATTGACTACGCAGACATGGAGTGAATGTTTTCCTTGTGGGCTAATCTAGAATGAGAGGTCGTAGGTTTAGGCTATGGTTTAGCATATTTAAGAGCACGATGAGGAGGAATTATCACTCTGAAGGGGACCATGAATCTGTGAAATTCACTACCCCAGAATGCAGTGAATGCCACTGGATGCATTTAAGGTGGAGATCAACAGACAGACTTTTAGTTAGTATTGGGTTGAAAGGTTATGGAGAGGGGGCACGGGAAATGAGTTGAGGCTGAGGTGAGATCAGTCATAAACATATTGAATGGCCTAGCAGGCTTGAGGGGCTGGAATTCCTGCTCTTAGTTCTTATGTGTGGTGTAATAATACTTAGTTAGGCTCTTGCTTTGGCAGTGATTTTCTGCGGAGATTTCATTATCATTGACAACAACATCCAGATTTCTATGTTAAAGAGCATTTATGGAAGCCAGAGTTTTATCTAAAAATAGCAGCAAGTTCTGGCAGCCTCCCTGTTAGTGCGGCTTATTTGGGGTTTTGATTCAAGGTGATCAGATTTTTCGCTTTTATTTATAATTTGGAGTCTTTAACTTATCTATTTTCATTAGATTAATTTGATTTCAATTGATGACAGTTGGGGTAACTCAGTGCCATGCTGATTAGCTCTAGCAGAGTTGAACTGAGTAGCAATTCCAAGTATAGTCTGTTCTGATATAACATGACAGTTCCGTTCCTGTGTGATCCTGGGTTATAGGAGAATCACGTAATAGCAGCACCATTTAAATCCAAGTGAACCGAGTCGCGTTATAGCCAATACAGGTAAGGAAATTTTGCATTCTACAAATAACAGTCTAAATTCTTCAATCGCGTTATAATCAATTTGCGTTGAAGAAGTGCACGTTATAGCAGAACTGACTGCAACAGTGTGGAGAGCAGTGTAACAGGTTATCATCAAACAACAAGAAAGAGTGAGAGCCGTCCATAGGTATCAATGATATTGTATCACATTTTTATGTGATGTTGTTTGGTTTTCCTCCGAGTTGAAAGTTTAAAGATAGAAGTTGCAATTTTAATGCAAGAATCCCATAATAATGAACTAGTTATCATTCACATAGTGTCTAGGAAATGCTGTAAAACTCATCAAACAGTTGAGAGACTTGTTCCTTGTTGGCCACTTTGTATTAAATGCCTGAAGTTTATGTGCTGAATTGGGGCTTTGCTGATCATACTTCCTGGAAATATAAGCCTACTTCTGAACTGTTGATGTCTATGTCAGTCATAACCAAATCCTTCCCTGTTCCAAAGTTACTTCTGGCAGTATATGTCTGTTCACGCTGATTGAGAGAAAGTGAGGACTGCATATGCTGGAGATCAGAGTTGAAAGGTGTGGTGCTGGAAAAGCACAGCAGGTCAGGCAACATGTGACGAGTAGGAGAGTCAATGCTTTAGGCATAAGCCCTTCATCAGGCTTATGCTTGAAACTTTGACTCTCCTGCTCCTTGGATGCTGCCTCACCTACTGTGCTTTTCCAGCGCCACACATTTTGACTCTCTCCATGCTGATTGTAAGTCCCAAGTGCTCAATTGCAGCACTTCTAAAATGATACAGCTTAATATTTTTAAGTTGTTTGTTACTTCAACAAAACTTGCTTCTTCATTGCAAGATCAATATCATGGAATGTCCTCCCTAAAATCACTGTGGGGATAACTACACCACATTAAGTGCAATGGTCAAGGGAAACATTCACCACCACCATCTCAAAGCCAAAAAGGGATTGGCAGCATCAACATTCTGTGAAGGTATTAAAAAAAATTGCCATTGCCCTCTGGTGGATCTGAGCCATTTTTCTCCTGGATTTTACATATTTAAGACCATGATCTTAAAGGACAAGCTTTAAAAGATGAAGCTGCTCAACATCATAATATACTCCAAACCTCACAATGATCATGAACAAATCCATTCCAGATCCTAAAGTTGGGCAAATTTAGCTGAACTATAATGAAAGGTCCCTCATTAATATATGAATTTAGAATATCCCAGCTTGCATTAGCCATTACATCCTCTAAATGTTTCAAGAAAATGAGATGTCTTCAGTGTTTCAAATGACTGTTATTTGATCTTTTCTGTTTGAGGGCGACTCTGGCCTTTCTGGTGATCCAGGAAACCCAGGAGAAGCAGGATTTCCAGGAGTAAGGGTAAGGTGCCTAATGAATGTGGTTCTGTATTATCTCCAGTGATTGTTTTTTTAACATACTGCTGAACTTTTAACCTGAAGAAAACATGGATTTGGGATGGTGGTGACTTAAAGTATGAAGAGTAATTATCCTGAACTAAACTTGTTTCTGACGCACCAGGTCTGGTTTTAACTGCAGCTTGATGGTTGTCTCTGTAAGTATAATAATGACACTGTGAGACTTACAGTCATGATGTTTTCCAATGTTAGCTGCTGCTGACTAGGTTTTCAGGACATCAGCAGCTTCACTGATCAGTTGAGGATTTGGTGGATTCCTAAGTTAAATTACTTTGGATCAAGCTACCTGACTGAGAAGCCTCCACAATCAGTCAACCTCCCTCTGGCCTTTCTCTCAAAAACATCGAACGCAAACATTAGTGTTCTGATTCCTTCAACCACAGGAGGTCTGACTGCTGTGCTGTCTACCTCAGGTTCTCAGGCCCTGGAATTGCAGACCTTTATTTCAGTACTGTACTCCTTTGCTCATCGCGCAAAGCTTAGGAAGTGTACCCTACCAAGACATATTTGAAGCTTATCGATAAAGAGAAGAGCAATGTTAGTGAAATCTGTACATGTTACAACAGAAATGACACAGGGGTGTGGAATGATTCTGCAGAATAATAGATTTTAACCACGTAGGAACATTGGAGATTTTTTGGACTTATTCTGCTGTTCCATCAGGTCACAGCTGAATTGCATCTTAGTTCACTTTCTGGATTAGTGGTGCTGGAAGACTTTCGCTGCTCGTTGGATGCTGCCTGAACTGCTGTGCTCTTCCAGCATCACTTATCCAGAATTTGGTTTCCAGCATCTGCAGTTATTGTTTTTACCTCTTAGTTCACTTTGCCTGCCTTGATTTCATATCTTTTAAAAATCTTAGTCAAACAGAGACCTCTAACACAACGTATGCAATATCTGACTCAGAGTGAAATATCATGGGAGTAACAAATGAGAATTTTATTCTGGAAAGGAAAACCCTCAACTTGATGATGGCAAGATTAAAGTTTGGATGATTCATCACCATTCATGTTTACTTGATAGAAAACTTACCCTGAAGAATTTCATTGTAGGGTTACAGAGCATAACAAGCTGAATGCAACTTTAGTGACATTGAAATGCTGGAAAACAGGCTTGTCATAACTGCCGCAATTAGCCACAGAGAAAATACTCTGTCGGCTAATGAATAGAGTCATCAAATTAATAGCAGAGGACAGAGAGGATTTTTTTTTGTTGCACTACTGTGGTCATGGGGTAATCGTCTATAAAATCCTTTATTAAACATCTTCACTCATTTGAATTTGTAGAAATTTAGCTATGTGGAAATCTTACTGAATGAGTTTATAAGAGATTATCTTGATAAAATAGCATCTGAGAAATCTTCACACAGTGAACTGGCAGCAGCAACGTTTATACAGTCTCAGTGTGAAAGAGTTAACATAATGCCAACAGCACCAGTTTTTCTTGAGGCCAACCTTGCCAATTTTTAGTAGAGAGATTTATTTTACTGGGGTCTGTCTGATCTTTTCATGAGCAGTGATGTGATTTGAAACTTACTCCAAGCTTGAAATAATGCTTAGGCCCTGATGAGAGGGAATATGCATTCCAACATGAGCAACAACTTATATTTTTGTTTGCTTTTAATGTAACAACACACCCCAAGGTGCTTCACTGGTACAGTACTATATATATATTACAATAAGTACATAAGGAGATTTTTGATCAGATAATGAAAACCTTGGTTAAAGAGGTAGGCTGTAAAGAATATCTTCAGTGAAGAAGGAATTCTGGAGCTTAGGCCATGTGTAACTGAAGGCACAGCTACCAAAGGTGGAGGATCTTAGATAAACCACTGGGGCAGCATGGTGGCTCAGTGGTTAGCACTGCTGCCTCACAGCACTAGGGTCCTAGGTTCGATTCCAGCCTCAGGCGACTGTCTGTGTGGAGTTTGCATATTCTCCCGGTGTCTGCGTGGGTTTCCTCCGGGTGCTTCGGTTTCCTCCCACAGTCCAAAGATGTGCAGGTCAGGTGAATTGGCCATGCTAAATTGCCCATAGTGTTCGGTGCATTAGTCAGAGGGCAAATGGGTCTGGATAGGTTACTCTTCAGAGGGTACATGTAGACTGGTTGGGCCGAAGGGCCTGTTTCCACACTGTAGGGAATCTAATCTAATCTGAAATTAGTGAAGGTAGCTCAGAAAGTTGTAGGGTGAAATTCCAGAGATAGGGTGGAGCAAGATCTCAGATGGATATAAAAGGAAGGATGACAGTTTTAAAACTGAGATGGTGCTTCAGTTGAAGCTTCTGCCTGCCATTCTTAAAGGACTCCTGACTCATCCCAACTTTACTAAATTCCAGGCCACTGTATTCAGTGTATAGAGGATCAACCTTGTGCTGTGTGAGTTGTGAATGAAACAATGACTGAAAAATGTGTTGCTGGAAAAGTGCAGCAGGTCAGGCAGCATCCAAGGAGCAGGGGAATCAATATCGATTCTCCTGTTCCTTGGATGCTGCCTGACCTGCTGCACTTTTCCAGCAACACATTTTTCAGCTCAGGTCTCCAGCATCTGCAGTCCTCACTTTCTCCTAGATGAAACAATGACTGTATGATTAGCTCGCCCTAACTCTCAACCTCAAAGCTTGCTTTCAATGAGGTCTCCCAATTTGGAGCATTCTTCAATCACAACTGTCCACATTGATTGTGTATGGAATGAGCTGCCAGAGGAAGTGGTGAAGTTGGTCCAATTATAGCATTTAAAGGCATCTGGATATGAATAGGCAAGGTTTTGAGGGATATGGGCCAAATGCTAGCAAATGGGACAAGATTCTGGTCTCCTTCCTATTGAATGATGTTGTGAAACTTGAAAGGGTTCAGAAAAGGTTTACAAGGATGTTGCCAGGTTTGGAGGATTTGAGCGAAAGGGAGGTTGAACAGGCTGGGGCTGTTTTCCCTGGAGCGTCGGAGGCTGAGGGGTGACCTTATAGAGGTTTATAGAATCATGAGGGACATGGATAAGATAAATAGACAAAGTCTTTTCCCTGGTGTGGGAGAGTCTAGAACTAGAGGACATAGGTTTAGGGTGAGAGGGGAAAGTTATAAAAGAGACCTAAGGGGCAACTTGTTCACACAGAGAGTGGTACGTGTATGGAATGAGCTGGCAGAGGAAGTAGAGGAGGCTAATATGATTGCAACATTTCAAAGGCATCTGGATGGGTATATGAATAAGAAGGGTTTGGAGGGATATTGGCTGGGTGCTGGCAGGTGGGACTAGATTGGGTTGGGATATCTGGTTGGCATGGACAAGTTGGACCCAAGGATCTGTTTCCGTGCTGTACATCTCTATGACTTGATGTGAAATCGTAATCCGCAAAACTGCTGAGGATTTTTCCATTTGCTTTGTCATTTCAGGGTTTCAAAGGGCCACCAGGGATCATAGCTATGAAAGTAAGTTATATCTGTGCAGATGGAGATTTCATATCAACATAGAATTTAACATTAGTGACTAGAACTTGAATTCTCTGTTTTTGTTTTGCAGCCATGTGAACTTGTGTCATATATTAGAGAAAAATGTTGTAAGTAGTTTGTTTCATCATTAAGTCACAATGATTTCCTCCACAAGTTAGTTTTAATATGTTCTTGTAGCACATGATGATAACTGTTGAAGATGTACAGAACAATTAGTACATTGGAATTTGAGACTGCAAAACACTATTTGGACTGGTAACCAATCTCCTAGGTAAGCAGTTTCTGCAAATGACTTGTGTCCCCTAGAAGCAGACTTACAGATGGGCAAACTCCCAAATGATCAATCTTCCCATTGACTAATTGTCCTATATGCCAAGGATTAATGTTGCACATGGCTAAAGTCTCAGATGATCAAATTCCTCAGACTTAACTGAAGTCCCAAAAACCAAATTTCCAGTAGTCTGAACATTTATTTTGTAACTGATGCCTTAGAAGACATCCTTTAGTTTATTTCATTGCATATGTCTCACAGATAAAATCTTAGCCTGTACATCTATTTCTTACCTTATTAACATAATGTTTGCTCTGTGAGTTATACTGCAAAGCATTGCGCTGGAGACAATCCTTCTTATAAAAACAAGCAATCTGACATGTCGTAAAGTTGGCAAAATGTACCTCTACACTCTTACATAATTTTCAAACTTTTGTGTCTATATTTATAATTCTTTTCCCTTCTTTTCAATTTTTAGCCTGTTGTTCATCAGGTCAGTATTTTTTCTTCATTTATTATTATTTATAATACTTATCGGTGTTAGCAGTCCCGCACTTTCAGCATTCATTGTCACAATTTAGTCAGCAGATTGTGGGTTCAAATCCCACTCTAGGGACAAGAGCACATGGTGCAGCACTGAGGGAAGGCTGCTTTGTCAGAGGTGTCATCATGTGAAACAGACATTAAGCCAAGACTCCACATGGCCTCAGAGTTGCATATAGAAAAAACTCCAAATGATATTATTTCTAGATGGGCAAGAGAGTCTTCCCTAGTATCGTCGCCATTATTTATCAACAGGCACCACAAAAAAAAATCCTTAGGTCCATTTCACATTCCTACTTGGAGCATGCTGTGTGTGAATTGGGTCCTGTGTTTTCTACAGTTACAAAGGTGACTACACTTCAAAAGTATGTAATTGGGTGTAGAATCTTGGTTATGAATCGTGTCACATAAATCTTTCCTTTTTTAATCTTAATTTTTATTTGCCAGTTGTTTGACCTGTTTCAGGAGGAATTGAATGTCCTGTATATCCAACTGAGCTGGTGTTCGCTGTGGACATGTCTTCAGATATCACACCAACCATATTTAATCGAATGAAGACAATGGTCATTAACTTTGTGCAGGATCTTAAAATCACTGAAAGTAACTGTCCAACGGGAGCCCGTGTGGCGATCCTTACTTACAGTTCCTCGGCAAAAACGTTCATCCGATTTTCAGACTTCAGAAGCAAGCAAAAACTTCTAGAAGGGCTACAGAATTTAACTTACGAGAGATCGAGCACCAGGCGGAATGTAGGGACTGCAATGAGGTTTGCTGCAAAAAATACTTTCAAGCGTGTTCGCAGTGGTGTTCTTGGCAGGAAGGTGGCAGTATTTATTACTAACGGCTCATCTCGTGAAATCTCCGAGGTGGCGACTGCTGCCCTGGAGTTCAGTGCCTTGGATATCACTCCAGTTGTCATTTCTTTTGGTAATGTCCCTGAAATTCAACGTGCCTTTGAGGTAAGAGACCTATCTGTCTCATTATTTTTAAAATGTTTCATTTATATGCACTTCTGTCAACTTACCTTGTTGTGAATTTCTATGTCCGCATTAATAATATGAACCTTGTGTTGCATGTTTTTGTCACCTGCAGGTGGAGGCTGTATAGCTCCACAACATATGACAAAGTATAACCATAGCATGACATATTTACAGAGGCAGCTTCAATATAAATTGGGATGTAACAATTTATAACAGCTTAAAACTGGTGATAAATTCTAAAGCTGAGATTTTCGACTTTCACGCCGAAATATGGGGTGGTGAGCATTTTCAGTAATGATGGACTCTCTCCCTCCACAATGAGAGAGCTTGGTGAATTGAGCTCCAACCAACTTGTTCAGAGCTGACCGCTGATTGTCTCAATAAGTCACAGGTCCACATAGAATCATACAGCATAGAAACAGACCCTTCAGTCCAACCAGTCCACTTACCACCCAATGCCTGGAGGAAGAATGCCTCATCTTATGCCTTGGGACCCTCCAACCCCGTGGCATCAATGTGGATTTCATCAGTTTCCTCATTTCCCCTCCCCTCACCTTATCCCAGTTCCAACCTTCCAGCTCAGCACCGCCCTCATGACCTGTCCCACCTGTCCATTTTCCTTCCCACCTATTTGCACCACTCTCCCCTCCAACTTATAACCATTACCCTCAACTCCATCCACCTATTGCACTCTCAGCTACCTTTGCCCCAGCCCCACACCCCGTCCCATTTATCTCTCCACCCCCGAGGCTCCCAGCCGCATTCTTGATGAAGGGCTTTTGCCCAAAACGTCGATTTTCCTGCTCCTCGGATGCTGCCTGACCTCCTGTGCTTTTCCAGCACCACACTCTCGACTCTAATCTCCAGCATCTGCAGTCCTCACTTTCGCCTATAATCCTAAACTAAACTAGTCCCACCTGCCTGCTCCTGACCCATATCCCTCCAAACCTTTCCTATTCATGTACTTACCCAAATGTCTTTTAAACGTTGACTTCCACCTTCAAAGAAGCTGTCAACCAGTCAAAGGTTGCTTGAGGCTTGGACATAAGGAGATCAAGGAGAAGTTTTAGATCCTTTTTCTTTTGTATCTCATGAGGTGGGTGTCGTGGGGGTGAGGGACGAGTGGTCAGCAATCAGTAACCATTACATTTCCCCCATCCCTGCCCCAAACGGCCCCAGACTGAGGTAAATGCCAACCAGGTCATCTGCGTGGCTCTTAATCGACCATTTTCGGGCTTTGCTTGGAGCGAGTTGAGAGGAACTCCACTAAAACGTCTCTCCCAGTATGTCACAACTGTAGTGGGGAAACGAAAAAGAATATCACTGCAAGGCCAACCTATTCAATTATTTGCCCTTCTCACAATTTTCCTGGCCTCCTCCAGTCAAGGGAAAATAGTGACATAGTGACTAAATGAATTAAACTCCATTTTTATTTATCTCTTGCTTCACATGAAAACAACGTTGTTCAAGTCCCTTGGTATAATACAACAGGAGATTGATTAGTACTTTCATACTTTGTCACTTAAAATACAAAAGGTGTACCTAAAGGGGGAGGCGAGTTCATCAATAGCACTTCAGCTTAAAATGGCAATTTGATGTTCAACATTGTATTTTCCCCTAAGTAACTTCCTCACTTGTTTGGATTGTTCTGTTATGTCATTGAAGGAGAGAAACTCATTTGTTCTGAGCAGTTCCATTTTTTAGTAAAAAGATGAAGAGCCCATTGAAAGCAATACAGTGTGTTATTTAGGTTGTAGAGTATGATTGACTGAGCACAGCAGTCCAGCAGGAAAGGGAGGGAATGGTGTCGTGGGGTGCCCTCATGCAAGTAAAAGTTACTTAAGTTCTTGGATTCTTTGTGTTCACTCATCGAATCACCAAGTTGTTACAGGCCAGAAGGAGACCATTCAGTCCGTTGTGTCCAAGCCAGCTCTCTGTATGAACCGCTTACTGAGTGCCATTCTTCTGTTGTCAGTCTGTAACCCTGCACATTGACCCTTTGCAGATTATCATCTATTTCTCATTTGAATGCCTTGATGGAACCTGTCTCCATCATTGTCAGGCGGTACACTCCAGCTTAACTAGTCATTGCATGAAAAATGTTTTCCTCCATCATTTTTACTGCTTTTATCAATTATTTTAAATCTATCCCCTCTTGTTCTCAATCAGTTCCTGAGTGGGAATATTTTCTCCCTATTCACCCTACCTAGATGTCTCCTGATTATAAATACTTCAAACAGACCTTGTCTGAGCCTTCCTTTCTACAAGAAAAATAGTCCTAGCTTTTCCAATGCATCATCTTAACTGAAGTTATTCATTGAACCATTCTCATGACCCTCTTTTTCAATGTATTCAATTCCTTCCTAAAGTGGGAACTCAGAACTGGATGCAATACTGCAGCTGTGGCCAGACTAAATACTTATATCCATTCCACATTACCTCCTTACACTTATATTCAATGACTCTACCAATAAAGAAGCATATATTTCTACCAATATAGTTCATTAACTACCCTCTCAACTGTGCTGTATGCTTTAATAACTTATGCACCTAGGTCCTTTAGTTCTTGCAACCCTTTTTGAATTCTGCCCTTTTAAATTTTCTCTCTATATTTTTATCAAAATGTATCACCTCAGACTTGTCGGTATTGAACTTTGTCTGCCAACTCTCCCTGATTATGATAAAACAAAGATCTGCAGTTGCTGGGACTCTGAAACAAAAGCAGAACATGCTGGAGAAACTCAGCAGGTCTGGCAGCATCTGCAGGGAGAAAGTGGAGTTAACATTTTGGGTCCAGTGACCCGTCTTTATAACGTTCTGATGATGATGCCAGACCTGCTGAGTTTCTCCAGCAATTTCTGTTTTTACTCCACTTTTTAAAAATGTCTTTCTGAAGTTCTACATCATTCTCCTCACAGTCCACAAAACTTCTAAATTTCTTATGAAATTTTTAAGTTGTACCCTATACAATCAGATCTAGGTCATTAACATGTATGAGGATCCTAGCACTGACTCCTGGGGGACTCCTGTACTAACTTTTGCCCACTGTAAACAATATCCATTAACCATTACTCTTTAATTCCTGTTACTTGGCAGTTTGGTCTCTCATGTTGCTACTGTCCTTTTCATTCTATGACGTTCAGTTTTGCTCTCGAATTTGCTGAGTGGCATTATATCAAATGCCTTCTGGAAGTCCATCTGTACCAGATGAGCAACATTGCCCAATTCAACCTTCTCTGTCACCTCTTCAAAAATACCAGCAACTTAGCTAAACACTATTTTCCTTTTAGAAAACCATGCAGGCTGTCCTTAATTCACCCACAGTTGTCTATGTGACTGTTAATTTTGTCTTCATTACTATTTCTAGAAGTTTCCCAAAGTTCTTCAAAGGTAAACTGACTTCTTTGTAGTTGCTTTGCTTATTCTTCACCTTTTGTTTGAACAGGAGCATAGTTGTTTGAACATTTCTAGACCTTTGTCAACACATCTGAGATTAATAAAAATCGAAAAACTTCGATAAAAGGAAAAATGTGTTTATGATAGATGTTAGCTGGAAAATACAACTTTAAAATCAGGCTGAATAACGAAGAGCAGTGGTGACAAAGAGAAACAATGTAGAATATGAAATGAGACCGGCAGATAACATTAAGAGGGAATACCAAATTATTCTGTAGGTATAGATGTGAAAAGGTGTCTCTAATAAGGAAAAAGACTTTATCCAGGTCCTGGTAAAGGAGGAGGAAACTCAGTCATTGGAAGGATTTATAATCCGAAGATCTGGAAGTGCTTCTGCAATTTCCACTCCCACTTCCATCTGGATCCTTGGATGCACCTCAATCAGTCCTGGTTCCTTATCATCTCTTAGTGCAGACAGCCTACCTAACATCTTTTTAGATTAGATTACTTACAGTGTGGAAACAGGCCCTTCGGCCCAGCAAGTCCACACCGACCCGTCGAAGCGCACCCACCCATACCCCTTCCCCTACATTTACCCCTACATCTAACACTACGGGCAATTTAGCGTGGCCAATTCACCTAACCTGCACATTTTTGGACTGTGGGAGGAAACCGGAGCACCCGGAGGAAACCCACGCAGACACGGGGAGAATGTACAAACTCCATACAGTCAGTCGCCTGAGGCGGGAATTGAACCCAGGGCTCTGGCGCTGTGAGGCAGCAGTGCTAACCACTGTGCCACCGTGCTGCCCCTATCAGTTACAATCTTTTGGTCTGGTCAAGTCTATATGTTTAGAAAACTGAGAGGTGATTTATTGAATCATTTATACTGAGGGAATTGACACAGGTATGTTTCCTCATGTGTAGATCTAAGGGATGCACCTTAGAAGTGAGGGGTTTCCCTTTTAAGATGACTGTCAGGACAATTTTTCCCTCTGAGGTTTCTTGCTCTGTGGAATTCTCTCTCTTTCCTAGGGAACACTGGAGGCAGGGGATTCCAATATTTTTATGCCTCTGTTCGAAAAGTTCACAATTGATAAGGTTGTCAAAAAGAAGAGGAGGTAAATCAAATCAACCATGTTCTTAACAAACAGCAGAATAGATTCACTACGCTGATGGGTATATTCCTGTCCCTACTTCATATATTCGTATGTGTCCTGGGCAATATTCCATAAACAAAACTGTGAAAATCAGAACATCTGCTTATTTTGTGTAACCTTCCTATCTGCGTGATGGCTTCCATATTTCTTTTATTGTATAATTGAACACATTTCAGAAGTACTTTGTTAGCTGTAAAATGCTTTAGGACATCTTGATTTAGACTGTGTAAGTTGCCATATAAATCAAGCATTCCTTTCAATTATAACAGCTGCAAGCTTGATACTCACGCACAAACTGGAGTGTTGTTTTTTCACATATATGTGTGTGTATATAGATTTCCCATGGAAGTGGAGAAAAAACAAATATTAACACTGTTGTGAAAGAAACGAGACAATTCTATGCTCTAATGTATTGAAATTAAATATATGCATCTGACATTTCTGCCTGCAATGCTTTGAGGAAAAATCTAATGACCTCACTTCTTCTCTTGACCCTTTAAATTAATTAACCCATTGGGTAGGCAGCACTGGCCTCTAATCTAACTAAGCTGGACATTCAATATTGACAGCATTTTGAAATCCATTATCAAATTTTTGTAACTGAATTTGGAAATTTCCCTCCTTTCCTCTGAAAAAGGTTGACGATACAAGAATGTTTCAAGTGGTTGTGTTGTCAAGACAACAGCAAGAAGCACAAGAACAGTTACGCAAAATCCGGTTATGCACTTTCTGTTTTGGTATGTATTTTAACTGTGTTCCCTTAATTTTGTAGATGAGAAATTATCTACAAAAATGAAGTTAAAATGAAGCAGCAGCAAAATGGCTTTAATTAGTCGTGAAATTAAAGATACATGCTAAACAGTGGATTTCTTGAAAAGAGTGTTTTACATTTACAGCATTTCAATTTTGGGCTTTAATTTTCCTTCACAGATAGGTGTGAACCAAATACCCAGTGTCAACAGGCCATCTCTCCACCTCCAATCCCCATCCAGATGGACATTGCTTTTATTGTTGACAGCTCACGCAATCTGAGAATGATGGACTTTGAGAGAATAAAGGACTTCGTCAGCTCAATGCTCGACACTTTTATGATCTCAAGAAACCCAAAGACTTTGGATAATCGTGCCAGGGTAGCCCTTGTCCAGTATTCACCAGCAGGTTACCTGCCCAGAACTGGCCAGATGCCAGTCAAACTGGAGTTTGGTTTCTTGAGCTATGGCACCAAAAGCATGATGAAGAGATATATAGAGAATTCATTTAAAAAGTTAGAAGGTTCTTCATGGACTGGCCATGCCATTGAATGGACGCTCAATAACATTTTCTTAAGCGCTCCAAATCCACGACGACATAAAGTGATATTTTTAATACTTGCAGGAGAAACCAATGTCTTTGACATAGAGAAACTAAGGGCTGTGTCATTACAAGCTAAGTGTCGAGGTTTTGTGATCTTTGCATTCTTCCTTGGAAAGGATGCCCCCAGAACTAATCTGCAGGAGCTTGTTAGTGCTCCTTCTGATCAACATTTAATTCACCTGGATCCTCTGTTGAATCATGAAATGATATACGTCCAGAAGTTTGTACGAGCCTTTCTGAAAAGTCTCACACGTAAGTTATGCATGATTTAAAAAGTAGCGAAATATGTGTAAATATCCTTTATAGAAAATATTCTCCAGAGACTGGTTTTCTAACATAAACTATATTATATATAAAAAATCTTTAATTAATTAAGTGCTTTTCAAAACTTCAGGATGCACCAAAAAATTTTTTTAGCGATATAACCTGCTGGATATTGCAAATGCTATATTTTCCTTTATATCCACCATAGAGACCATCTGCTAAAAGGACTGGGGGAGCCCAACATTCTGCTGACTGCATTGTGTCATGGCTCAGTTGATAGTACACACTCCCTTAAGCCTCCCACTCCAGAGATTTATTTACAGGGGGAGTGGTATATTGTTAGAAGTAATGTCTTTAGAATACAAAATTAAGCCACACCCTGGGTTGAAAAAATCCCAGGGCACGATTTGGTGTCCTAATGTCCTGGCCAGAGTTAACCCATCAAAAAGTATTACCAATCTTTGTGCTGTCACATTGCTGTTTTAGAACCTCACTGTGCACAAACTGGTGTTTCTGACAATTCAGTACACTTCAGAATACCTTGGCTATGTTATATATGGCTATATCCTGAGGTTGTGAAAGGTGCTATTTAAATTAAATCGAGATAGATAAGGCCATCACATTTGAAAACTGAAAAATAAATTATGAATGAAATTTATTGAACTTATGAAATCATTACTGCTGGTTCTTGATGCATGCAGAAATAACTTTTGGCAGCTTTGAAGTGTGTGGACCATGGTGATTTAATTGCAATTTATATTTTACAGTTAGAATCAACAGATACCCATATCCAGCTTTACAGAGAGAATGTCAGAGAGCAGCACTAGTTCGGTCTAGGCCAGAAGTAACACCACAACCTTTAGAAGGAGCGTATGTTTTCATTGGCAACACCTTTTTGGACACACTTGATTATATTTTCAATAAATTTTCAGTACTCTTTCATTGATTTATGTGCATATGATTTAACTTACGGTTCTTTTGCAGTGCAAGTGTAGGGGGACCAGAAACCATACAACCTGTAGAGGAGGAAGAATTTGAAGAAGGGATAGAGTTCCCAGGAGGAGCAGAAGCTGAGAGTACAACAGACATGATTTATGGTAGGTGTGATGCGACATTGCTGCACAGTGCTTTAAAAAAAGAATT